>NC_091952.1:194876316-195200482 GCF_031021105.1 Erythrolamprus reginae | reverse complement strand
ATTTGATTCATTCAGTTTATACTAGATTATGAGGAAGCTTCTTCTGCAATTGCCTGCATAAGACAAATGTAAAATCCTTCTTGGTGTCTTAGTGACAGCTATTGTCTCTTATTTCTAGTTTTTTTGTGTTGTTCCACTGCACAACTCTATTTTTTATATATATATTATAAAAAATTGGTTGATGAAACATAGATGGACTAGAGATACAATGACCCGTGTAGAAGAATGTTTGCTCTTTGCCAAAGTTATAGTTGTGTCTGAGTCATTGTATCAAGTTATTTTTCCTTCTAACTTTCTAACTTTCATTTCTAGTTGATTCTCTACCATCATCTAGAGAGGCTGAAACACTGTGAGCTTATTCTGTCCAATTAAATTTTAGCACCTTTTGATCCTGCTGTCAAGGCATGCATATGTTGTCACAGGAATAGTATTCCAACTAATAGGTGTCGCTGAAACTTTTTTTGTATATTCAGCGCTGATGAGCGAAATGAGTGAATTGCTTTATAATATGTCTAGTGGCTATTTTTATTGCAAAATGTGAAGTTTCATATACAGTATTTTAGAATAGTTAGCCACCGGAACTACTGTCAGAGCAGGGCATTAAGAGTTTAGACTGGCACATACGTTGCATATTCTATAACTAATATATTTTCAGTGTATTGACCCTAGTGGGCTGGCCAGTATTTGCTCTCAGTACTTAAAGTCAAACCTTTCTTGTGAGCAATTATTTCAGTACAAATACTGACATTTTAAATAATTGCCTCCAGTTTGAGAGTGCTCATTTATCTTTAGTCAGAAAAGTGGTATCTTAGTTTTAATTTCAAAGAAGACAAAATGAAAAGAAAAATGTAAGAATTTCCACACTGGTGAATAGTCCTTTAATTCCAAGTCCAGTTTCTATGCTTTTGATTTCAGAACCTAAAATATCAGAAATGACATTTGGAACTACTTATTTGATTTTTTTCATCCCACTTTTATTACTTTAAAAGTAACTCAAGATAGTGAACATAATACTCCTTCACAGTGATGGGCTGAATTTTTACTACCACACTGTGGGCGTGGCTTATGCAGGACGCCCTGCATTTTCTTTCAACATCTTTCAGTGCAAATTGGGTGCTCTGGGGCGGAGCTCCATTTTCACTACCCTACTGCATTCCACCCCATCCGGGAAGTTGCCTACCCCTGCTCCTTCATCTGCCTATTTTCCCCACAACCCTATCAGGTGAGTGAGAGAGCCAAAGTCATCCAGCTGCCTTTCATGCATAAGATGTTATTAGAACTCAAAGTTTCCTGATTTCTAGATCAGCACCTTAACCACTACACCAAATTGGATCTCATCTCAGTGATCGGACTCATTCAAGACAATGATGAATCCGCATACAGACGGGAAGTTGAACAACTATCTTTGTGGTGTGACCAGAACAATCTAGAACTGAACACACTCAAAACCGTAGAAATGGTGGTAGACTTTAAGAGAAACCCTTCCACCCTTCCATCTCTCACAATACTAGACAACACAGTATCAACAGTAGAGACCTTCAAATTTCTAGGTTCTATCATATCTCAAGACCTAAAATGGTCACCTAACATCAAAAACATCATCAAAAAAGCACAACAAAGAATGTTCTTTCTGCGCCAGCTCAGGAAGCTCAAACTGCCCAAGGAGCTGCTGATTCAGTTCTACAGAGGAATCATTGAGTCTGTCATCTGCACCTCTATAACTGTCTGGTTTGGTGCTGCAACCCAACAGGACCGACACAGACTTCAGAGGATAATCAGAATTGCAGAAAAAACAATTGCTGCCAATCTGCCTTCCATTGAGGACCTGTATACTGCACGAGTCAAAAAGAGGGCGGGTAAAATATTTACTGACCCCTCACATCCTGGACACAAATTGTTTCAACTCCTACCCTCAAAACGTTGCTACAGAGCACTGCACACCAAGACAACTAGACACAAGAACAGTTTTTTCCCGAACGCCATCACTCTACTAAACAAATAATTCCCTCAACACTGTCAGACTTTCTATTAAATCTGCACTTCTATTCTACTAGTTTTTCTCATCATTCCTATCACCCATTTCCTCCCATGTTGACTGTATGACTGTAACTTGTTGCGTATATCCTAAGATTTTTATTAATATTGCTTCGTCATTGCTTATTTGACCCCTATGACTATCATTAAGTGTTGTACCACATGATTCTTGACAAATGTATATTTTATTTTATGTACTTTGAGAGCATATGCACCAAGACAAATTCCTTGTGTGTCCAATCACACTTGGCCAATAAAAATTCTATTCTATTCTATACTGAAAGGCCTATATTCAAATGTTAATTTCCTGTGTTCATCCAATGTTATATCATTTGACAGATGAAAATCCTCTGTTGTAATTTGCTTTTTAATGGTTGCATGTTTGGCTATTGCTCTGTCCAATTAACTAATTAATATATTAGCAATGGGAAGTTATCTTAATATTTTATGCTTTATGATAGCTCCCACTGGGATTTCCTAATTCTCCCCAATACATTCAAATTTGAAGAGAGTTGAGGTCAATATGTCCCTGGTCTCATTTCAACATTTTTCTTCCTCTGCCTGTAACCTCTCCATCTTTTTTTTATTGAAGACTGAAGGGAAATTTGTTAGCTAAAGACACACAGAATTGTAGAGAAGTATAAATGAATATAGAGATGATCTTGGGGAAAGTGTGAGTAATACCTTAAGGCAATGATGGCGAATCTTTTTTCCATCGGGTGCCGAAAGAGCATGGGCGTGTGCTATTGTGCATTCGCAAGTGCCCACATCCATGATTCAATACCTGGGCAGGGCGAAAATACCTTTCCCCGTCCCCCAGAGACCCTCTGGAGGCCAGAAATAACCTGTTTCCCAACTTCTAGTGGGCCCCGTAGGCTCATGTTTTGCCCTCCCCAGGGTCCAAAGGCTTCCCTGGAGCTGGGTAGGGTAAAAATATCCTCCCCATCCCCCGGAGTCTCTCTGGAAGCTCAAAACGCCCTCCCAGAACCTCTGTGTGAGCCACAAATGTTAGCAAGGGAGTGTCACTAGCTGGCCCACACATTCATGTCAGAGCTGAGCTAGGGCAATGTCTTGCGTGCCAGCAGATAGGGCCCCACGTGCCACCTCTGCCTTAAGGGGAGACTTGCGGAAGAGAATGGCCAGTCTTGGAGAAAAGGAAGCATGAAAAAGAAACTCAAAATATTCCTATTTTTTATTTAGTATAAGATGAGACCGAGAAAGTTGTACAGGCCTTCAAGATTGATATCAGTCTTCCTGTGACCAGAAATCCAAGAAATATCTTTATAATACCAAGGCAGAATTCCAGAACCTTGAAAATACCAAGTTCCTGTCTGTCTTATCTTATACTAAAAAAAATCAAGGCAATATTATTTTGAGTTTCTTTTTCATGCTATCCTTTATCCCAGAAGTTTCTTGTGAAAGTCACAATTCCCCTCCTTCCCAACTCATTTCTTCCTTTCCCAAGGTCAGTTCCACATTCCACATTCCACACAACAAATCAAGAATCCTGATGCTGCAATGTTTGTTGAACCATCTGGCACTGCATGCTTAAAATGGTTATCCATGCTAAATCTAAATCCTTCATGACTACCTTTTCTTAGGAAACTGTTCTCCAAAAGGACACTTTTGAAATCTGTTTGGATTTCAAAGGATTATACAATAAGATATTATAGGGGAGATCTGCTAATTGAAATTTTAGTGACACTCCCTTGCTGACATGTTGGAATTTGGGGAGAAAAACTTAGAAAAAAAGCAGATACACTTTGATTTGCATCCTGTTACTGTAAAATGTTTAGCTTCTTCTTGGCATCTGTGGAATAATTACATAATAAGTATTTTAGCACATCAATGAACTTCTTGATGTGCAGTTATTATGCTGTCCTAGTGTAGTTTGAGTTAATTAAGGCAAACATAAGTTTCTGTATCAATTATGATGGAAAGAATACTTCACACTTTAAACTAAACTTTATTTAGTAAAATCAGTTTATCGTGGGATCCAATTGCTGCTGAATAATATTGCAGTTTTCAAATTAACTAAATGTCTGATTATTGTGTGTTAGGCAAAAAATGGATTATTATAATTTTTTGTTTTCAATGTCACTAATCAATTCAGACAAGATAAACATGGTCCATTGTTTTTTTTTAAAAAATAATGAAAATATTTTTTTAAAATAAAGACATTTTTTTTTTAAAAAAACCAGACTGTATAAAAGTGGATAACATCATTTAGATACAGCTAAATGGTGAAAAATATGATTTTACTTATATAAAAAGATTGGCAAGCAGGGAGACAGACATACAAAACATTTTACTAGTTGAATGTGATTTTACTAGTTGAATTAAATGCTCAGTCAGATTAAATTATTAGGATCCAGGGAAGATATGACATCTATCTATTTATAACATACTATGGAATAAACAAGCGACAGTTACTTATTAAAACATCAAAATCAAATTCAACTCTCCTAACATTTGTTTTGGTTTATTTGTCCGTATATTTGTAGGAACAGTTTTCATTGAACTCAATCTCTCCCTCTCTCTCTATCTATCTATAAGAAGATGCAACAGCCATCGTAACTAACATCATCAGAGTATTAAAATCCCTATTGAAGACATAGTTGATCTTATATAATGCTTCCAATTTGCTCATTGTCTGCATCACAGACCCACTCCTGCATCACAGACCCACTCCTGTAATTAGCTTTGTAGGTTGGGGTTTTTAATACTGTGGCGACATTAGTAGAGGACTAATGAAAGCTTAGTAATTTTAGTAGTTTTTAATAAATTTTAAAGATTCCGGAGATTGCTATGGCTGTTGCCTCGTCATTTATATATACACAGAGAACTCGTATTTTTATGACAATTCTTGTTGTATGTATGTATGCATTCATGTATGTATGTATATATCTGTTTCTGTGTTTGTTGGTATCTTTTGATAGGATAAAAAATGAATAGGATATGAATGAATGTTGTTGAATACAAGTGGTCCTCAACTGAACTTTTGAACTAAAGAAAGTGCTAAACAATACATAGAAGTGTTCCTCATGTTTATGTTAGTTGCAGCATCTGGATGATCATTATTGGACACCTTTTTTGCCAGCTACCTATAAAAAAGTCAATGGGGAAGTTAGCAAGGGTTCACAAATGATAACTATGTGATATTCTTACCTGACCCAATAACTATGGCAATTGGAAGTGCCAGAATTTCCTTTGCTAAGTGGTGCGGTTATGTGACATTGTGCTTTATGATAATGTTGCCTAACGATGCATATTCCAGTCTCAATTACCAGTGTTTAAGTGAGGGCTATGTATAGTATGAAAGAAGCAAATTAAGGTGAATTGGCCATGTCAAAAAGTATGAATGAAGATCAAACAGCAAAGCAACTATATGAAGGAGTACTTCAAAAGAAAAGGACAGTCAAAAACTCTTTGCTGAATGAAATAAATAAGGTCCTTAGAAAGACAGAAAGTTAGAGAATAACATTTAATGTATGGATTAATGTTGAAGTGGTAGAAGCTGGAAGGATTTGAAAATATAGAAGAGTATGGAGAAGTATAGTGAATGATGCAGGTGTTAAGTAGATTAAACTATATTTCTTTTTCTTTTGCATATCTTTAATTACTTTTGCTTAATATTTCTTAATCCTTCCCTCAGCTTTGCATAATATTTCTTACTAAAAAGGGACTAGCATGACGAGTATATTTGTTGTGGCATTCTGCAAGCCAGGTCAAACAATCCATGCTACCCTTATTATTATTATTTGCATATGATGAGAACATGAAAAAAGAGAAGTAAGCATATACACATAATGCAGATTCTTATATACAAAATATTTAGGCAATGGCCTCATAACTGGATGTCCATTTCAACTATCAGGACAATAGCATGAATTGTATGGGTGTTATGGCATTCTGTAATCCTTATTGAACAAACCTGTGCTATCCTTAATATTCAGTATTAATAACAGATCCTTAATATTAAAATCAAAGCATAGCATAGGAGCTGGTTATCTAAACAACTATCTACCTTCTGTGACTTTTGTTGGTCTGTATGATCAGACAGAATTGGCACATATGCCTAAAAACCTGGTGTGTGTCTTCTCTATCAAAGTATCTGCTTTCTAGAATGATATCCACTTTGAGATACATTTAACCCTCACCCTGGTGATGTTTCATAGAACTCTGAAAATCTGGCTCTTCGGATAGCTTGGGTAGCAAGTCCTATGTGTTTTTAAAGGTATTTAAAGGTTGCTTTTTTAAATGATATTTGTGTGGATTCCTTCCTTCCTTCCTTCCCTTCCTTCCTTCTGTCCTTTCCTTCCTTTCCTTCCTTCCTTCCTTCCTTCCTTCCTTCCTTCCTTCCTTCCTTCCTTTTATTTTCTTTCTTTCTGTATTGTATGATTATTTTACATTTTCCAGAACTGTTGTACAGTGGATGGCCTTATACATTTCTAAAATAAATAAAATAAAATAAACCATATATTTTAAATATCATATGTAACAGAAATTTAGGATGGAGTAGTAGAAATTAGGCTGAGAAGATACCGCTTGTTGATTTCATTATTGCTGCATAGTTTGACTTAGTCTCATGTTTTGTTCGGGTTTAAGAGAATTTCTGAAACTAAATATTCTGAACTGGAATAGTTTCTTAAAAGATTATTTCTATATAATGTATTTGTACAATGCACAAATACATTATATATAAATACAATATACAAGTGTTCTGTATTTATTTCAGTGCCTAAATTAGGCACCAAATTAGAAATTTTAGTATCTTTAATAAATAACTTCTAATTAATATGGATTAAACATCAGAGCAAGATCAGATGCTTCATAAATGTTAAGAGAGAAAATTTAATTCATAGGCATTTAGATAATCTGACGTATCTCATTATAAAATTTAACATTATTTTCCTTTTGTATTAAAATGCACAAAGCAGAGCCACTATCAGTTTTTATAGTATTTCTTAAAATCAATTTACTATTAATTAGGAAACTTTGTGAAATGTTGCTTTTCAGTGTGTTCTTAAATAAAAGTGCCACTTAGGAGCCTTCTTCTTATTCAAGATGGCATATGTAGGATTGTCACAATAGAAGAGCAGATGGCATTTTTTCCAGTGGAACTAATAGCATCCTCAAGCGTTATTGCATGCTTTGTTTCATATTTGTGGTACACAATTAAAAATAACTTAAAATCCACAAAAAATGATAATATGATGTCTTTGTAAATTGAATGTCATGGTTTAATTGTTTATGGATTTCATTAATCCTTACATTGTTTATTACTTATAGCAATCAAAGTATAAAATCTAAACCTTAACCCTAAAGTCTGTTTGAACTTGAATGTGATTGTTAATATACAATAACTATTAATTATAGAACCTAGGTTAGAATAACAATAGATTTAGATGCTATTAATAGTCACAGTTATTGGCAAATAGCTACAGGATAACAGCCATTGCAACATTTATGTTTTATGAAATTATTCCTTCAATGTATTGTGATGAAGCAATCATTTTACTAAATTTGAATGGTTATATGTTTCTGAACAGTTTGAAATTAAAATGGCTACAAACAGAGATTTTAACTATCACTGGTTGTTCTTGAGAAATATTTTCCTGAGGCAATTTTATTTATTTATTTTTATTTATTTTTTTATTTATTGTTCGAGTTGGAAGGGACCATGCAGGTCATCAAGTCCAACCCCCTGCCTAAGCAGGAACCCTATAGCAGTGTTTCCCAACCGGTGTGCCGCAACACACTGGTGTACCCCGAGACATGGTCAGGTGTGCCGCGAAGAAGGAAGCTCAGCTTCTGGTCTCGCAACTTTTTGTTGAGAGTGTGAAGAGCAAAAAGTTGTGAGACCGGAAGCTGAGCTTCCTTCTTTGCACCTTCCAAGTTTTCCGGCAGCTGCAACGCCCTGCCCGACTGGAGCTTCCCTGGCGGCGGCAGCAGGTGAGCTTTGGGGCCTGGTGGGAGAGCAGCGGCAGTGGGAGGGCAGCATGCAGCGGGAGTGTGAGGGCAGTGGCAGCGGCAGCGGGCAGTAGCCATGGGGCGGCAGCAGGGTGGTCAGCTGTGAGGCGGAGCTCCGGAATGGAGGCACCGACGGTGGCGGTTGGAAATGTTGCTGTAGCCGTGGGGTGGTGGCAGGGTGGTCAGCTGTGAGGCGGAGCTCCGGAACAGAGGCACCGACAGTGGTGGCTGGACATGCTGGAATTGCGTGGCTGGCACTTGCCTGCTGACTGGGCCGGGCTGGAGGCTCCAGCCCCACGTCCATGCCCAGCGCAATGCCAGCATGTATGGCGTCTAGCAACACGTCCAGCCACCACCGTCGGTGCCTCCATTCTGGAGCTCCACCTCACAGCTGACCACCCTGCCGCCGCCCCACGGCTACTGCCCAATGCCGCTGCTGCAGCGTGGTGTACGAGAAAGAGAGAGAGAAAGAAAGAGAGAGAGAGAAAGAGGGGGAAAGGAGGGTGAGGGAAAGACATAGAGGGAGGGAAGGAGGGAGAGAGAAGGAGAGCAAAAAAGAGAGGAAGGAAGGGAGAAACAAAGAGGGATGGAGAGAGAGGGGGAAAGAAAGAGGAAGGAAGGGAGAGAGAGAAAGAGGGAGAGAGAGAGAAATAGAGCGAAAGGGAGGAAGAGAGAGATTTTTTTGTCCAAACTTTTTTTAGCCCCCCCCCCCCGCTCAATGTTCCCCAGGATTTTGTAAATGTGAATAATGTGCTGGGGCTCAAAAAAGGTTGGGAAACACTGCCCTATAGCATCCTAGCCAAATGGCAGTCCAATTTCCTCTTTAAAATGTCCAGAGTATTGGAGTTCACAACGTCCGCGGGTAGGTTGTTCCACTGGTTGATCGTTCTGACCGTCAGGAAGTTCTTCCTTATTTTCAGGTTGAACCTCTCCTTGGTCAGCTTCTAGCCATTGTTCCTCGTCCGGCCCTCCAGTGCCCTGGAGAATAAAGTGATCCCCTCCTCTCTGTGGCAACCCCTCGTATACCTGTAGACTGCTATCATGTCCGCTCTGGCCCTCCTTTTCTCTAGGCTATCCATGCCCAGTTCCCACAGTCTCTCTTTGTAAGTCTTGGTTTCTAGACACCTGATCATTTTGGTTGCTCTTTTCTGCACCTTCTCCAGAGTTTCAATGTCTTTTTTGAAGTGTGGTGACCAGAACTGAACACAGTACTCCAGGTGTGGTCTGACCAGGGCGTAGTAGAGTGGTATTAAGACTTCCCTGGTCTTGGAGTGTATTTCCCTGTTGATGCAGCTTAGGATTGTATTGGCTTTTTTGGCTGCTGCTGCACATTGTTGGCTCATGTTTAGTTGATTATCCACCAAAACTCCGAGATCTCTTTCGCCGTCGCTACTGCTGAGAGGGTTTCTCCCAGGCTGTATGTGTGTCCAGGTTTTTTTTTACCTAGGTGAAGGACTTTGCTCTTGTTGATGTTGAATATCATTTTGTTGGTGTGGGCCCACTGTGTTAGTCTGTCCAGGTCTTTCTGTAATTTCATTTTTACTGTTCTTGTTAATCTTTTTCAAAGATTATTACTAAAATAACATTATTACTTTTTAATATTACTCTTGAATGTCTTTATGTTCAAAAGCATTTGCTGAAGTTTGTTGGAATATTGTCATAAGACAATTTTAGAACAGAACGGAAGAGAACGGAACAGAATATAATTTTTTATTGCCCAAGTGTGATTGGACACACAAAGAATTTGTCTTTGGTGCATATTTATTTATTTATGGGATTTATATGCGCCCCTCTCCATGGTCTCAGGGCAGCTTACAATATATGCTCTCAGTGCTCTTTCTAATGGTGCTAAATTGAAGAAGATTGAAGCTGGCCTACAGGATCAAACAGGGCATCAAAGATAGAAAAAATTTGGCAAAACCCGTTAATTACCAACTTTGAACTCTTATATTTTTTCAACAACTTGAAGGAAAGTGCTGCAAATTGGAAGCCCTCATTGCAGCTGTGTACGTAGTACACCTGCCAAAAATCAACCTGAAAGGCCAAGTAGTTTTGAAACTACAGCAGCCTGAAGATTGCTGTAAACTCATTTTTCAGGGGTTTTTTTTGCAAAGTTTGAGCCTGAACCATGTAAAAGGTAAGAGGAAAAAGTACATGGGGTTTTGCCAGTTTATAAAGCCTTACAAAGTGTGCAGGTTCTCCAAATATCTCCAACATACTACAGGAGCTGCTGCATTTACACCTTCTAGAAATTGGCCCAAAATGTCATTTTTGCTGACTCAGCATTTTGCAAACCTTTATTTGAGGTCTCCTACAACTCCCAATTTTTAGTCTTTTGAACTAAAATTTTGCACAGCATAGTTTTATATCATAAACGCCCTCCTCGCCACAACCCTCTCCGCCACAGCTGAAAGACCCACCTATACCGCCAGGCATGGGGGAACTGAGACACCTTCCCCAGGCTTTTATATTTCATGTTTGGTATGTATGTGTTGCTTGGTTTTAAACGATAGGGTTTTATATGTCTTTTTCTCTTTTAATATTAGATTTGTTCCACTGTAACATTGTTTTTATTATTGTTCTGAGCCGCCCCGAGTCTTCGGAGAGGGTTGGCATACAAATCTAATCAATAATAATAATAATAATAATAATAATAATAATAATAATAATAATAATAATAATAATAATAATTATTATTATTATTGTTGTTGTTGATGTTGTTGTTGTTGTTATTGTTATTGTTATTATTATTATTATTATTATTATTATTATTATTATTATTATTAAGAAACTATGTGCCAAATTTCATCAAAATCTGAGATGGTAAGGTGGGGATGATCTTTAAAATTGGTCCACTTGTACCAATGTATATGACTCATATACATTTGTCAAGAATCATGAGGTGCAACACTTAATGATTGTCATAGGGTACAAATAATCAATCAGGAAACAATCAATAAATCATAAGGATAAAAGCAACAAGTTACCGTCATAAGTGGGAGTTGATGGGTGATAGGAACGATTAGAAAAACTAATAATAATAGTAATGGAGCCTTAGTGAATAGTTGACAGTGGTGAGGGAATTATTAGCAGAGTGATGGCATTTGGGAAAAAAACCTGTTCTTGTGTCTAGTTGTCTTGATGTGCAGTGCTCTATAGCAACATTTTGAGGGTAGGAGTTGAAACAATTTATGACCAGGATGGAAGGGGTCTGTAAATATTTTCATGGCTCTCTTTTTTGACTTCTGCAGTTGTTTTTTCTGCAATTCTGATTATCTGATTTGGCAGGTCACCCACAAGAATGGTTCAAAAAATTATGGAAGTGGTAATGACTGTGTGGTCAAAAGCCTATCTCCTTTTTACATGCAAAAACAAGGGGCTATAACTCTGAACATGTGGTCATGACTGGCATATTGAATTTTCTGAAGCCCCAAGCTGTTGATTAGAAGTCAGTTTTAATTAAGTAATACTTTATAAAATGTTAAGTGAGGGAACAACTGTTGTAGAATTAATATAAGCAAAATATGATGCCATCTCCAAGTTGGTTGATTTGTTGGACTGGTGCATGAGTTGCCAGCAATGTGGGGCCACTCTTGTGTTATCCCTCTACTCCATTCAGACTGTGTGTAGAGTTCATTTGATGTTACTTGGTTGCCCATAAGCTTTCATTGATATGCAAATACAGTAGTACCTCTAGATACGAGCTGCTCCACATGTGAGTATTCCAAGTTACGAGCTGAGACACCTGAGCTCAAATTCAGGATACAAGCCATGCTTCCACTAGGTGGCGCAAGAATCTCCTTGCTTCCAGTTATCTCAGCATGAAAAACAAAGTCTAAAGGCATTCGTTCGAGATGCGAGTTGATCGACTTACGAGCTCGGGTCTGGAACGAATTAAACTCGTATGTCGAGGTACCACTGTAGGTCTTTCCTATGTAGATACATACATGTTCATATTCTTATATGAGATAGAGATTATTGACCAACATATTTGGACCCATGCAGATTTCAATCTATGCTGTATTATTGTAGATTAATACTACATTATACACATGTACATTCCATGTCATCCCACATGTTTTACAACATATTATAATGCAAATTAAATCAATTCTAAAAGCAGCTGGTTAATTAATTAATTAATTTATTTATTAAATTTGTATGCCGCCCCTCTCCCCAGACTCGGGGCGGCTCACAACAGCAACAGAAAACAATATATAATACAAATTCAATAATTAGAAAGCTAAAAACCCATAATTTAAAAAACATGCACACAACATACCATACCTAAACAGTATAGGCCTGGGGAAGATATTTCAGTTCCCCCATGCCTGACGGCAGACATGGGTTTTAAGGAGTTTGCGGAAGGCAAGGAGGGTGGGGGCAGTTCTAATCTCAGGGGGGAGCTGGTTCCAGAGGGTTGGGGCCGCCACAGAGAAAGCTCTTCCCCTGGGACCCGCCAAACAACATTGTTTAGTCGACAGGACCCAGAGAAGGCCAACTCTACCTCCAGTTTAATGCAATTGGAGGAGCTATTAAAGGACAAAGAAAACCAAGCTATTATTTCCATTTTGCAATTTTGCAATCTAAGTTCCTATGCCATATAGTGAATTTTGTCACTTCTGTATGCTTCTATGCTTTTGTTTTGTTCAAACAAACAAACAAACAAAAAAAAGTCCCTGACCAAGTAAGTTAAGCAAGAGGAACAAATCCTGTTTTCCCTGGGAGTCAGGACATACATTAATCACAAACACTCTGTACATTATCTGTTTTGCATGTGCTCTCTATGAAAACAAGCAAAATAATAAAAACAGTGGCAAGATGAAAAGATAGGTCTTTGCTCAAGGAAAATCAATGAGCTTAAAATCAATGTGGAAGTTGTAAATGCTGTACCAAGCAGCTCTTTAATATATTGCCTTTTGAAGTGCCAGGAAACATTTTTAAGCAGTGCTTTATTTTTATTTATACGGACAGATAATGGAAGGGGAATAATCATGAAAGATTCAGGAATGCTTCCTGCACTTATTTATAGCCTTTTATTTTCCACATTCCAACATTCAGTATCAGGCAGGCAAATCTTCTTGCTTTCACACTATATTCATGCCCCTGCTTTCAGCGAAGATTTGTCATTGCGAATGAGCAGCAATATTAATTTTACAAAAATGGGCTTGAATTAAATACCTGGTGCCATTGCCCTTTTAGCAGTACTACATTACGCCTGTCAGGAAATGTGAGAAACTGATAGCTTTGTCCTGTGAGGAAATAATAATAATAATAATAATAATAATAATAATAATAATAATAATAATTTATTTATTTATTTATTGGATTTGTATGCCACCCCTCTCCGTAGACTCGGAGCGGCTAACAACAATGATAAAAACAACATGTAACAATCCAATAATAAAAACAACTAAAAACCCTTATTATAAAACCAAACATACACACGAACATACCATGCATAACTTGTAATGGCCTAGGTGGAAGGAATATCTCAACTCCCCCATGCCTGGCGGTATGAATGAGTCTTGAGTAGTTTACGAAAGACAGGGAGGGTGGGGGCAGTTCTAATCTCTGGGGGGAGTTGGCTCCAGAGGGCCGGGGCTGCCACAGAGAAGGCTCTTTCCCTGGGGCCTGCCAAACAACATTGTTTAGTCGATGGGACCCGGAGAAGGCCAATTCTGTGGGACCTTATCGGTCGCTGGGATTCGTGCGGTAGCAGGCAGTTCCGGAGGTAATCTGGTCCATCACTGATCTTATCTAGTTACACCTGAGCCCTCACTGTGGCAAGTAGCTTAAATATATGAGGGAAATAAGCTGACTAGAATAACATAATCACTTACTAGTGGACTTCCTTTCTAAGTTATCCATTTGTGCATACCTGATCTCCATGTATGGAACTGGAAAGTCTCATGAGAACTGTGCTATTGGTGTGGCAACAGCTGCATCTGAGGAAATAGAACATGGTTGCTCCACACATTTTAAAGCCTTCATCTGCTCAAATAAATGCCTCTTGACATTTTTGTATCCAGTATAATTTGTTTATTTATTTATTGGATTTGTATGCCTCCCCTCTCCGAGGACTCGGGGCGGCTCACAACATATATAAAAAACATAGTGGTACATCTAATCCAATTAATATAATTAAAAACCCTAAAAATTCTAAAATAATTTAAACCAATTCATAATCACTCATTCCATAAAATACACTAAAAAACACTCATTGGTCAGGGGCAAAGATCTAATGACCCCAGGCCTGGTGACAAAGATGAGTCTTTAAACTTTTTTGGAAGGCAAGGAGGGTGGGGGCAGTGCGGATCTCTGGGGAAGCTGATTCCAGAGGTCAGGGCCCCCACAGAGAAGGCTCTTCCCCTAGCTCCCGCCAGCCGACATTGTCTGGCTGATGGGACTCTGAGGAGACCAACCTTGTGGAACCTGACCGAACGCTGAGATTCGTGGGGCAGAAGGTAATCTGGTCCTATGCCATGTAGGGCTCGGAGGTAATCTGGTCCTATGCCATGTAGGGCTTTATAGGTCATAACCAACACTTTGAATTGTGTCCAGAAACCAATCGGTAGCTAATAATCAGAATGTTTCTATGTTATTCCTCTTTCTCTTTTATATAGGATTGAGGGAAAGAAAGAAAGAAAGAAAGAAAGAAAGAAAAAAAAAAGAAAGAAAGAAAGAAAAGAAAAAAGATTTATGATGAACAATTGTAGTAGCTGAGTATGCCTCGTTTAAAAAGAGATGTACTAGGGGTGACATTTTTATTTATTTTATTTATTTATTTATTTATTTATTTATTTATTTATTTATTTGTCAAACAAGTATAGTATTATAGTACATATTAACATAACATAACATAGCATAAGTAGAACGTAGTAATAGAAAGGATAATAAGACAGTAGGACAGGGACATTAGGCACATAAGTGCACTTATGCACGCCCCTTACAGACCTCTTAGAAAAGGGGAGAGATCAATTGTAGATAATGTAAGATTGAAGATTTTGGGGTTGGGGGAAGCAACAACAGAGTCAGGTAATGAGTTCTAGGCGGTGACCACTCTATTGCTGAAATCGTATTTTCTGCAGTGAAGTTTGGAGCGATTTACATTCAGTTTGTATCTATTACGTGCTCTTGTGTTGTTGTTGTTAAAGGTGAAGTAGTCACTGACAGGGAGTACATTATGATGTATGGTTTTATGAACAACAGTTAAATCAGTTCGGAGATGATGTAGTTGTAAATTTTCTAGATTTAGTATTTGAAGTCTGGAGGAGTAGGGTAATTTGTTACGTGAGGAGGAGTGAAGGACTCTTCTTGTGAAGTATTTCTGGACTCCTTTGATTGTATTAATATCTGATATGCAGTGTGGATTCCACACAGGTGAACTATATTCTAGAATAGGTCTGACAAATGTTTTATACGCTCTGGTTAATAAATCAGTGTTTCTAGAGAAGAAGCTACGTAAGATTAGGTTTACAATTCTTAAAGCCTTTTTGGCAATGCTGTTACAGTGGGCTCTAGCACCTAGGCCATTGAAAATGAGTATTCCAATGTCCTTGACTGAGTGAGGATCCGCTATTAGTTCAGTTTTACCAAGTATGTATTTAGTATTCAGATTCTTTTTACCAATGTGTAGGACGGAGCATTTGTTGGTAGAGATTTGAAGTTGCCAGTTGGTAGACCATTCGGTTACATGGTCAAGGTCCTTTTGAAGGGTAGAAGTATTGTCAGTAGTATTAAATAGTTTAACATCATCAGCAAAGAGAACACAATTGCTTGTCATGTTGTCACAGAGATCGTTTGTGTAGAGTATAAAGAGAGTAGGTCCTAAAACACTGCCTTGTGGGACACCACTGTTAACTGGAGCAGGATTAGATATGGCATTACCTATTTTGACCACTTGTTGTCTGTTGGACAGGAATGCTAAAATCCAATCATAGGATACTTCCAATATTTGGGAGGCTGTTTCAAAGAACCTATTATTGAAAGCACCTGAAGGCAGAACAAGAATTAATAGATCAATACAACCTAGAACCAAGGGGAAAAATTGCTGCCAATGGGAACTATTAATCAGTGGAACAGCTTGTCTTTGGAAGTGGTGGATGCTCCATTTATCCACAATAGTATAGGGTCACTTGCCTGAGCAAAGGATTGGACTAGAAGACCTCCAATGTGCCTTCCAACTTTGTTATTCTATATTCTATAAATCAGATCTTCCTTCCTTATTGTGTTAAAATCATATATTTTGATATGTAAGTACTTGATAGAAAACATCCTTATGTTTGTAAAGTTTACTTAACTTTGTAAAAGGTTATTTAAATCAGATCAATTCAATTCAATATATGGAGCAAAACAGAAAAGCTTTCATCATCCCATCACAAAACACAGCATTGGAAGAAGCTAATTTTATTCACAATATTAAGCTAACAGATCCAGAGTTCATTCCCTAAGGGTAATGAAAAGAAAAGCTGGCTTAAAATTACTAAAGACAGCTAAACAAACAGAGCAAAACAAAGCCTTGAAATGATAATATTGCATGCTGAAAAATACTGAAGTAAAATACATTTTTTTAAAAAAAATATCTTTCATTTACAGATGTTTGATTCAATTGAAGTATACTTAATAAGGGAAAGAAGAATGGGGGAGAGAAATTTCTAAGATTTCACCAGAAGAACCCTTCACTCCTCCACTCGAAACAATATCCTATGAAAATAGACTAACAATCCTGGGCCTAGAAAGCCTAGAACTACAGCATCTAAAACACGATTTGAGTATTACCCACAAGATCATATGCAGTAATGTCCTACCAGTCAATGACTACTTCAGCTTCAACCGCAATAACACAAGAGCACGCAACAGATTCAAACTTAATACGAACTGCGCCAAACTTGACTGTAAAAAATATGATTTCAACAATCGAGTTATTGAAGCATGGCAGTCATTACCGGACTCAATTGTGTCAACCCCTAACCCCCAACACTTCTCCCTTAGACTCTCCACGATTGACCTCTCCAGATTCCTAAGAGGCCAGTAAGGGGCGTACATAAGTGCACTGGTGTGCCTTTCTTCCCCTGTCCAATTGTCTCTTCTTTCTTTCACCTATCTTATATATTCTCTTCCTTTCATTTATCCTCTCCTCTTAGTTCACTTTCACCCTCCTTTATATTATCACATGTCTATTTTTCTTCCTATGTATCTGTGTATTGGACAAATGAATAAATAAATTAAATAAATAAATAAATAAAAATTGTAGTTTTAGTAATTAATATTTTAAGTAGTGATTGTCGAATAGAAATCTGATTCATGTTCTGAGGTCCGAAAAAGATATTGCAACTTTGAAGGGTAAAAAAAGGCCCTGTGCTTAGCCATCAGTATTCAGTTTGTTAGTCTGCAAATGGATGATATCATCTGTGAAAAGTCATGCTGAATGCTTTATTTCCTCTTTTTTGGCTCCTTGAAGAAAAAGCTTACTGGGTGACTTTTGGCTAACCAGTCTTTTTTTCTTTTTCTTTTACTCACTCAGCTTCAGCACTTTCTGCGGAATTTTGAAAAGATAAAATATGAAAAGACCCACAGAGATTTATCTGCGTGAGTTCAAGTCCAAAATTTGAAATCAGGAATGAATAATTCCTCATTAAGTAAAGGAATGAATAATCTGGTTATTATTTGCAACTTGTAAAATCACCCAATTTCCACTTGTTTAAAATTAGAAGAGGCTGGACAAAGTCCTGGGGGTAACTTCCTGCAGGAAAAAATTGAGCCAGTTAATGGTGTCTTTGATGAGATGAGATTTGTCGACTGAGGGCTACATCCCTGCCCTTGGCTAGTACATGCACCAATAACAAAAGAGTAGGTCTATTGAGCTATTGTTTAGATTTCATTATTGGAGATAAAGATTATGATATTTTTGAAGAGAGTATTGAGAGTGAGCCCTATCTGTAAGGAGCCAGCCATGGACCAACCTTGTACTCTACCACCATCTAGTCTCCAACATTTACTTTCAAAAAGATTATTGAAAATGTGGTAGAGTGAAACTAGTCTGAAGTATTCTGGAGGAAATCAATTCAATTCAATTCAATTCAATTTATTAGATTTGTATGCCGCCCCTCTCCGAAGACTCGGGGCGGCTCACAACAACAATAAAAACAGTATAACAATGGAACAAATCTAATAATAAAATGACATTAAAAACCCCCAGCAATTTAAAAACCATACAACACATACACACCAAGCATAAAATATAAGAAAGCCTGGGGGAGATGTTTTAATTTCCCCATGCCTGGCGATATAGGTGGGTCTTGAGTAACTTGCGAAAGACAAGAAGGGTGGGGGCCGCTCTAATCTCTGGGGGGAGTTGATTTCGACGGGACCCGGAGAAGGCCAACTCTGTGGGACCTTATCGGCCGCTGGGATTCGTGCGGTAGAAGGCGGTTCTGGAGGTATTCTGCTCCAATGCCATGAAGGGCTTTAAAGGTCATTACCAACACTTTGAATTGTGACCGGAAACCGATCGGCAGCCAGTGCAGGCCACGGAGTGTTGTAGAAATGTGGATGAATCTAGGAAGCCTTTTTTGAATCCTTTTTTGTCAGGACTTAGATTGAATACAGGATGGAGAATTCATTGGTCACACTCTATGTGATAATAGTAATGCAGTGCTCCCAATCTTTTTGGATCTCCCAGTGACATTCTTCTGGACTGCTTCTAAGGGTTAAGATGGAAGGTATTGTTTTATATTGGTTTCACTCAGTGAGGACTTGCTGGGGAGGATATAGTGTGGGTAGTAAGTTTGTGTGCTATTTATTGAATACTTAATAGTTTTTTATAATCCTTCTTAAAAGTCCTTCCTTCTCTAGAACCTTAGTTTGATGCTTAATATTAAATTAGGAAATAATTAAATAGTATGTTTTTATCCATAAATGCTTTAATCATTTTAATCATTATCTAGAACTGAACTTTTATAGCAATTAAAGAAAATTGAGCTACTTGGGTTCTCCTTTTTGTGGCTATTCAAATAATGTGACTTAATCAACTGAGAAATAGTCCAAGCACCTATTTGAAAATTTATCTTGATCAGTAAGCCACTCCTACCCAGTCACATGATTGTCAAGCCAATCCCACCCAGTCACATGACCATCAAGACACACCCACCAAATAAGCCACGCCCACAGTGTGGCAGTAAAACAGTGTGGCCCATCACTGGTTTCGCTCCTCTTGAGTGAATAGATAATGTGTGTTTAGGAGGATGCTTCTAAGTTTTAGGATATTACAATATGGGACTCAAACATTTCCTATATTTGTTTGTTTGTTTGTTTGTTTGTTTATTTATTTACTTACTTAGTTACTTACTTACTTACTTACTTACTTACTTACTTACTTATTGGATTTGTATGCCGCCCCTCTCCGGAGACTCAGGGCAGCTAACAGCAATAATAAGACAGCATATAACAATAATCCAATACTAAAAACAATTTTAAACCCATTATGATAAAAAACCATACAGACATACCATGCATAAAATTGTAAAGGCCTAGGGGGAAAGTGTATCTCAATTCCCCCATGCCTGGCGGCAGACGTGGGTTTTAGGTTTTAGGTTTTAGGTACCCTCAAAACGTCGCTACAGAGCACTGCACACCAAGACAACTAGACACAAGAACAGTTTTTTCCCGAACGCCATCACTCTACTAAACAAATAATTCCCTCAACACTGTCAGACTTTCTACTAAATCTGCACTTCTATTCTACTAGTTTTCCTCATCATTCCTATCACCCATTTCCTCCCATGTTGACTGTATGACTGTAACTTGTTGCGTATATCCTAAGATTTTTATTAATATTGCTTCTTCATTGCTTATTTGACCCCTATGACAATCATTAAGTGTTGTACCACATGATTCTTGACAAATGTATATTTTATTTTATGTACGTTGAGAGCATATGCACCAAGACAAATTCCTTGTGTGTCCAATCACACTTGGCCAATAAAATTCTATTCTTCTATATTCTATTCTTACGAAAGGCAAGGAGGGTGGGGGCAATTCTAATCTCTGGGGGGAGTTGGTTCCAGAGGGCCGGGGCCGCCACAGAGAAGGCTCTTCCCCTGGGTCCCATCAAACGGCATTGTTTAGTTGACCCGGAGAAGATCCACTCTGTGGGACCTAACTGGTCGCTGGGATTCGTGCAGCAGAAGGCGGTCCCTGAGATAATCTATATCCTAATCAACATCTGCATGTAATTATGAAATTTGTTATTCAGTCATTTGGAGTACAATATTACTTTGCTGATGATATCCAGTGATGCATCTCTGTCTGATGCCAATTGGGAGATGTATCTTCAACAGAGGAAAAGGTTTCACATTACCATAGCAAAACAAACAGCTATTGATTCAGAAGCCAGTTGAATCTGGGACAATATCAATTTTAGCTCTTTATCGGGATGTATTTATACCAAAAGAGATAGTGTACAACCTGGGATTTTTCCAGATAGAGCAGCAATTGTAAGTTTTGCCAGGATATTTGTCATGCTGTAATTTAATTATCAGTCATTGAAGACTTTACTTGATGATTATTTGAAAACTCAACTTATTGCAATATGTGTCAACCTACAAGCCACATAACTTCAATTTGTAGGAGTTAATTACATCTTAATCATAATTACATTTCCCTAGTTTTCTTCTTAAAGTGTTTGAGAAAGTACAATGCTTTCTCAATTATCATTAGATTAACTTTAATAAGACCATAAAAAGGTCATCAGTGAATGGTTTCTGGACCTGGAATTAAATTAGATATCAATACATTTTCTATCAAATGATTTGGAAATAATTGATATCCATTATGGCATTTTGCCATTTTTTCTTGTGTAATGAAAACAGTATTATGCATTTTTATCCTTATTGTTTATTATTTCAAGTTGTATCTTAATTTGCCAATTGTAAGGATTTTTTATTAAAATATTTGAAGAAACTCAAAATGGATGCAGTTTTAAATAAAAGCTAAACTTACAGTTGAATACTGTACATGAAAATTTCTCAAATGAAATGGTTATTCTTAAAAGAAACCTGAGAAATACATTTGGTCTTTATTTTATTTTAAGATACACAGAACTTGCATTCTCTGAAAGCCAAACCTCATTGTGTGTGTGTGTATGTGTGTGTGTGTGTGTTTGTGTGTATGAAATATATCTCTAAAGTAGTGAAGTATAATGTAATTTTGAAATGTATGGAATTATATTTCATTTTTTTAATACATTTAATCCACAAGTGTAGCATTGTGCTGGACAAATGCTTGAAAAAAAAATAGTAGCAGAAATGCTAGAACTGTTAAAACACCATTATGTGACAAGAAACACAAGGGTAAAAGAAGAGCTCATCATTACAATTGTTTCATTGACATGATTGCCCTCTTAGTGCATTAAATGATAGCACCAGGATAAAACTTCAGTTTGGTTCCCACAGTACTTACTCTTACAAAGATTACACAGCAAGGGCCTATTGCTTCCATACCAATTAGATTGAATTATTGGATTTCATCAAAAGCAGCTGCAGAGAAGGAGGAACTATAATTTCCAGGAGGTTTTCTGATTCCATTTTCTGTCTGTCTTAGAATTTCCTCACAAATAATACAGCTTGTATTTGAGCTGAGGTCTGTTAATGTAACCAACAAAGTAATTTTGACTGGGAGAATGCTATTTCTGCATGTGTTTGTTCTGAAACTGGAAGATATTTTAAAAGGCGACTTCAGTATGGAATTTAAGGATTAATTTATGTTCTTTCGAGGTCTCTGGTAGAATCCTCCCGAAAATTCACAGATACAAATTTCAGACACACCAACGTTTGAAAATTCAAAACAATGTTCTTTATACCGAAAATCCAAATAAACTAAGCTCTCTTTTTGTATAGCAAAGAGCACTCGTCTCCAAACAAACTGGTAATTTGTACAAGTCCTTTATCAGTTCTGAGATACTTAGCTTGCAGCTGTGAGGCAATTCACAGTCCTTCTTCTTTCACAAAGTGAAACACACTTTGCTCTGGTTTAGTTTCAAAGCGGGAAATATCAGTACACAAAGGTCGAAGTCAGCAAAGCAGTCACGAAACACAACAATCAGATAATCCTCCACAATGGCCAAACCCACAGGCTGCTATTTATAGCAGCCTCACTAATTACCACAGCCCCACCCAACCACAGGTGGCCTCATTTTCTTTGATAATAATCTCTCAGTTGTTGCTGCCTATGCATCGCTCTTCGCATGCGTGGCTGTATCATTAACTCTTGTTCCGAATCCAAGGAGGAGCTGGATAATTGATCTCCTTCTGAGCTGTCTGCCCCACTCTCCTCCTCCCTGTCACTCATGTCTTCTTGGTCAGAGGAGCCTTCATCAGCAGATTCCACTGGGAGCAAAACAGGCCTGCGGCATGTGGATGTCTCCCCTACATTCACAGTCCTTGGGGCAGGAGCTGGGCCAGAGCTAACCACAACAATTTACAAGAATACTTTACAGGATGCCATAAAGCTGGTGATGGTTCAGAAAAATGGCAGTTTAGATTCTCAAAAGGTTGGACAATTTTCTTGTGACTGAAAACCTAAAACGGATGGGAATGGTTTTAGGAGAACAGAGGTCTGTAGTGCAGGTCTAAGACAGAAATTGAATTTATCTGGTGTTTAATGTTTTTACATTTACAAATGACATTTTGGGGGTTTGACATTTGTAATCCTGTGTGGTTTTATTAGCTTGCATTGTTTTGGGATTATTTTTTGTTAATGAATAGTGGATTAAGTACTTTATAAATAAAAGATAATAAAAAATAACTCATGGCACACTCAAGAAAGAGAAAGCAAACATTTAATGAAGCATTTAATTCAAAATTAACTTTCAGAAGACTTAAGAAATTTATAGCCTAACTTCCTCTTTGCAGCCCTGTGAAATCAGGTTCTCAGCATGACTGCTGGACACCAATATTTCAACTTCCATTTTAACAAGTTTTCAGGTAGAAAGATGTATCATAAAGCATAAAAAAGGTATACAACAGTTAACTAAAAGAAATCATCAAAAAGTTTGAATGTCACCCACATATGAAGATACGGCTTTACTCACATTATGACCGTCAGCTTTCCACATATAGCTTTTGGTCATTTATTTATTTATTTTATTTGTTAGATTCGTATGGCACCCCTCTCGGGAGACTCGGAGTGGCTCACAACAAAGTCATCCTTTACTTATGGAGTTATAGGATGCATTCATACGGAGTTATAGGATGCATTCATACGGAGAGGGGCAGCATACAAATTTAATAAATAAATTAATTTGGATTAATTTCAAAATGATGCATGACAATTCTATCAATCTTTGATTTAGATAATGGCTGTCAAACTCATTCGTGTTACATGATATCATGTGATGTATCACAATGTCTTTTTGCCTTTGCAGAGCTGGGGTGGGCATGGCCTGCACATGATGAGAGGCCTGATTTAAAGGCGGTGTTTCAGGAATCCAAGAGGACAGAAGTGGGTGGAGGATTTTGCTAAGATTTTGCATTTTTCCATTTTGTATTGACAAGCTTCATGATATCACTCGGTATTTTGGGAAATAATTATTAAATTATTAGTGCCAATCCATTTCTTGGCTCCATTTTAAATTACTCCCATAAATAAATGCTAATCAATATAATTAGTATCAAATAGAAGTAATATAGTTTGTTCACTCAATAGATATCTTTGTGTTAATTATCATTTTCAAATACAGAGAGTAATTAATTGGATTAATTAACTACTCCATGTGTACTTAAGGTTAGAACTATCCTTGTTTAATTAACTAAGTCTATTATTGCTATACCAGCCAAAGTTATCAAAAGTGGTTTCTAGCTATAATTGCTAAGTAGATCCTCATAGATTACCCTAGATCCAAAATGCATACTCGATCAAGTGGACAACTTGTTTTCCAGAAATTTTTGGGTAGAAATGTCTTCAGTATCTTTCCATTGATCATCCTTCTTCAAAGAGAACTGAGGTCCAATTCAAATGGATCTGATAGCCTTTTCATATTTCCAGGGGACCTAGTCCCCCCATCCAAAACAGGTAGTAAATGTTACACCATGCCTGCAACTATGGTAACCTTGAAACCTTCAAAATGACAATTGCATACTCTGAGGAGGATTAAACTGTAGCATATAGTAAGTAAGTCACAAAAGACTTTGCCAAATAAGGATAACTGAAAACAGCAATATGTGACTATGTTTGTTAGAGAAACATGTATGACTTTAAATAATCCATGCACCCAGTTATGCAGGTGAATGTACACTACTCAAAAATATAAAGGGAACACTTAAACAACAGAATAGAACACCAAGTAAATCGAACTTCTGTGAAATCAAACTGTCCGCTTAGGAAGCAACACTGATTGAAAATCAATTTCACATTTGTTGTGCAAATGGAATAGTTATGCAAATGAAATATTCAACGAGAATATTTCATTCATTGAGATCTAGGATGTCTTATTTGAGTGTTCCCTTTATTTTTTTGAGCAATATATAAACGTATTCACTGGAAATAATAGCAGTCTCTGATGGATGTAAGCAGAAATATAGGTGTGCATTACAAAGTCAGGCCAGAAAGCTTAACAATACATGAGGTGTAGCATCACATTACTACACAGAACACAAATGATAATGAATCCAGAATTTCATGTTCTAAAACAGAGTGAAGATAACACCTAGCCAGGTGGTGATAGTTTCTTGAGGCCAAGTAATTGTTTATCTAAACACTTAAAGAGTGAGAATGATAAGCTAAGGAAAGCTAGATATCTTTTGTAAAATCTGCAAATGAATTCTAAGTCTCCATTTCAAGACTGTTAGTAGGGTGTGTGGGGTGAAGTGGCATGTAGCAATTTTTAAACCTGTTACTTAACAATGGAGGAAACAGATATTTGCCATTGCTAAATTTCTTATACATGCACGTTTTTTTTTCTTACATTGATTTGCTCAGCATAATCAACAATAAAATGGTATTGCAGATTTCTCATGAAAGATACACATGTGCATGCATGTGTAAAAAACGTTTGATCGATATTATTATTATTATTATTATTATTATTATTATTATTATTATTATTATTATTATTATTATTATTATTATATTTGTATGCTGCCCTTCTCCAAAGACTCGGGGTGGCTCACAGAATACAAAAAACAGCACGACAAAAAAATCTAATTATTAAAATTACTACTAAAAACCCATATATATTAAAATCAGTCAACCAACTCATTCACAGCCACACATTACATCTCATAGACAGGGGAAGGAGGCTTGATCTAATTGCCCCATGCCTGGTGACATAAATGAGTCTTGAGACTCTTGCGAAAGGTGAGGAGGGTAGGGGCAGTGCAAATCTCTGGAGGGAGCTGTTTCCAGAGGGTCAGGGCCACCACAAAGAAGCCTCTTCCTCTGGGCCCCACCAGATAACATTGTCTGGCCGATAGGACCCGGAGAAGGCCAACTCTGTGGGACCTAACCGATCGCTGGGATTCATGCGGCAGAAGGTGGTCCCATAAGTAACCTGGTCCAATGCCATGTAGGGCTTTATAGGTCATCACCAACACTTTGAATTGTGTCCCGAAACCAATCGGCAACCAATGCAGTCCGCGAAGTGTTGGAGAAACATGGGTGCATCTGGGAAAACCCATGACCAATTTGAAGTTTATTATAGGAATCTATTATATGATTTTAGCCCATTTGGGAAGAGAGTTGACACTAGGTTTTGTTATAATTCTTGGAGTTGGCCTGCTATTGTTGGCATCTAATTTCATGCTGAGAGTTTTGTGTAAGCTCTGAAAAGCTCTGAGATGAAAGAATCAACTTTAAGGGCACAGATGTATATTCTTTTCACACTGCCATGGAATATGGAACTGTAGATCATGATTATTTTGTTATGTTTCCTGACTCTTTTCTATAGATTCATGTTTATTCATCTCTTGAGATCATGGATGAATAACCCAAGGTTACATGGGTGCATGCACTTTTCTGGATCTTTCCTACTATCTTATGAGGTTGGTATGTATTACCATGTTGCAACACATTCCTATTTTTTTCTTGAACTCTAAAGGTTGGTATGTCAGGTGTACTCCTTGCAAGGACCACTAGGGAGCTGTAGACTAAATTAGAAATGGATCTAGGACAACTTGATCAAATTACTATGGCCAACTCAATGCGGGACAATCAGCCATGGAACAACTCACCACAGGGCAAGAGTTGTACTAATTCTGAAGAAATGGGTGAATAGAATCATTAAATAAAGGATGCAAAAGGAGTGAGTTGTCCTGCCATGAGTTGGCTATGGCAAGATGTATGCACCAAGTTGTCCCATTCTGATTAGGAAGTTGAAACACATCCCAGAAGGTGGCCTTAGACATCCTCTTCCATACTATTGCCAAAAAACCCTGCATGGTTGTAGTCATTTAGTCACTAGGAATTGAACTTGCATGAAGGACACCTTTATTATTTTTTTTAAAGAAGAAATCTGAGAAAAGAGAGAAAATCCTTCCCTCACTCCTACAAATATAAGTGAGTTTCCACTTACCAAAAGATTTCAACTGGTTCTGTGCTTTACTTTTCCTCATATAGAAAATTTAACTGAGCATAGTATTGACGTATCATCATGGAGTAAAAACAAGATGATTGAACGTGAAAAGATTCTAGGAGCAAGGATATTCATTCATTTTAAAATATCAGAGTCATAGAAGAAATGAAATAGCCTAGTGTAATGGGGAACATTTTTGCATGCATGAATAGGGAATGTTTGATTAATTACTCCAGCTTTCTCAAGTTGTAGATCCCTTTGTCTTTCTCCCAGAAATTTTACTATTGTAATCTCCCATAGTTATTGACTCAGTAAGTCTGCATGTTGTTACTGTCCATTATTTACCTTACTGTACTTCTCTGTAAGATTTTCTGCACTCATTTTTGTTGCTTCTTTGTAGCAAAAAAAAGTGGCTGAAATGTATGGTAGAGAAAATTAGGAATAGGAATAGTAATAATATAATTGATATCAACCAATCATTCAAAAGAGATGTCATTTATTATGTAGATTAAAATCATGGAGCTAACTAAGAGTTGAATATGATGGTAGACAGGAAAAGGGGAAATAGAAATTATATAGGCTTTAATTCATAGCTAATCTACATGGAAAGACATACAAAGTAGATTGAACAAAATAAGAACAAAGAAATAGCTCAGATTAAATAATAATGCAGAAAAGAAAAAAGAAAAAGTTTCTAATCGTGATTCAGTGATCTTCCCATTCTTGAGGATTCCTATTTTCTTGGATATATCTTCTTTTTTCTATTACTTAAAATAGTATTATTTTTACTGATGCCGTTAACATAGCCTTATGATAAAACAGAATTAAAGTAGTATTTCTTGTCTAGTTTACCTGGCAGGGTTGATATCAATTTTGCAAGTCTGCAAGAAATCTCCTGCTACTTTAAATAGACCGATAAAAAATGATAGGGCCTTTCTAATTTTATTTCTCTGACTGTTAACACTTGCAGGCTCCTCTCTTGTCTGATCATTTTCTAGACAGCATCTCTTCCTCTTGTCCCTCAAGGTCATTCCCACATACCGTTATGGAAAGGAACTTAAGAATTTCAGAGAACTGTTAGAAGGGACAAGAAACAGCACTACAATATGCTGTTAATACACTGAAAATGGAAACAGACATGGAAAACAAGGAAAGTTTTTCAACAGATGTCTAAACTCAGAAGGAGAATCAACTTTGAATTGATATGCTAACAGATACCAATATGGATATATTAATTGATTCAAAGAAGATTAAAGAAAGATGGAAGGAATACAGTATATGGAAACACTATACAGTAGAGACATCAACATCCAGGATATCAGGAACTTCTAGTAATAGATGACAAAATAGCGCCGGCGGACTTACCCGCCGGTGCCTTTTTCAGGTAGGGCCGGGAAGACGCTGGACACATGGCGTAGCCGCCATGTTTTTCGGCCGAAGTCTCGTGAGATTTCGCGAGACTTCGGCTGGGGATCGGGCCAGAATGGCCCGATCGTGACATTGTGCGGGTGGGGCCTGCAGGCCCGGGCTCTGCCTTTTCGCCTGGACAGTTCGTCGGAGCAGACGCTCGGCTCGGTGTCTGCTCTTTTGGCCGCCATCTTGTGTCGGCCTCGTGGCGGACGCAATTTTGTCGAGCCTCATCGGAGGCTCGTGGAGCAGCAGTTCTCGGCAAAAGGCTTGTCAGAGGCGTGGCCTCATTAGGAGCCCTGCCGCTTTTGGAGGGTCCTTTGGTAGTGCCCCGGGGATCCAGGGGAGAACCTTTCATTGCACCCCCGCGGGAGCGTAGGTGGGGATTGCCGGCGCTGTGACCGGCCTTCCCGGGATCGGGGCACCGCTGGGTTGAGGGGGGAACCCCTTTACAAGCGGGGGACAGTGAGGCCTCTTGAGGGGCATTTTGCATGCCCCCTTTGCCCGTTAGGGCTGAGGCCGACCGCTGCCCTCGCTAGGGGCTCGGGGCTCCTTTTGGGCCCCGGCTCCCTTGGTTAAACAAGAGCTTACATACACACGCATTGTCCATTGTTATATTATTCAAACTAACATATTTGTTCTCATTAAATACAGTTTAATTTTAGTTCCTGGTTTAATCGATTGTATTGGTTGTGTGTTTCAATGGCCCCAAAGAAGAAGCAGGCTCGGGGCCCCCCCGGCTCAACCAGTGGTGCGGCCTAGGCAGGCTTTGAGGCCTTCTGCCCGGGTTTGGGCTGCCCAGGAGGTGGCCCCTGCGGGCATCCCGGTGGAGGGAGTGGGGTTTGTGCCTCCTGTGGCTCAAGATTTGTCTCCCTCTCTTTCCTGGGCCAGGGTCCTCGAGCGGCTGGATGAGCTCAAGCGCTGGAGGTCCGGCGCTGGCCCGGGAGGGGCCCCCATGCCTGCGCAGGCTGCCCTGGGAAGGGACCCCGAGGAGGAGGTGGCCCAGTCCGGGCAGGTGGCCCAGCCAGGGTTGATGGTGGCGTTGCCGGGCCCCGGGAGGCCGGGGCCACCTTGGATGTCTTCCACCCCCTACGGGGCAGGTGAGGTTGCACCACACACACCTTCCACTTCTTTGCTCCTGTTGCCCGGCCAGGCCTTTGTACCGCCGGGGTTTGGGAGCGGGGCTGGTTTCATGGGGTCTCCCTTAGGCACATGTGGCCAGGTTTGGTCCCCGCCAGCTCCTGCGGCCGTGGCACAGGTCCCTGGGGTGGCTTTTCTGCTGGGGCCTGGGGTGCCGGGGACAGGGGGTTGGAACCCACCGGCACCGGCCGTAATGCCCCCGCCTCCTGTCTTCCCTTACCCATCAGGGATGGGGGTGTTAGGAATGGGTGCCACCACGATGTGGGACCCGTTCGCCAGTTTGAAGGCGGGGGCGATCCCATGCGGTTTACCGGCTACTCCCCTGGGGTTTCACCTTCACCCATCGGTGAAGGAGGCAATATTGAGGGGGGAGTATGTGGATCTGTTTTCCATATTAAATCGGGAGGTCCCCAAGCAGGACAAGGACGTAGTGCCAGGGGAAAAACCCAAAAAACCCAAGGTCAGCAAGTGTCTCAGCTCATGGCTGTACGCTTTTCTGACCTATGCCACCGTGGTTATTCAGAGGCAGCCGACCAAGGCGCGGCTTTGATTAAATATGTAGACCTCATTGCCCGGGCCCACTTTGAGTATAAGGGTACCATCTGGAGGCATTACGACAAGGGGTTTAGAATGCGGCTAGCCTTTGACCCCACCTTGTCTTGGGACATGGTGGTGCCGGACCTTTGGTTCCAGGCGACCTATATGTCGGGGAAGGAGGGGTGTGACAGGACGGATAGTGGGCACTACATGGAGGAGGAGCTCACAGCTTCCGGCCCTGCCAAGGCTGCCATGGGGGGTGCGGGGAAAGGTGCCTCCCCCGCCTGTCATGAGTTTGCTGCAAAAGGGGCTTGTTTTCGTCCCTTTTGTAAGTACAGGCATGCGTGCGGGAACTGCGGGGGTTCCCATGCCACTTCTGTGTGCCCCCGCCCCAAGAAGGGAACAGACAAGAAGGGAGGGGGCCCAGCAAAGTCAGCCCCACCTGCTGGGGGAAAAGGGGCCCAGACCAATTAATCTTAAAGCACTCGAGGGTTGGTTGAAGGACTACCACCCTCGATCGAGAGTGGCCGCTCTCTTGTTAGGCTTTTCCAAGGGATTTAGGATCCCTTATATGGGGGTTAGGAAAGCCTTCATGTCCGACAACCTTAGATCGGTTGTGGGACATGAAGACATCGTTAGGGAGAAGATTCGGAAGGAGGTGGCCGAGGGCAGGGTCCTCGGGCCTTTCCCGGAGCCGCCCTTCCCGAATCTTTGGGTGTCACCATTAGGGGTGGTCCCCAAAAAGGCAAGTGGTGAATTTAGATTGATTCACCACTTGTCTTTTCTGAAAGGGGAGTCAGTGAATGACTTCATTCCTGACGAACTTTGTTCAGTCCGGTACGCATCCTTTGATGCGGCCGTGGCCATGGTTAGGAAGTGTGGGGTTGGAGCCCTTATGGGTAAATGCGACATTAAGTCGGCATTACGGCTCCTCCCCATTCACCCAGATGACTTCAAGCTCTTGGGCTTCCACTTTGAAGGTGGTTTCTATGTAGACAGGGCTTTACCTATGGGTTGCTCTGTCTCATGCTCTCTTTTTGAGAGCTTTAGCACCTTCTTGGACTGGGCGCTTAGGAGGAGCAGTGGTCTGGGTTCGGTCGTTCACTACCTTGATGATTTCTTGATGGCGGGGCCTGCACGTTCAGAGTGATGTTTTGCTCTGATGCAGGACTTCGAAGCCCTTTGTGCTCAGTTGGGGGTGCCTCTAGCTCCTGAGAAGACCGAGGGCCCTGCCACCAAGATTACCTTCCTTGGTATTGAATTGGACTCAGAGGAGCAATCTTCTAGATTGCCCCTAGATAAGTTAGTGAAGATCCGGGCTAAGCTTGATCTGGTCTTGGGCTGCAGGAAGGTCACTCTTAGGCAGCTGCAGGAATTAGCGGGGATTTTGAATTTTGCCTGTCGGGTCGTGGTGCCTGGACGGGCTTTTTCCCGGAGGTTGTATAGTGCGATGAAGGGGCTACGTTTGCCCCATCATCGTACGCGCCTATGCGCTGGGGTCAGGGCTGACCTCTGTGTATGGCGGGAGTTTTTAGAGCGTTTTAATGGGTTGTCATTTTAGAGGCATGAGCTTCTTTTGGAAGCTGAGTTGCAGTTGTGTTCGGATGCTGTGGGGACTTGTGGCTTTGGGGTTGTGCTAGGTGACCAGTGGTGCTGGTCTGTCTGGCCTCCGGAATGGAGGGCCTCCCCCCTGGTTAAGGACTTATATTATTTTACTGAAAGAGTAGTAGATCCTTGGAACAAACTTCCAGCAGACGTGGTAGATAAATCCACAGTAACTGAATTTAAACATGCCTGGGATAAACATATATCCATCCTAAGATAAAATACAGAAAATAGTATAAGGGCAGACTAGATGGACCATGGGGTCTTTTTCTGCCGTCAGACTTCTATGTTTCTATGTTTCTATGTTTCTTTCCCTTGGTAGTGGCCTTAGAGCTTTGGGGGGAGCAGTTTAGGGACAAGACTGTGCACTTCTGGTGCGACAACTTGGCAGTGGTCCATGTTGTGAATGCCCTGTCCTCTAAGAGCGACAGGGTCATGCGGCTTGTCCGCCATTTTGTGCACAGGTCCTTGTCTCTGAACGCTTTGTTTTTGGCCAGACACGTCCCCGGGTTAGATAACGGGATTGCTGACGCCTTGTCCCGTGGTCAGTTGTCCAGGTTTTGGACCCTGGCCCCGTGGGCCTGAGCGTCACCAGAGGCTTTTCCCGACCACCTTTGGAGCCTGGGAGGGCTCCCGAGCAGTGGAGAGAAGAGGCCTGCAGGGCTATGGCACTCTCAGTGGCTCCAGGTACCCTGAGGGCTTACCAGCATGCAGGTAAGGAGTTTGAGGAGTTCAGGCAGGATAGGGGTTACCCCCATAGTTGGCCTGCCCCAGTGGCAGAATTTTGTGTCCAGCTTAGGCAGTGTGGCCTTTCAGTTAGGACGATTAGGTCCAAGTTAGCCGGCCTCGCCTTTCTGTCCAAGGCGGGGGGATTTGGGGACCTTTCTGGTGACTTCCGCATTCGGAAGATGTTGGAGGGCTGGGCTAGGGAGCGACAGGGGACCCCTTCTAACACTCGTCAGGCCCTGACGGTTGAGCAGCTGTCGCTTGTTAATTGAGCTTTGGACAGTCTGTGTGCCTCTCTGTACGAGGCCCGTCTTTTTAGGGCAGCGACTTGTGTAATGTTTTTTGGGGCTTTTGTAGCTTACGGGGGTCAGGTCAGGGGTACCTGTTTAAACACCAGGACGGTATGCCTTTGACCCATTATCAGTTCTGGGTTTTAGTGTCCAGGGCCATGTCCAAGGTGGGCATTGATCCCGCCGGTTATGGAACACATTCGTTCCGTATCGGCGCCGCCACTAGTGCGGCACTTTCGGGTTTCCTGGCCCAGCGGATTCAGGAGATCGGCCGCTGGCGGTCAGTGGCATACTTGGGTTATATTAGGCCGGCTGAGGATCTAGGTCAGGGTCTTAGGCCGGGTAACCTCTCTGTGTCCTCTGTACCCTCTTCTAGGTAGCCATGCCAATATGAGGCCGACGGCGTTGCTGTGCGGCCATAGCATTATTTTTTGGGCCGGCCGTTCAGCAGCCAGAAGCACCGTGGGGACCCAGCTGTCATTGGGGCGTTGGGTCAATATCGTTTGGATGGGAAGAAGAGGTATGCGGTGGGAGGGTCTCCTGCCGACATTGCTGGGAGGGCAGCATCCCAGGGCTGCACCCGGCTGTACTGGGAGGGTGGCTTCTCATGGCTGTGCCCAGGTTGGACTGGGAGGGCAGCATCACATTGCTGCGCCCAGATGGCTGGTCTTGCACCTCGGTGGCAATGACCTGTGCCTGCTTGGCGGTCTGCCTCTGATTTGCCAGGCTCGCGAAGACCTATGGAGGCTTCGTGCTGTGTGGCCTATCACGCAAGTGGTTTGGTCGGAGATCCTCCCGAGGATCACTTGGAGGGACGCCCTTTCCCTTAGGGTCATTCACCGGGTTAGGCGGAGAGTAAATAAGGCCCTGGGGAAAATAGTCAGGGAATTAGGTGGGGTTGTAGTGGCCCATCCCCTCATCATTGTAGACTGGCCGTGGCTTTACCGGGCCGACGGTGTTCACCTGTCAGAACAGGGGAACACCATTTTCTTACAGGACCTGCAGCGGTCTCTGCGCGAGCTGGTGCAGTTAGAGGGGGGAGTCGGGGGGCCAAGATAGAGATCTGACCCCCGCTCCGTGGCAGGTTAGGGGCGGAAAATTGGGTGGTGGTTTAGCAAATGCGTGTTCTCTATTGGGCATCTTTGGGGATGATTGACAGGTTCTATCCAAGCTTGTGGTGCTGACAACCTGAGCAGTTGGGGGGAACCTGTCTTTGGGTCCCGCACATTTAAGTCCCCTGCTAGGGGTTAGCCAGTGGGACCTCCCACATGCAAGTGCATGGCAGGGTCTCAGGTGAGGGAGGGGTCCCTCACCTGGACTAGCATGGAGCTACGCCCATAAGTTGCCCAGGAAGTTTATATGACGTCATTTTCCGCCCCGGAAGCAATTGTTTGACCCTGCAGGTCCATTGTTTGGGTCATAGTTAGTTATGTTAATTATGCTAATTTAATTAAATAAATTATGCAAATTTATTTTAATAAAAATGACCCAGTTTTAAATCCAGCTCTTGTGTCCGTGTCGTTACTCCATCTCTCCTGCAATAAGATCAGCACTCTGGTTATTACCAAGTTGGTAGTTATTAGTAGTTGAATCCCCATTGATATATGATAAGGAACAGAAGAAGAATTAGCTAAGGTTCTAATAAACTATATCAGCAAATCTGTACATTACAGCCCAACCATTTGGTTGATGTCAATCTACAGTACATTCCAATAAAAAAAAAGGACATTTAAGTTTATTTCTATTTACTTATTTATTTGTCAAAACATGTACAAAATAACAGATATGGTATAAACATAAACAAAAGGAAAGGAGATATAGGTAAATTTGGACAATAGGACAGTAGGACAGGGATGGTAGGCATAATGATGCACTTATGCATGCCCCTTACAGACCTCTTAGAAATGGGGTGATGTCAACTGTAGACAGATTAAGATTAAAGTTTTTGGGGTTTGGGGAAGAAACCACAGAAGTTCCTGACTTCAGAGGAAGAACTTTATTAATTGGTTGATCCTTGTTTCTTAACAGAATGATGACTTTAAATGTAACATCACCTGGGCTAAAATGGAAACTTTGGAACTGAGATTTAGATATCTTTATTTGAAATGAGTTTTCCAGCTCTTATTTTTGGTCTTTCTGTAATTAGCTCTGCCTCCTAGCTCAGGGGTCTCCAACCTTGGCAACTTTAAGACTTTGCTGGCTGAAGAACTCTAGGAGTTGAATTACACAAGCCTTAAAGATGCCAAGATTGGAGACCCCTAGCCTAACTGTTCTGTTCAGTTGACTTCTGAATTCTCTAGTACTGAATCCTGGATTGTTTATGATTACCAGTATTTTTGCCATTTTTCAAGTGGCTAGCGACTCATTAAATTAATTCTGAGTTTCACATTTTGCTCTACTTTATGCCAATGGGATTGTTGCTTGCCTGAAGTAGGACAGCATGCAGTATGGATGTCAGATTTGGGAGAGACCTTAAATTCACAGAAATGCACGACCAGTGGCTTAAATTGCCTCCGGATCAGGGGCAATTTTGAGTTTGACAGCAGCTCTTTTGAGTTCCGAACTTCTGGGTTCCTTTGGAACCTGGAAGTTCAGCTTCTGGCAACGCGCCAATGAGAGCACGCTGCCTGCTGGCTGAGGGGAGGTCTGAGATCGCCCTATTTAAGGGCGATCTGAATAGGACCTCCCCCTCTTGCTCCTTGGCTTCGGAAGCGAACACCCGCCCACCCTCCGCTATTAACAGTGTGTCCTAAGGAGGTCGCCTCGGGGCCGAATAGGAATTTTTTGCAGCCTCCCCTTTAGAGGTGGCCGTTTTTTTGCCTATTCCACACTGATGGTGTGGACTGAATTGGTTAGGGGGTGTGGCACATTTGGATATCAGTATAGGCCTCCCTTTGGTCACTGGGGTTTGGCAGGTTAGGGGCGGAAATGGGCAATTAGAAGCGACTGCGCATGCTCCTTTGGGCATCCTTTAAAGGGTGATGGACCGCCTCTCTCCAGGAACTAGAGGTTGGAACAACATTGGGGATTGGAGAGAGGATGTCCATGGGAATCACCAGATCCAATTTCCCACGGGGATTGGAGGGTGAACTCCTCCCACACGACAAAGGGGTGTGGTTTGGATCCAAGTGAAGGTGGCTACCTTCACCTGGTTGAGCAAGGAGTTTTTGCCCAATGTTGCCAAGGAATTTTCTGGTAGGAATTTCCGCCCCGTTAGTTTTGGCCTCTGCAGGTCCTTAGTTCATGCTTGAATTTAAATATTTAAATTTATGTATTCAAATTTATTTAAATTTATGTTAATTTAATAAAATGACCCTTATTTAATCCACAATACATCTCAGTGTCTTTACTCTGCTTCCGGGGGGCAAACTTCCACTGAGCAGTGCTAATGACAGAGTTTCTTCTTACATGAAGTCTTGATAAATTTATATGTTTGAAGACTGTTCTAGATGGATATTTGTATGTTAAGGAAATGAATGACATTGGATGTCAAGGAGAGGAATAATATTGGGTGATAAGACTACTCAATATAACCCCAAAACCATCTGCATCTTGATCAACATATTATTCCAAAAACTGAAATGGCTGCTATTATAAAAGAAAACCATAAGTAAATGTGACAGGAGAACCCTAGATGGATAAATGGGTTTTGTATGATTTTTTTAAAAAGAATATAGCATGATGCAAATCAATCAACAGTTCAGAATAAAAAGGAAAAAGAATACATTTTCCAAAAATGCCAGCGTTCTTCTGCATCAATAATTTTTGCTGGATACTTGAAAAAGTATAATATATTTATGAATGTGAAGCGACAGTCTGATGGATATTTCTTACTTTTCTAATGTAACTATCCGGCAGCAAGGAACCAATAATATCTGTTGCTTCCATTTCTGCCTGAATAAGGTCATCAATCCATCCACTTTTCTTCAGTGATTTGCCTGAAGTGCTCAATGCTGTCATTTCGATATGCAAGCCATTATATCTAATCACTAGACAGTACTAAAAAGTCATTTTTTTTCTTCAGGATATACAGGCAGCATTCTCTTTTCATGCTATCTGAAAGATGGCCATGTCAGGGCTTTTATTGTTATCCACAGGAACATCAAGACGTTACTTCTCCATTAAGTAATACTAAGAAAGCACCTGGATTTTTACAGAACAACAAACTTTATTTAAAATGCATTTGGTTACAAATATCCGAAAAAGTTGTTCAGACTCATGACACAGTCAAAATGGAACCATGACACAATTACAATATAATAGATGAAAATATAGCGAGCTATGCTTTGAGGTACTGATAAGTATGAAAACAGAATGGATTTTTAGGCTGTGTTTGGAAAAGATGCTTTTGAAATAAGTCCTTGGAATTATTTTTCACCACATTTTTCCATGAGTATGTCTACTGAGCTCCCTATGTTACAATTACTTACCAACACATATATTTCCATAATTTGCGGGTCTTTATATTTCTAAGATAAAATAACATTTTGTAATGTTAAATTCAGGCTCTTAAGTATTATTAGTTTGGCTAAAATTGACAGCTACATGAATAAATTAATAAATAAAATTAAAAAGGGCATAAAATGTGTATGTGCTAATTTGTATTGGTAGAAATCTGCTTTAAATGGAAATAAAATTATTTTCAAAATCCCAAATAAGCTGTACCACTAATAAATCAGGGAATTGTATGATAGATTTGGGGGGAGAGGGAGAGACATGATGGAATATATCACAGTACACACTAGTCTCAAGTAAATGTGTTTTCAGTATTGATGTTGACTATATGCATTATTAGTTCTCAAATGTTGTTTCATTACTGTTAGCATGGATACTTATATGTATATGAATGAATGAGTGAGTGAATGAATGAATGAATGAGTGAATGTATGCATGTTTGGAGGCCTCTTGATGACAAGAAACCTAGTCATTAAACCTAATGCAGGTAGCTCTTGCTTAAGTTGATCAATGAATCTAACTGGAAACAGAATTTCTGTCCATGAACAAAGCAGTAGTTAAGCATGACATCATATGATATGTTGGGAGTTAAATGGGTGGGGATAGATAAAGTGAAGGTGAGCATGGCAGTGCAGGGAAAGCATAAGGTCCTCCCCTAATGATAGTGCAGTCCTAGCCTTGTGACTATAGTCCTAGTTGCAATCACAAGGCTAGGATCACACTAACATACCTCATACTTTTCCTGCCTGGCCATGGTCATCTGCACTTTGTTCTGCCTGACCGGCCTCAAGCAATGATTAATGGTCCAGAAAAGAAGGTCAAACACACACGTGGATAGTTAATCAGCAAACTTGTATTAAACAGTAAAGAAAAAAGTCTAAAGCAAATGATCCTTACTTTCAGGAGAAACACAGAGGATTCGGTGCAAAATTCAGTCAGCTACAAAGTTCAGTGAAAAGCCAACCAATACAAAAGTCACGGAGCATAAATAGTCCAAGAGTCTCTGAATATTCACAGCACAAAAGCAGCAGCTTGTCCCAGAGCGTTCGACTCCCACAACGCTGAAGTGCAATCCAAAAGCAGGAACTTCAAAGCAGGAACAAACAACGCCACACAAACCACCCAGATAATCAGCCACAGTTTGCCTTGGCCCCGTTCCCTTTTTATGCTGTTAGCCCTCATTCAGGGAACCACACCCAGCCCAGGTGTGCTTATCCTACTTCTTAAAGCGATCCCTTCTTTGTAAGGCCCTATGGCTGCGTAAATTGATGTATTGTCCTGCAGATGAGCTGAGAGAGGATAAACTGTCTGACGAATTGCCAGCCCCTTCCCCTGAACTGTCTGCCAATTATTCCTGGCTCTCTGCCCCATCTTCCTGACTGATGGCTACATCTTCCTGGCTGTCAGATGCATCATCCTGGCTGTCAGCCAGGCTTTCACAGTCACTGTGTGCCATGTCTCCCCCATCTGTGGGGGCAACAGCTGGCCCAGGCCCAAACACAGCACACTTCATCTCTCCCCACTTAATTCTCTTGATCTATTGGTGGCCCTGAACTCTGTTGTTTTACCCCTGCTGCCTCCACCAATCCCTGGCTGACATTTGCCATCTTCTTTCATTGCTGGCAAGTTGTGCCCAGCTAAAGCAGATGATGGTTCCTTGTGAAGCTTTGAGCTGTAAAGGACCAACAGCTGCTTTGACTAGATGTGCCTTATCACAGACGAGAAAGTAAACAGTGAAGGTCAGCTTAGGTTTTGGTGGGTAATGGAGAGCAGGGTGGCTAGAAAGGAGGAGAAGGGGGGAATTAAAGTTCATACTGCAGTCATAAATATGGGCAAGCTGCCAAGTGCCTGGACTTTGACCACATGACCACAGGAGATTGCCACACTAACTTCCATTTATTCAGTGTTGGTCGTAACTATTATTTGTTCAGTGCTGCCATAATTTAAATCTGTTGCTGAAAAAGTGAGGAATAACTGCATTTAACAGTACAGTCATCCCCTGAAATACATAGAAATGATTCTCCTTTGCGATACAGAATTTTATTGACTTCAGAAGGATACTGCCAAGTAAAATAATTGTCCAGCAAGAATTATGTAAATGTACCCAATAAATCAGGATAGTTGTAAATGCAAAGTTCTGCCAACTGTGATTGTATAGAGCCAGCAAGTAAAGATCTTCAAATGTGCACATTGCACAAGGAAAATTGAATATCATCACCAGTAACTTCATACAGCTTCATTAAAAATATGAGGATGGAGCATTAAATAAAGTGCCTCTTTTAGTGGTGAATTTATAGCATTCACTATGAATCTACTTGCCCCAAGATGATCTAAACTGTTTAAAATATGTTTTCCTTTTGTCTTACATAGAGTGGGAATGATAAGTGTTTTGAAAATCAGATAATATGCCTTATTGTGTACATGAGGAATTTCTACATCTGGCTTGGCAAAATCAGGAAATGACATTGACCGAAGAAGAAAATAACATGAATTGTTTTGAAGAATGCTTGGTAAAAAAAAATGTTGTCATACAACAGTGGTTACATCATACTAATGTAAAAAGATGAAGTCTTTTGGAAAACAATTGCACAATGGGAAAGAAAAGAATTTATAAAATTAAATAATACACATAATAGTGTATATAGGTATTTGGACAAAATCAAGAAATGACATTGACCTAGGAACAAAATAACATATTTTGTTTTGAAAAATAATTAGGAAAAACTTTTTTGTCATACAACAGTGATTGCATCCTGTAAAGATGAAGTGTTTTGGAAGACAATTATATAGAGTGGAAAAGAAAAGAATTTACAAAAGTAAATAACACATATTATGGTGTATATAGGTATTTGGGCAAAATCAAGAAATGACATTGACCTGAGAATAAAAGAACTTGTTTTGTTTCTAAAAACGCTTGGTTAAAAAAAACTTTTTGTCAAACTATAGTGGTTGCCTCATATTAATGTATAAAGAGGAATTTTTGTAGTAGACCAGAAAAACCTTTAATTCCATAATTGAAATTAACAATTTGGTTGTTAAGTGAATGAGCATTAAGTAAAACTGTTATTGTGCTTGTGATCTTATTTCATCTTTTGTTTGCTGTAGTCCTGCAAAGATTGTAAATCCAAAGATTAGTTGTAAAGTTACTTTTTCATCAATGCCATTACAGTAGTCCCTCGCTATACCGCGCTTCACCTACTGCGGCTTCACTTCATCGCGAGTTTCTGAGGAAGTCGATCGGCAGATTTAAACAGCCTGCCGAACTCGATCGGCAGGTTTTTTTTAAAAAAAAAAAAATATCTAAAATTGTAAAGACTGTATTTAAATATTGTATCTAAAATAAATACTGTGTGGGAAGGGTTTATAAACACTTAAAACAATGAAAACTTACCAAACAATTACAATATAAATACTTAAATAAGTACTATCAGTCGATAAATTCCCCATCGCGGATTTCACCTATCGCGGCCAGGTCTGGAACGTAACACCAGCGATAGGTGAGGGACTACTGTACTGCAAACAGTCATTAAATAAGGCAGTCCCTAAATGAGGACTACCAATAGTGTGTCTGTATTCTTTGGAACAAAACTGAGTGAGCATTTTTGGGGGGGAGGGATGGCTCCCTCTACCTCATGAAAAGTCAGGAATTATGTGAAAAATATTTTTTTTCTTTTTAAATAAGAAAATGTTAATGAAAACATTTGACACAACATAGTTTTAAAATGCATTATGTACTTTAATGATAAGCATTGATAGATTCTTGGCTGAGCCTGCCTTTTAAATAAATGAAAACACTCTGCTTGAATTGCAGTTGCGCCTCGAAATACAGGCCGCCCCCATAAAAGCTGTGTTGTTGGAAATTTCCAAAATGACACCAAATAAGTGAGAAATTATGTTTCAAAATTAGGGATGTAGAAATCTGTTTCACAATTTATTTTGCCCTAGGGAAGAATGGGAGAAAAATTGCATTATTCTATTATGGCAAATTGGCTTCACTTAGCTTACACACTGCTTCTTCAGTGTGAGGCCTGTGGCTTTTAAATTAAAGAAAAACATATGCCCTTACTTTCTTTGAGTGCTCACTTAAGCTATGTGCTCATGATGTAATGGGTCCTGCTAATAAAAGGTCTTGACTTCTAATGCTGCATTACACTATATATCAGGGGTGGGTTCTAAATATTTCACTACTGGTTCTGTGAGTATGGTTTATTTTGTGGGCATGTCTTGGAGGTCAGGTGGGCATGGCTTCAGGTGGTGGTGGTGGTCACATGATGTGGGGGGCCTGGGCAACTTGTAAAGTGTGGTGAAACTCACTTAACAATGCTCTTGCTTAGCAACCAAAGGTTTGGGCTCAATTATGTCATAATTCTTTCTTTCTTTCTTTCTTTCTTTCTTTCTTTCTTTCTTTCTTTCTCTCTCTCTTTCTCTCTCTCTCTTTCTTTCTTTCTTTCTTTCTTTCTTTCCTTATTCCCTTCCATTCCCTTCCACTCCCCTCCTTCCCTCCCCTCCCCTCCTCTCCTCTCCCCTCCTCTCCTTTCTTTCTTTCTTTCTTTTCTTTCTTTCTTTTCTCCATGGGAAATTAGCAGCTTTATAAAGATATTTTAAAAATCTTAGTTCAATCTATTGCTATAATTTAGGGGGAGGTTGTGTTCAACATTTTAATCAATAATTTGGATGAGGGAAATGAGGGGATATTTGTCAAGTCTGCAACTGATGCAAAGCTGGGGGAATGGCAAATATTTTTGAGAAGATAATATTTAAAAAGAGCTAGGCAGATTTAATGGTGGAATGAAATGAATACTGCAAAATAAAACTTAGTATGGAGATTCACAAAATTTTACACTTGCATAGAAAAATGAAGGACACAAATTAATGGCAGAGGACTGGCTTGGAAGTGGTATGTTTCATGCAGTGATGCACTGGAAATGTTCAAACACAAGGTGGATGGCTACCTGTCAGAGATGCTCTAGTGGAATCTGTACCAAGCAAGGGGTTGGACTAGAAGGCATCTAGATCACTTGCATCTATATGATTCTGTCATAATTTTCTATATATTCAGGAGAGGATCTTTTGCTTTCTGTAAATTTCAAAGAAACAAGACATAAGTAAAAAAATGTAATTTAATGGTATTTAGAAAAAATACCATAGAAGATTGGCATGACAAGAATGAATATAGATTTGTCATGAAGTAAACTTTATAAATAGCTTAACCTTGAAGATTGTCTGTCTATCTGTCTTTCTCTCTCTCTCATCTATCTATCATTTTCATTTCAGCTATGGCTCTTATTTTGGAACCATACTTTAAAATAATAACATTGGCTTTTGCTACTGGTATTCTGAGGTGTTAAGACTAATCATATGAGATAGGTGGGCTTTAATGCTCTTTTATTTTCAGCATTCCAGATTAGGCTATTCATTGGAAGTGTTGGGCGGAACCAATTAAACAGGGATACAAGCCAAGGATCTATGATAAGTAATTTATTATACCAACCTAGTTCATTATTTTATTTATATATTTGTTTGTTTGTTGAACAAATATAGGATTGTATAAGCATAACATAAGTAGAGAGTAATGATAAAAGAAGACAATAGGACAGAATTACAGGGACAGTAAGCACAATGGTGTGCTTATGCACGCCCCTTACAAACCTCTTAGAATAGGGGACAGGTCAACTGTAGACAATCTGAGGTTAAAGATTTTGGGGGTTGGGGAAGAAACCACAGAGTCAGGTAATGCATTCCAGGCGTTGGTCACTCTATTGCTGAAATCGTATTTTCTGCAATGTAGTTTGGAGTGGTTTACGTTACGTTTGAATCTATTACATGCTCATGTGTTGTTGTGGTTGAAGGTAAAGTAGTCACTAACAGGAAGGATATTTTGGTATATGATTTTAGGAACTATTGTTAGGTCAGATCAGGGGTCACGTAGTTGTAAGTTGTCTAATCGCAGTACTCTGATGGAGTAAGGTGTTTTGTTGTGAGAGGAGCAGTGGAGGACTCTTCTTGTGAAATATTTGTGTCTGATATGCAATGCGGGTTTATGTATGTATGTATGTATGTATGTATGTATGTATGTATGTATGTATGTATGTATTTATTTATGTATTTATTTATGTATTTATGTATTTATGTATTTATGTATGTATGTATTTATTTATTTATTTATTTATTCATTCATTCATTCATTCATTCATTCATTCATTCATTCATTCATTCATTTATTTATTTATTTATTTATTTATTTATTTATTGGAATGCCGCCCCTCTCCATAGACTCGGGGCAGCTAACAACAATGATAAAAAACAACATGTAACAATCCAATTAATAAAACAACTAAAAACCCTTATTATAAACCAGACATACACACAAACATACCATGCATAACTTGTAATGGCCTAGGGGGAAGGAATATCTTAACTACCCCATGCCTGGCGGCATAAGTGAGTCTTGAGAGTAGTTTACGAAAGACAGGGAGGGTGGGGGCAGTTCTAATCTCTGGGGAGAGTTGGTTCCAGAGGGCCGGGCCACCACAGAGAAGGCTCTTCCCCTGGGTCCCGCCAAACAACATTGTTTAGTCGACGGGACCCGGAGAAGGCCAACTCTGTCAGACCTTATCAGTCGCTGGGATTCATATGGTAGCAGGCGGTTCCGGAGGTAATCTGGTCCAATGCCATGTAGGGCTTTAAAGGTCATGACCAACACTTTGAATTGTGACCGGAAACTGATTGGCAGCCAATGCAAGCTACGGAGTGTTGAAGAACATGGGCTTATCTTGGAAGCCCCATGACGGCTCTCGCGGCTGCGTTCTGCACGATCTGAAGTTTCTGAACACTTTTCAAAGGTAGCCCCACGTTGCAGGAATTGAACCTCAAGGTGATGAGGGCATGAGTGACTGTGAGAAATGACTCCCTGTCCAAATAGGGCCACAACTGGTGTACCAGGTGAACCTGGGCAAACGCCGTCCTCGCCACAGCCGAAAGATGATGTTCCAATGTCAGCTGTGGATCGAGAAGGATGCCCAAGTTGCGAACTCTCTATGAGGGGGTCAGTAGTTCCCCCCCAGGGTAATGGACGGACAGAGGGGATTGTCCTTGGGAGGCAAGACCCACAGCCACTCTGTCTTGTCTGGGTTGAGTTTGAGTTTGTTGACACCCATCCAGGCCTCAATAGCCTCCAGGCACCGGCACATCACTTCCACTGCTTTGTTGCCTGGATATGGGGTGGAGATGTATAACTGGGTATCATTGGCATATTGATGATACCTCACCCCATGCCCTTGGATGATCTCACGCAGTGGTTTCATGTAGATATTAAATAGCAGGGGGGAGAGGACCGACCCCTGAGGCACCCCACAAGGGAGAGACCTAGAGGTCGACCTCTGACCCCCCACTAACACTGACTGTGACCGACCGGAGAGGTAGGAGGAGAACCACTGAAGAACAGTGCCTCCCACTTCCAACCCCTCCAGCCGGCGCAGAAGGATACCATGGTTGATGGTATCGAAAGCCGCTGAGAGGTCAAGAAGCACCAGGACAGAGAACAAGCCCCTGTCCCGGGCCCGCCAGAGATCATCCATCAATGGTTCCATACAGGTGAGCTGTATTCTAGAATTGGTCTGACAAAACTTTTGTAAGCTCTGGTTAGAAGTTCAATGTTTTTGGAGAAGAAGCTATGTAAGATTAGATTAACAACTCTTAATGCTTTTTTGGCAATGTTGCTACAGTGGGCTCTGGCACTTAGGTCTTTGGATATGAGTACTCGCAAGGTATTTGACAGAGTGAAGGTCATCTACAAGTTCATTTCCACCAAGTTTGTATTTTGTGTTGTGGGGTTTTTTGCCAATGTGTAAGACCCAGCATTTGTTGGTTGAGATTTGAACTTGCCAGTTGTTAGATAATTCAGCTACATGGTCAATATACTTTTGAAGAGTAGCAGCATTGTCAGTAGTATTAAATAGTTTAACATTATCAGCAAAGAGAACACAGTTGCTGATAATATGGTCACAGAGATCGTTTATGCCTTGAGGGACACCACTGATGACAGGAGCAAGATTAGATATTGCACTTCCTATTTTGACTACTTGTTGTCTATTAGACTTAGTAATCAAAAGCAATTCCTACCAATAATAAAATCTAATTTCATATTTTGTATTTCTTTTTCCTTAACTCTGCCTCCCAGACCCAAAATGAAGCATGAGTGGGGGAAATGGAGGGTGTAGGAGCATGGGAAATGTGCTTCATATCTCAGCACCCTTTTTGTTAAAAAAAACCCAAACCTAATAATTAAATTTTAATTCTATCAAATGATTCTCAGACCAGGTCTACTAGCACAGTGCCACTGTTGAAAAGTGATTCAGGCCTATTTCATTGTTTTGTGAGATTTCCTAAGGACTGTGAAGATATCATTTTACAGATAAAAGCCTTAATATTTAAAGGTAACCTTTGACAGATGACAATCAATGTGAAGGTACTTCAAAAATAGACCAGTAAAGTTCAAAGGAAGATCTCTTTTTTCATTTATTCTCTCCCTTTTAAGATAAAATATCTGTCAAACCAACATAAAACACAAATCAGAGGCACTTTATAAATTTGCACCCTCAACCTTCAGTCAGAAAGAGCTTTGCTTTGTTTTGCCAACATTTGCAAGGAACATTTGAATTATTATGTTTCCTCTGATTTGAGGGAGCCAGCCAGAAAACTTTGTTACAAAATTTAAAACCTCTTTTACTCATATACTGATTACTGCTTTTTTATTGAAACTAAAGACAAAGCAGTGCTTCTTAGTAGCTGTTGTGAGAGCTCCTTGTCCAACTCTGGTAATGATAGATTCTGTGGAGGATGAGCCAGGCCCATCTTGGTAACCTGGGCCAGTGGCGTTGCCAGTTGATGCAGAGAGTGAGAGTGAGGGAGAAACTGAAGGACCACCAGAGGTGATAGATATGCCAGTGACAGTAGAGTCTGACTTAGGGGAAGAGGAAGATCAGGAGCCTTTGCAAAATGCCCATTTTAGAAGATTAAGAAAAAGACAAGAATACTTGTATGGAAAAAGGAAGTAGTCTGTCATTTGTAACTCTAGGAAATTGTTGACCACTTCCTATAGGTATTTAAGGATGGCATATGGGTAATTCGGGGTACAGTTACAATGTTTTGCAATGGAATCGGATGATGTTTGCGGTCTCATTCAGGTTATGCTAGGCAACTGTTATTTTTGTGCTTAAATCTTTGGAGAAAAAGTACCCTGTCTGCTGAGATGCTGGGAAGCTGTAAAGTAAGTCTGTGAAACTGGAGACTCCTTATCTCATGAAGGAATGTGAGCAGCTTTGATCTTTGGCAGCAGCTTAGCTACGGAACCACTATCTCTTAATTATCCTTAATGAGAAATATTATCTCACATGCATGGTTTTGACTTGTAAAGATGAGGCTTTATATATAAAAAGACTGATTTGAAATATCAATGCGTGGATTTCTCCTTTATTTTCAAGCTGCGTAGGCCTGGAATAGAACAGTAGCCCTAATTATTTTCCATTTAACAGAATTCACATGCAGGGACAAGTTCTGTTTTGCAAGTTAAACTGTTAAAAATGGTGATGCAATAGAAATAAATGGATAAATAAAAATAAATATTACACGCATAAGAATAGACAGATTGTATCAGATCAAATGTTTATCTTTCCATTCACTTTAGTTTTTATAGTGACCAAGAGATACCTTTGAAGTCATAAGTAAGGCATGAGATTTTATGTGTTCTTCAGTAACTATTACCAACGATTATCAATACCTGTGAGCATAGTAATAATTTAAAGCTATTCAGGTTAATAGCCTGTTTTGCATCTTGTAGCAATGACACTATAAGGAGAACATTTGTTTAATCTCTCCAGAAATATTGTAACCAAATTACTCCTAAGAGACAAAAACGAGCTCTGTTCCCCCATTTGTTATACAATTAGCATTTCCCCAATGTAGATCATACTCCTATATATTGATTGCTTGTAGAGTGATGGGGAACACAGTAAAATTAAATTAAAACATTTTTGATATATTCTACTAAATTGTTTTGCAAAATCGAAGCCAACTCCAGGTGATTTTATTAGAGCCTTGTAATTTTCATGATAATATGTCATTGTAATTTTTTTCCTCCTAGTCTGACCTACAGCCCTAATATTTTCTAATCCTGTTCCATCCAAACATAATCAGGTGATACACTGCTTAGCTTTTCAAAAATAATTGAAAAACAGTTTAAAATTTAGGCCTTTGAACAAAGGTGCTGGGGAAGCTTCCTGCGAGCCTCTTGGGCTGCAAAGCGATGCAACCGATCCAAGAGTGAGGGCAAAAGGGGACAGCAGAGAATGAGTTGGCTGGATGGAAGCACTGAAGCAGTATTCAAGAGCTTAAATAGACTCCAGAGGATGGTTGGGAACAGGAAGGCCTGGAGAAACGTTGTCCATGGGGTCATGATGGACCAGACACAAATTTGCAACTAACAACAATCCATTACATATATTCTGATGAAAAATGCTATCTGCCACCAAACTGCAGAAAAAGTTGGGAAGAACTGGGCTAGGGAGACTAAATAGTTAGAATTATGAATGAAATGTAGACATGGCTTCACCCAGGTCCAGCATTTGTGCAGAAGAAACACTATTGGTTGTGGCATCTGACAGGCCATAAGAACATAAGAAGAGCCATGCTGAATCAGGCCAAAGCCCATCAAGTCCAGTATTCTGTGTCACACAGTGGCCCACCAATTGTCCATGGGGATCTTGAGCAGAAAGAGAAGGCAAGACCCTCCCTTTCCCCTGACCCCCAACAAATGGTACTCAAGGTAATCCTGCCTGCCTCAACCAACATAGAGGCGGCATATGGACATCCGTCTCAATAACCACCAATACACTTGGCATTCATGAATCTGTCTAATTCTGCCTTGAAGCTATCAAGGCTGACAGCTATCATGACCTCTTCTGGAAGTGAATTACATAAACCAACAACCCTCTGGGTGAAGAAATATTTCCTCACTTTCTTACCTATGAGCTTTAGGGAGTGTCCCTCGTCCTAGTATTGCGTGATATAGAAAATATTTTTTTTCTATTTACCTTTTCTATCCCATGCATCATTTTATACACTTATACACCTTTTATAGGCCCCTAGCAAAATTACAGGATCTATAAGAAGAATTTAAGTATATAATATTGCTATTGTGTCTTTGAATAATTATTATTATTTTTTTCTTCCTGACTTTCCTTTGGCTTTTTTTTTATTCCTTGTGCATTCTTATTATTAGAAGAAGTTTAGCTTGAACTATATGCATTGTTAATAACCCTTGGGTTCCTGCTCTATTTTAATTAGTTGAATTAAAATATTACCCCCCTTTTTTTCCCTTTGAACAACTCTTTTCACCTTTCTTTAATAACTTTTATTTTATTTTTTTCCCCTTTCTCCTCTTCCTTCCCTCCTCTCAAAGTTTCTCCTCCAATGCGTTTCCTTCTGTTTTCTATATATAGCTGATATTTCTTTCCTTCTTTTATTTCTTGCCTTTTTATTATACTACCTAACTTTTACTTCTCTCTTATTTGCAAAGGTTAATACCTGTTTTCTCTTTCTGTGGCATTGAATAATAATATTCTTTTCTCTTGAATTCTGTTATTAACTGAATTGGTATTGAATTGGTATAGTTATATTATAAGGGAATTTTTCTTTTTTTTTTAACAAAATACACTGAACAGATTTGGAATTTATAGCATTTTTTTCTCTTTCACTATATATAAATTGAAATCAATTTTAAATTTGAAATAGTGGATTCTAATTTGACAATGTCCCATACCTCAACCCTTGTTAAAACAGCAAAAAAACAAACTACACCAACTACTCTATCTCCACAAGTGTCACCGCATTCTTCCCCCTCGCACCAGGTGTTAACCATGTCCACCAAAGATAAAGACAAAGACAAAACAATGCAGTCTAACCTTGCAACTATACATGAGACTTTTCACCTTTCTTTAATAACTTTTATTTTATTTTTTTTCCCTTTCTCCTCTTCCTTCCCTCCTCTCAAAGTTTCTCCTCCAATGCGTTTCCTTCGGTTTTCTATATATAGCTGATATTTCTTTCCTTCTTTTATTTCTTGCCTTTTTATTATACTACCTAACTTTTACTTCTCTCTTATTTGCAAAGGTTAATGCCTGTTTTCTCTTTCTGTGGCATTGAATAATAATATTCTTTTCTTTTGAATTCTGTTATTAACTGAATTGGTATTGAATTGGTATAGTTATATTATAAGGGAATTTTTCTTTTTTTTTAACAAAATACACTGAACAGATTTGGAATTTATAGCATTTTTTTCTCTTTCACTATATATAAATTGAAATCAATTTTAAATTTGAAATAGTGGATTCTAATTTGACAATGTCCCATACCTCAACCCTTGTTAAAACAGCAAAAAAACAAACTACACCAACTACTCTATCTCCACAAGTGTCACCGCATTCTTCCCCCTCGCACCAGGTGTTAACCATGTCCACCAAAGATAAAGACAAAGACAAAACAATGCAGTCTAACCTTGCAACTATACATGAGACTTTAAATACTTTGAAGGACTTCATGGTTAAATCACAAGAAGACGCCACTCAACAAAGAGAGGCCATAAAGGAGGAGGCAACACAACAAAGAGAAGCCATAAAGGAGGAGGCAACACAACAAAGAGAAGCCATAAAAGCTGACTTGGCAGAATTCAAAGTGGAGATGGCCCAAATGAAAGCTGACATGGGTGAGATGAAAGACCAGATAAAGCAGATCCAACAAACACTCCAAGAAAGTGATGACCGAGTTAAAAAAGTTGAAGAGCAATCTGATAAAAATGAGAAAAGAATGGACTACCTTGAAGGGAGAGCTGATGAAAGATACAGAAGATATGATGAATCAATCATCCAGCTGGAGATGCAACGAGCTTCGTACGGACTTCGATTTCAGAATATAAAAGAGGAAAAAGATGAAGATTTAAAAATGACTATGGCGGAGATTATTGGAGGTATACTCCAAGAGGATCCTACAGCTCTACTGAAAGAAATCGATGAAGTATACAGAATCTCGAATAGCTATATCCGTCGACACAACCTCCCAAGAGAGATACATATTAAGTTTACAAGAAAAGCGTTGCGAGATGAGATACTTCATTATTCAAGAAATTCTCAGCCCCAACGACATGGAGTAGACATAAAGATACTAAAACAAGTTCCAAGAAGTGTCAGAGAAAACAGAAGAGATTATCACTTTTTAACTAAAATTTTGATCAAAGAAAATATCACTTACCGTTGGCTTATTCCACAAGGACTTTCTCTGACATGGCGTTCTACAAGGTACAAACTGGAAAACGTAGAACAAGCCATGTACTTTCTTGAAAAGAGTGGCATCAGCCACTCCGATCACACAAGTAAGCAACAAGTGGTCCAACTACAACCAGCTCAACAGCAACCAGGGGAAAAATTACCAACTCAGCAAGAAGAAGATCTGGGGGCTACTGCTCAAGTAATAGAGCAGGACCAAGGTCCTAGAAGAGTTCAACCTCAGCGAGAAACCAAAAAACCCATTAAATGACAACAAATAAAGACTTAAAAATCTTTTCCGTAAATGTCAATGGACTTAACGAACCAAGAAAAAGGAAGCAAATTTTTTCTAAAATTAGAAATCAAAATGTTCAGATTGCAATATTACAAGAAGTTCACATTAAAAAAAATAACCAAAAATTACTGTTGAATCCCAAAATTGGAAAAATGTACGCTGCATTAGCAGATAAAAAAAAAAGAGGTGTAGTGATGTATGTTAAGAATTCTATAAATTCCAAACAAATATATAAGGATAAAGAGGGTAGGATACTGATTGTACAAGTTGATATTGAACCTAGACCTCTAGTGGTTGTTTCTATTTACGCTCCCAATGAAGATCAAATGACATTTTATAAAAATCTACATCAAATAATAATAGATTTAGCTATTGACAATGTATTGATAATAGGTGACTTTAATGCTATCGCGAATAGACAATTAGACCATTCAGGAGGGGGAGGTAATAAAAAAATGGAAAAAGGTAAAAAAACAAGAAGGAATTTGCTACCTAGTACTTTCCAAAAAATGAAAGCGGAATTATTATTAAGTGACATTTGGAGGGAAAGACACCCTCACAAAAGGCAATTTACCTTCTACTCCAACCCTCACAAAATTTGGACGAGAATTGACATGTTATGGGCACCAAAAACGGTGGCAGAACAAATAAGAGCGGTCGAGATAGATGTTAATACATGGGCTGATCACAACCCAATAGTGGTCTATATGACGATGAATAATAAACAGAACAACTGGCGGATGAATAGACATATATTAAATGACAAGAAATATAAGGATTGGATTGAAAAGGAATTAAAAATATTTTTTGAAATTAATAAAACCTCAGACACTACTCCACAGAATCTATGGGACACAGTTAAAGCGTATATAAGAGGCTTAACAATATCTTATACAGCAAAATATAATAAGGAAAAGAAATTAGAGTATTTACAATTAACAAATGAACTAAAACAATTAGAATCCTTATCGCAGCAACACATTAAGAACAGAGATTTAAAGACAGAAATAAATGTAATTAAACATAAAATTAGAGTCATAGAACAAAACCAACTAACTGAAAAGATCAAAAGAGCAAAGCAACAATATTTTGAACACGCAAATAAACCCGGCAGATGGCTAGCATATAAACTTAGAAAACAGAGCCAATCAAAATTAATCCAAAAATTAGAAGACAAAGACGGTATAATAAAATATGATACAGAAGGTAAGGCAGACATTGTGTATAATTTTTATAAAGAGCTATATGCTAAAGATCATGTTACTGAAGATGAAGTTTTTAACTATTTAAAAGCTTCAAAATTACCACAAATAACAGAAGACCAACAGGCCACCATGGATGGACCAATAACAATGGAGGAACTCCTAACAACAATTAAAAAACAGAAAAGTAATAAGGCCACAGGCCCAGATGCCATACCTGCAGAATGGTACAAGATAGAGAATGAAACAATAAGAAACCACATGTTAGAAACCTTTAATTTATGTAGACTTGAGGGAAAAATCCCCAAATCTTGGTCAGAATCACTGACAACCTTAATACATAAACAGGGTACAGAACCAGAAAAAATTAAAAACTATAGGCCTATATCATTATTAAATGTAGACTATAAGATATTTATTGCCATTTATGCAGAGAGACTCAAAAGAGTTATAAATGGTATAATACACCAAGACCAAAATGGGTTTCTTCCAGGGAGACAAATTAAAAATAATCTTAGAACTGTAATAAATATACTAGAGTACTATGAACAACATTCAGACAAGACGGCATCTTTAATGTTTCTAGATGCTCAAAAGGCCTTCGACAATGTTAATTGGATATTCATAAAAATGCAATTAAATAAAATGAGATTTGGCCCAAAATTTGTTAATCTAGTAGATACTATATATTCAAAACAAACAACGAACATAATATTGAATAACAATCAATTACCAACACTTGATATAAACAAGGGAGTTCGTCAAGGTTGTCCTATATCACCATTGTTACTTATCATGACTCTTGAAACTTTATTAATTAAAATAAGAGCGGACCCTAAAATAAAAGGTTTAACTGTAGGAGACGAAACCTATAAACTCCAGGCCTTTGCAGATGATTTAATGTTCATAATTGAAGAACCGACAACAACAGTTCCTACTTTACTGCAAACCATTGAACAATACGGAAACGTAGCAGGTTTAAAGATAAATAAAAGCAAAACACATTTCCTGACCAAAAATATGAATAAAACACAAGAAACTAAATTAGAAAATATTTCTGGAATAAAGACTGTAAAAAAAGTAAAATATTTAGGAATATATTTAACAGCGAAAACAATAACATTAAAAAATGATAACTATATAAAATTATTAGCAGAAATTAAAAAAGATTTAGCAATGTGGAATAATTTGAAAATATCTTTTTTAGGAAGAATTGCAACAATTAAGATGAATATTTTACCCAAGGTTTTATTTCTTTTTCAGGTAATACCAATAAACCCAGGGGGAATTTTTTTAAAAACTTTAACAAACCTAGTTAAAAAATTCATATGGCAAGGGAAAAAAGCAAGGATAAAAATGAATTGCTTAGAAGATATTAAAGAAAGAGGAGGATTTGGCCTTCCAAATTGGAAACTATACTATCAGGCCGCTGCATTAACATGGCTTAGAAAGTGGATAATCCTAGATAACAAAAGAATACTTAACCTAGAAGGACATGATTTAATGCTTGGATGGCACGCATTTTTATGGTATGATAAGGACAAAAACCATTCATATTTTAAAAGGCATACATTAAGAAAATACTTACTAGAAGTATGGAAAGACATAAAGAAAAATCATTTTTTAAATATCCCAGAATGGCTAGCTCCTTTAGAAGCAATAACGCATCCAAAGTCTATAAAGGACAAGAAAATAACTCATAGATATAAAGAATTATTAAATGATCAGATGAAGCTTAAATCTAGAATTGAACTACAAGAAGAAGGGATAATAATAGACTGGTGGCACTACGCCCAGATCCGATCTAGATATCAGAAGGATAAAACTCTTTACATTTTTAATAAAAGCAAGAATCCTTTAACTACCTTAATTACCACTAATTCAATAAAAATGATAGGGAAAATATATAAACTACTCATCGCTCATAAAAATATAGAGTTGACTTTAAAAGACACTATGATAAGATGGTGTAGAAATATTGGCAAGGAAATAGACATAGATACATGGGAGAAAGTGTGGATTAATAATTGGAAAATGACTAAATCAGTTTCATTAAAAGAAAATCAAATTAAAATGTTTTATAGATGGCATCTCCCACCAAATAGGATAGCAAAAATGTTTCCCAAAACATCCCCAGTATGCTGGAAATGTAAGAAGGATATAGGAATTTATTACCATCAATGGTGGACATGTGGTAAAGCAAAAACATATTGGAAGATGATTGAAAAAATATTAAAAGAAATAATAAAGCAAGATATAGATAATACCCCGGAATTTTACTTACTAGGTGTTACAAATCAGACCTACAAGAAAGAAATTCTTTATTTAATTATACACATATTAACCGCGGCTAGAATAATATATGCGCAAAATTGGAAAGGGGAGGAAATCCCCAAGGAACAAGAGGTTATAGCCAAAATATTAGATTGCGCTGAAATGGACATGATGACAAGAAGATTAAACGATCAAGAAGATACTAAATTTTACGAAACATGGAACAATCTTTATAAATGGATAGATAAGAAAAAATAAGACATATAGATTGATTTTTTGTTATTTTTTTTTGTATTTGTTTTTACCTAGGTGATAATAATATTAATACTAGTTCAAAAGTACTTTTTGATGATTATGATATAGTAGTGTATGCACAAATATAAGCAACATATTAAGATTTTTGATGTATAATAGTTAAAATTAGTTTAAATGTTTGGATTGATGGTTTGACATTATTCTATCATAGTAATTAGGATTATATTAAAGGTATTTTTTGGCAACTATGTTATACTAATCCTATCTAACATCTACATCGAATTCAAGATTTGTAAAACTTCAACTCAAACTTATTAACTTTTTTTTCTACAATAGTTAACATATATTTAATTATGTATTCTTTTTCTATATTTGAATGTATACTTTCATAAGAAGCGGGGGAAATACACCCCCACTTTATGTTTATTGTTTGTATGTATTTGTTTGTTTTATGAAAATTAATAAAAAAAAAAAAAATAAATAAATAAAAAAAAATAAAAGGGTTAGCTGTCAGACTGTAAGTTGCTGGTTGGACAGAGAAGTTGCCTAGTAAAGAAGTTTATTTAGAAGTCTGTTGTCGTTATTCCCACAACCAAACAGTTAGACTTGAAGACTTAAATGGCTCTTTTCAACCCTTATGATCTTATTACATAATATAGTACTATATTGACCATTCTCACAGAAGGGCCACATTTACCTTTCCCTAATGAATCGATCCTGGGGGCTGGCACAAGTGTGCGCATAGGCAGTGGCGGCTGCACTCACCCCCGTGTGATATTTTGCTTCTGCAAATGCACAGAAGCAAAGAAATAAGCAAAAATCACCGAAATCTCACACAAGGATGCCTGCATGCACATTTTGGTATGTTTCGGCAATTTTCACTGATTCACTGCACATTCGCAGAAGCAAAGAAAGGCTGAAAATCACCGAAATCTCACATATGCGAGGGTCTTCATGCGAAATTTCGGTGATTTTCCTCAATTTCTTTGCTTACGCACATGGACAGAAGCAAAATCTCGCACGGGGGTGTGCGGGGGCATGTGTGTGTGAACGGCAGGGATGCACAGATGTGCACGGACTGGCGTTTCCACCATCAGAATGGCGATCCCAGGCATACTGGGGGCAGCCAATTACTGACCATTATAATTCATTACTAGAATGTTAAAGATTTGCTGTGATATAGAAGTTAAAATCCATTAAATTAAATCCAGAAAATTATTATTATTTGGGTTTATTGTATGTTGCTGTACAATAAAGCTCTCCATTGCTCTACAATGGAGCTCTAGGCATGAACTAAATTCTGAAGGGAATGAAAGTCAAGTGAAAGAGAATAAAAGTATTAACTTAACATGAATTATTAAAAACTGGTATGAACTTTCTTGCTATCCCCTTCCCAAGGCTAAACACTAACATAGGGAGAGCTGTCCTTTCAAATTAGTGGGACTATCATCAAAGTCAAACAATAGTTACTGCTTGAGAAAATGAAGCAAATAAAAATTGTATCTGCAGAGACCAAAAATGCTTTTTAAAAAAATATTCATTTGTTTGTGTTCACATCTGCAGGAGTATATTTGTATATCTGCATATAGATATAGGTACAGAGAAGAGAATTATTTTTAGATACAGATCACAAATTCAAGATGTTTTTCTAGTTGCCTAGTATAATCCTTGATTTAGTGCACATCTTTTTATGAATTAGTGATAAAATTAAGACAGCTGGCAGCTCATCTAAAGCATTATTTCTAGAGTTTCCCCTGAATGTATTAAAAAAAATATAAAGCATCTAGCAATATATATAGCATGTTGCAACATAACTAAAGTCCGCGGAGAGGGGCAGGATACAAATCTAAATAATAAATAAATAAATAAATAAATAAATAAAGACAGAAATGTACGAGAGAATATGCTGAAATAGGAAATAAATCCCAAGCCATTTAAGCCTTTTAAAATTCTAAGATTTTTTTTTTAGTATTTTGGACTAAGCTTGCATCAGTGTTTTCAAACTTTGCAACTTTAAGATGTCAACTCTCAAAATGCTTCCTAGGGATTTCTGGGAGTTGAAATCTGTGCATCTTAAAGATGCCATGTTTGAAAAACACTGCCCTACATGTGTTCCTTTTTTATTCAACCATGTGGTTCTTTGATCCATTTTACAGGCAGATGTGCTTTAAGTTAAAGCTGAATATCAAAGTAAAATAAATGTGCAATAAGAAATATGATACTTATTCCATTTAACTTGAATATAATAGTTTCAATTTTCTCAAAACAGAAATGCCCTGTAATTCACTATGCTGTCAACAAGTATGAATTGGACAGAAACAGCTGAAGGTACAGTTCAAACAAGTTTTGAAGAGTATTTGTTTGAAATTCTGAATTTAAATAAAGAAAATCATTTAAAACGAAGGGGAATTCATGAACAAATTAATGTCCCAAAGTAATCTTATCAGATACCATTGTAATCTATTGATTTGTACTACCAGTATTAATTCATTTACTGGTGATTAACATAGATGCTGAGACATTATTTTATTGTTTTCATTATTTTCATGTGGTGTATTCCTACATGAGAATTTTGACTCATAAGGCTACATTTTATCTGGGAATGTGAATAAGAATCTAGCAAATTAATACAAGTTGTACGTAAGCACCCTACTCCATTGAAACTCCATCCATAATGCAATAGCTGAATTTTTGAACTCTACCAAAAGTAACAACAGAAATTGAACCCTTATTTTATGCTGCTTCACAATACCATTCGGATGAATTATCCTATTAAAATATGGTTATGTATCACTGAGCTTTTCTTTTTCTAACTTGATTCTTTGGAAATGTAAAATGTACTGTGTTAAATCCTGTAAATTCTGTAATGTTCTATATTGTTCTGTATCTGGGGTAACTTGTTAAACAAGAGTTGTTAAGCAGAATTGAAAGAAACCATAGGCATTGTTTACCTGCTTCCTATTGGTTGCTGTAGAGGGCGCCAAAATGGAAGAGCTGTCAGCCGCCGGCTGTTGCTGAGGGAAAGTCTTTAAATAGAAGCGCTACTTGTCTTACGCGCTTCTTCTGTTAACTCGCGTATACAGTGAAAGTGTTTTTCCGCTCGCTCAGAGCCTGTAGAGAATAAAAGGATTTAAATTGGAGACCGTGTTTCTCGGTTATTACATTGGCGACGAGGGTCTTAGCGGTGATTTTTTTTTAGGAAAAAAATCAATATGTCGACCCCTTCACTTATTCAGCCTCCGGAGTTGTTTGACCCGGAAAGGTCGACTTGGGCAGCCTATATGGCTAAATTTGAGATATTCCTGGAAGCTGCCAGTCTGCATACAGCTGAGGACAGCAGGAAACGTGCTTTATTTTTGAATTATTGCGGCACGCATATTTTTGAATTAGCAGGGACTTTGACAGATCCCGACCCTCCTAATTCTGTGCCATGGGCTACTTTACAAACAAAATTGGCTGCCCATTTTAAACCGACTAAGCCGCCCATAGTTTATAGGCATCAATTTTCACGTATGTCTCAATCAGATGGGGAATCGATTAACCAGTTCGCAACCCGACTACGCACTATCTTGGCGAAATGTCAATTTGACAATCCGGAAGCGAGATTGACATACGCCCTTATTTTTGGGATGCGAAACGTCACCATAAGGAATAAACTCTTGGCAACTGAAGATTTCACATTACAAGACGTGATTAAGGCTGCTCAGACAGCTGAGGTAGCTGAGGCTGCGGCAGCTGATTTAAAATCCAATGACAAGCTGCAAACTGTTTTTAAGATAGCAGACTCTCAGCGTGCCTCGGTTCGCCGCCTACCTGAAGTTCAGCTCTCCGACTATGAGGACTACAATGAGCACTGCTGCTACCTTCGAGGGCCGCCAGACAGACAAGCCCGATCAACTTTTCCTGCCTGCGCCGGGTGCAGAGGTCAACATCAACGGTCTCGCTGCCCCTTTAAGGACGCCTTTTGCTACAGATGTGAGAAGAGAGGCCACATCGCCGCCGCTTGCCGTGCTGCCTTGCCAGATGACATCTCTTCTCCACAAGGTCAACAGCCTTCCTTTGCTGCTCCACGAGCCTACCGTCCTTTCCGGCCACAAGGACGGGGTTACCGCCGTCCTTGGAATGCCAGAGGTAACCGCTTTTTCAGTGGTTCTGGAGTTTACCCTCCTGCCCCTAATAAAATTGTTGTCCCCCTCTTCTTAAACCATCAGCCGTGCCATATGGAATTGGACACAGGCTCGAAATATACACTAATGCCCTGGCATAAATTACATTTGTATGTACCAAGTTTGGCACGGGACGATTTGCAACCTTTGGACATTGCTATCAATGACTTCCAGGGTCACCCTATTAGGGTTTTGGGTAAAACCAGGGTTCCTATAACCTTTAGAAATGTGCACCATGTTCTTCCTCTGTTAGTTGTGGACGGGGCTAATCATTCCCTTCTAGGGTTGGACTGGATGGCACCTTTGGGGTTAGCAGTCACGGGTCTTAACAAATTGACATATTCTACTGCCCCTAATTTTGTCACTGAATTTCCTGAGGTTTTCCGTGCTGGTCTGGGTACCTTTAAAGGGCCTCCTATTTCTTTTTCATTAGATCCTGCTGTTCCTCCCGTTAGATTAAAACCTCGCAGGGTGCCCTTGCCCTTGCTCAGTAAGCTAGATGAACAATTAACTAAACTTCAAGCACAAGGTATATTGGTTCCAGTGGAACATGCCCCCTGGGAAACCCCAATTGTAACCCCACTAAAGCCAGATGGATCGCTTCGAGTTTGTGCGGATTATAAATCTACTATTAATAAGGCACTACAGCACAACTCGTATCCCATTTCAGTAGTGCAACAGCTGTTACACACATTAGGTTCTGGGAAAATCTTCGCGAGGCTGGACCTTGCCCAGGCATACCAGCAATTAACAGTAGACGAAGCCACTGCCTTATCGCAGACTATTGTAACGCACAGGGGTGCTTTCAAATGTACAGGCCTGCAATTCGGAGTGAGTGTTGCTCCTGGTATATTCCAGTGGTTAATGGAGCGCTTATTGGGGGGCCTTGATGGGGTGGTCCCTTATTTTGACAACATTTTGATTTGTGGTGACAACTCTGCCCAGTTGCATAGTCGAATTAGACAGGTGCTCACGAGATTGAGAGACAAGGGTTTGCGCCTGAAACCAGAAAAATGTGTGTGGGGAACCCCATCAGTCGAATTCTTGGGATTTCGTATAGATGCTGAAGGCATTCACCCCACAGAAGAAAAAGTTAGAGCCATTAAAGAAGCGCCTGCCCCAACTTGTAAAGCGGAGCTGCAAGCCTTTTTGGGGCTATTAAATTTTTATGCTGTTTTTCTAAGACAGAAAGCCTCCGCAGCTGAACCGCTACATAGGCTCCTCCACAAAGGGACAGAGTGGCACTGGGGTGAGAAGGAGCAACGGGCGTTTAACACTGTTAAAGATCTTTTGTCGTCCCATAGCTTAGTGGTGCAATACAGCTCAACACTTCCCGTGAGGCTCACATGCGACGCTTCTCCGTACGGGGTGGGCGGAGTGTTAGCCCATATCTTTCCTAATGGTCAGGAAGCGCCAATTGCCTATTTTTCGAGAACGCTATCTGGGGCTGAGCGCAATTACGCGCAGATTGACAAGGAAGCTTTGGCATTGGTAGCCGGGGTGAAAAAATTTCACCATTATTTGTTAGGGAGACCTTTCCAATTAGTAACAGACCACAAGTCTCTCTTGGGTCTGCTGGCCACAGGACGGCCGACTCCTCCCTTCATGTCTCCCCGTATGTCCAGGTGGGCTATTTTTCTAGCTGCATATGACTACAAGCTCATTCATAAAGGGGGATCTACTATTAATCACGCAGACGGCCTTAGTCGCTGTCCATTGGGACAGAGAGTAGAAGACCCAGCGCCAGCATCAGAGGTGCTCCTTATTGAATTAGATAAGACTCCTGTGGTCACTGCCAGAGAGGTGGCATTGGAAACCAGGCGGGATAAGATTTTGAGCAGGATTTTAAGTTACATTCTAAAAGGCTGGCCAGCAAATGGGGACGATCCCTTAGTAGGTGAATTCAAAACAAAGCAGCTAGAACTATCGGTTATGCATGATTGCATACTCTGGGGGGAGAGAGTGGTTATTCCCACTGCCCTGAGACCGCGGGTTATGAAAATGCTGCATGAGGGACACCCAGGGGTGGTGAGGATGAAAGCATTGGCAAGGGGATATTTGTGGTGGCCTGGCTTGGATAAAGAAATAGAGAACTGGGTGGCAACATGTGGCCAGTGCCAAGAAACGCGGCCAGACCCGCCTAAAACCACCCCTGCACAGTGGGACAGTCCCCAAGGGCCATGGTCTAGGGTGCACATTGATTTGGCCGGACCAGTGGGGAATAATATGTTTTTAATCGTGATTGATGCGTACTCAAGATGGCTTGAAATAGTGTTATTAACATCTACCACATCAGCAGCAGTAATACATGTATTAAGGAAGTTATTCACAACGCATGGGTGCCCAGACATATTAGTCTCAGACAATGGGCCCCAATTTACATCTAAACAGTTTGAAGTGTTCCTAGCTGATCTTGGAGTCCGACATGCACTCACATCGCCCCACGCAGCGTGGTCTAATGGAGCAGCAGAACGTTATGTGCGCGTGGCCAAAGAGGCCATTAAGAGGTCAGCTCCAGGTGACATCCAGGAAAGATTAGACACGTTCTTGCTGACCCAACACATAACACCTAGTCTGACTACTGGGAAAAGCCCTGCTGAGTTGTTAATGGGGAGAAGGTTAAGATCCCCCCTTGATAGGCTGCACCCCTCCTACATCAAATTAAAACCGGACAATGTGCTAATGCCTGAGCGTGCAGTGGCTGTGGGACAAAAAGTATATGTTAAAAATTTTGATGCGGGAAAGCATTGGGAAAGTGGCATTGTGCAAGATCAAACAGGTCCCAAAACATATATGGTCAAATTACTAGATGGCCGCCTCTGGAAGAGGCACATTGACCACATTAGGGGGAGAGTGGAAAAAGCCGAGAGTGAAGGACATAAAGATAACACTCATCCCCTCCCCACAGGGAATTTCGCAAGGGCTAACAGGAACCCGGAACCAGTTGATTGGGACTTAACTGGGGGAAATAGCCATTCCAGCGCTGCCTCTGCTCTGCCATCTCCTGGTCATGGAAGCAATGCGTCTGCGGGACGAGAGGAACCATCTTCGTCGGTGGACACACAAGTCATGAGCGACCCTAGACGGTCAGATCGGACCTCACGAAGACCCCCTCACTTGGAAGACTTCGTTACTTATTTGTCCGAATAAATACCTGTAAAATCATCCAGAAGGGGGAGGGGTGTTAAATCCTGTAAATTCTGTAATGTTCTATATTGTTCTGTATCTGGGGTAACTTGTTAAACAAGAGTTGTTAAGCAGAATTGAAAGAAACCATAGGCATTGTTTACCTGCTTCCTATTGGTTGCTGTAGAGGGCGCCAAAATGGAAGAGCTGTCAGCCGCCGGCTGTTGCTGAGGGAAAGTCTTTAAATAGAAGCGCTACTTGTCTTACGCGCTTCTTCTGTTAACTCGCGTATACAGTGAAAGTGTTTTTCCGCTCGCTCAGAGCCTGTAGAGAATAAAAGGATTTAAATTTATTTTTTAAATAACTGATATTGATTGAAACAAATACTCCATTTAATATAATTAATGCTATAAGTAGTAAGGCTGGAAATAAAGTCTAGAACTTTGGTCCCAAATTAATGTTTTACCATTTTTAAACAATAAATATGCCTGTAATTGTCTAGGATCATTGTTCAAGATCTCAAGCTACCCTTTATCCTACTGAGATTATGGACAGGGAAGATCAGATTTTTTTTCTTTCACTCTTTTTATACACCAATCAGTTGTAACTAAGTGCACCTTAGAAAATACACATGATAAAAATACATAAAAGATATATATAATTAAAATATATCCAGCAAACATTTAAAAATCAGACGATCACACAAGGGGATCCACCACCCATTTTAACAGGGAGAGTGTTTTGTTTTAAGGACTTATTTAAGGGCTAGAATGAGGTCCACATGAATCTTGGAGGAGATGTGCTCCAGAGGGCTGCAAGTGATAGAACATGAGTTTAACTAAAGAAAAAATTGCAGAACCCACTTTACAAGTTCCTTGGATTGCTTCTAGATCACGGGAAGTCTAATTTCAAGGCAAAATACAGCAACTACAGTAGCCTCGGTTCTGAGACAAAATACTATTTGGATTCTTTGAGCCACGGTGAATTCAGTTCCCACCTTACAAGAAGAAGCACCATTTATTTATTTATTTTATCCAATACACAATAATACACAATGAATGTTGTAGAGGATATAGTAGAGAAGAAATACGAGATATAGGAGAGACTATAGGACAGGGGACGGAAGGCACTCTAGTATGCTTATGTAGGCCCCTTACTGATCTCTTAGGAATCTGGAGAGGTCAACCGTGGATAGTCTAAGGGTAAAATGTTGGGGGTTAGGGGATGATACTACTGAACAGCCACAAAACTAGCATATATAGAAACATAGAAGTCTGATGGCAGAAAAAGACCTCCTGGTCCATCTAGTCTGCCCTTACTATTTTCTGTATTTTATCTTAGGATGGATATATGTTTATCCCAGGCATGTTTAAATTCAGTTACTGTGGATTTATCTACCACGTCTGCTGGAAGTTTGTTCCAAGGATCTACTACTCTTTCAGTAAAATAATATTTTCTCATGTTGCTTTTGATGTTTCCCCCAACTAACTTCAGATTGTGTCCCCTTGTTCTTGTGTTCACTTTCCTTTTAAAAACACTTCCCTCCTGGACCTTATTTAACCCTTTAATATATTTAAATGTTTCGATCATGTCCCCCCTTTTCCTTCTGTCCTCCAGACTATACAGATTGAGTTCATTAAGTCTTTCCTGATACGTTTTATGCTTAAGACCTTCCACCATTCTTGTCAATATCTTTTTGTAGGTGAGGTTTCCAGAACTGAACACAGTATTCCAAATGTGGTCTCACCAGCATTCTATATAGCGGGATCATAATCTCCCTCTTCCTGCTTGTTATACCTCTAGCTATGCAGCCAAGCATCCTACTTGCTTTCCCTACCGCCTGACTGCACTATAGTTGAATTAAAGATTCTGTTTTCTTCTAAAACTTTTCTTTCCTTTGATTTATCCATGATTGGCCAACAGGGGGTTGAAAAGCTTAATAAATTGATATTGGTGAGTGTCGCACATTGGCAGTTGTTATACATATTTTGAGCAACAGCGAGCCACAGCAGCGGGATGAAAGAGTCACATACGACTCCAGAGCTGTGGGTTGCTGATCCCTGCACTATTCCTTTTCTAGACAGTTCTTTGATTTATATTGTTTGTGCTTCCTAGCTTAGTTTGATGTGCCTTATAAATAGCTTCAAGAATCATTTCAGTTAAAATCCCCAGGAGTTTGTCTGGCTGACCTGTAAGCTGAAGACATTTAAATGTCTTAATTGATTCCTATTAGTGTTTCATTTATTAGCCTGCAAGAAAAATAGTGGAAACAAATCAGCTACAATATAAAACTTCAAGGAAGAAGGAAACAAATGCAACAAGTACCTCTTTAGAAAGAGTGTTCTGCAAATGTCTCCAGAATATTCTAGACTTCAAACTAAGTGTTAGAAATTATTTATGCTGAGAAGAATATCTGCATTATTCTGATGACAATCTTTCCATAATGAAAGGTTCCAACAGGTCCAGGTTTTTAAATTTTGGTTACTCTTTGAGTTTGTTATTAAAAAATGAAAAAAATCACGATAACATTTTTTCTTTAATTTTCATGGTAGGCAAAGTCTTTGATGATTATTATAGTCTGGGCACTCAGAGTTAGAAAACCATATATTCTTTCTAGTAAGGGAACATACTGCACCCAATTAATAATATAATTATTAGTGAAATTAAAATTAGGTATTTCCTGCTGATTAACCTTTCCTGAATGCTATGGCAGGCTACCACTTATAAAACACACAGATAGCTTGGAACAATTATGCATACAGTATCAGTTCTATTTGCATACGTTTGCTTGATTTGCCTACTTCTTCTTTTGAATAAAGAGTAGGCCAAAAACCTATACTTTACACTGAACCCTGTCTAATCTTTGCAGTATTTTCAGACATTCTCCATATTGGGTGGAGCTAACCTCCAAGGATGGGGAGACACTGTCCTTTAGCCAATCAGGACTGAGTCTGAAGTATAAAAGCACCCCTTTACTGTCAACTCCCCTCTTTTGACTCAGTCCTATCAAATGTTCTCCTATCCTCAAAGGAATTCCACCATCCATTGAGAATCTAACATTATCTTCAAATACAGTGAATTATGTCCTCAAGTGACAGCTGTTACATTCCTGGGTTGAGGGGAGTAATGGGCGTCTGCCTGCTTGCTAAGCAAGCCTCCAGCTGAAGGCCCCCCTGTCATCTGAAGTGCCATTTCGGATATTGAGGCAGAGGACCAGGCCCTGATCTCAGCACCAGAATTGGGCAACAGAACTGAAATGATCCGAGTAAACGGCTTTGAGTTGAAACGCTTTATTCTTTCACAGAGAAACAACAGCCGCGGCTTACTTTCACTGCCGAATGCAATCTGACAGGAGACGCGTAAGCCCGGTAGCACAGGAAAACTTTCGCCCGGCAACAAGCGACGCCTGACAGCTCTTTTAGTTTGGCGCCCAAAGCCCAACGGCCAATCAGAGGTAAGTAAACAGTCCTGTCTGACTCTAATGACTTTTGCTTAACAATAACTCTTTAACTAATTTCCCTGGTAACAGAAACTTCTGGATTTAACATCCCTCCCCCTTCTGGTTGATTTATTACAGATGTTCACTCCGATAAATATGTAATAAATTCGTCCAAACGGGCTGGTCTTCTGGGTGCCCGCTCAGACCTTCGTGGGTCTTGGAGGACCTGGGTATCCACCGAGGAAGATGGCTCTTCCGGATGAGACTGTCCAGCACCCCCATGGCTGGAGCCTTGCGGAGCTGCAGCTGCGCTGGCTTGACTAGTAAATCCAGGTAAGTCCCAGTCTATTTGTTCCTGGTTCCTAGTAGGTCTTGAGTAATTTCCTGTGGGGTGTGAAGGAGGAGAGGCCCCATTACTTATGGCAGCCATATTGTCCCTTATACTGGCAGATGCCAATCTCCCTCTAATGTGATCTATGTGCCTCTTCCAGAGGCGGCCATCACTTAGGGCAATTGTATATGTTTTTGGACCGGTTTGTTCTGTGACTATTCCACTCTCCCACAATGTGCCCTTATCAAAATTTTTAACATACACATTTTGACCGATACATACCGAGCGTTCCGGAGTGGTGACATTTACCGTTTTTAACTGGACATAGGCTGGGTGCAGCCTATCCAAAGGTGACCTTAACTTCCTCCCCATCAGTAATTCAGCCGGGCTTCTATTTGTAGTCATACTTGGTGTGATATGTTGCATTAGAAGGAAAGTGTCCAGTCTGCCTTGAATTTCCCCTGGGGATGATCTTTTGATGGCCTCTTTGGCCACTCGGACATACCTTTCAGCCATCCCATTAGCCCACGCTGCGTGGACTGAGACCAAAGCATGTTTCACCCCCAACCCGGCGAGGAACATTTCAAACTCCCTGGAAGTAAATTGGGGCCCATTATCCGATACCAGAACATCTGGACACCCATGTGTCGCAAACAATTTCCGTAACACCTTTGACACTGATGTTGTTGTAGTGGACCCTAGTAACAGTATCTCCAACCACTTGGAGTATGCATCCACCACAATTAAGAACATGTTATTGTTCACTGGCCCCGCTAGGTCGATGTGTATCCTTGACCAAGGGCCCCTAGGGGTGTCCCACTGTGCAGGGGTGGTTTTGGGAGGATTTGGTCTGGTCTCCTGACAGGACTTACATGTAGCAACCCAGTCCTCTATAGCCCTGTCCAGCCCTGGCCACCATAAATACCCCCTAGCCAAGGCCTTCATCCTGACCACCCCGGGGTGTCCTTGATGCAGCAGCTGCATCACTTGAGGCCTTAGGGAATGGGGGATGACTACCCCCACAACACACATTCATGCATAACCGACAGTTCTAGCCGTTTTGTCTTAAACTCACCTACTATTGGGTCATCCCCATTGGCTGGCCATCCTTTTAGAATATAGTGAAGGACTCTTCCTAAGACAGGGTCAAGTTTTGTTTCCTTGGCTACCTCTTCTGCTGTCACGAGGGATGGATTGCCTAAGTCTATTAAGAGGACATCTCCAGCAGGGGCTGGGTCTACCACCTGCTGACCCAAGGGGCAGCGGCTCAAGGCATCGGCATGATTAATTTGAGAGCCACCTTTATGCACTAGAATATAATCATAGCCAGCTAAAAATATAGCCCACCTGGACATGCGGGGGGACATGAATGGAGGGGTAGGTTTCCCAGTGGCTAATAATCCCAGCAACGGTTTGTGGTCAGTAATCAATTGGAAAGGGCGGCCCAACAAATAATTATGGAATTTTTTAACGCCGGCAACCAAAGCTAAAGCTTCTCTATCAATTTGGGCATAATTTCGTTCAGCCTGGGATAAGGTCCTTGAAAAGTAAGCTATAGGTGCCTCCTGACCATTTGGTAATAAATGGGCTAGGACAGATCCCACCCCGTATGGCGAAGCGTCGCATGTGAGTCTGAGGGGTAATGTGGGACTATATTGCACGACTACACTTTGGGAAGTCAGGAGTTGTTTGACAGCAGTGAAAGATGCCTGTTCAGTATCTCCCCATTGCCATTGCGCCCCCTTGTGGAGAAGTCTATGAAGCGGCTCAGCTGCAGAGGCTTTATGCTTCAGAAAAACTGAGTAGAAATTCAATAACCCTAAAAAGGCTTGCAGCTCTGCTTTACAAGTGGGGGCAGGTGCATCTCTAATGGCCCTAATTTTGTCATCTGTGGGATGAATTCCTGCTGCATCGATTTTGAATCCTAGGAAATCTACAGATGGAGTTCCCCATACACACTTGTCAGGGTTCAGCCTCAGCCCTTTTGATTGTAACCTGGTCAACACCTGTCGGATTCTAGAGTGTAATTGGTCCCTTGTGTCCCCACAAATTAGAATATCATCGAAGTAAGGGACCACCCCTTTAAGCCCCCATAACAAGCGTTCCATTAGTCTCTGGAAAATACCTGGGGCTACACTAATGCCAAATTGCAGGCGTGTGCACCTGAAGGCACCTCTGTGGGTAACTATTGTCTGGGCTAAAGAAGTGGCTTCATCTACAGGAAGCTGTAGGTATGCCTGGGCAAGGTCCAGCCTTGCAAAGACCTTCCCAGACCCAGGCAGGGAGGCACGGCATACAGCAGCGATGTGGCCTCGTTTGTCACAGCGGCGGCAGAAGGCGTCCTTGAAGGGACATCTCGAACGTGCATGTTGACCTCGGCAGCCAGCACAAGCAGGGAAGTTTTGGCGGAGTTGCCGGTTAGGGGGTCCCCGAATCAGGCAGCACTCGTCGTCCTGGGCTTCAAAATCAGCGGTGTAGTAGTCCAACGAAGAGTTGACTTGTGCGCGAGGATGTGCAGTGAGTTTGCATACCGTTGACAGCTTGTCATTCGATTTCAATTCAGCGGCAGCAGACTCTGCCACTTCAGCCGTCTGGGCAGCTTTGATCACATCTTGCAGGGTAGAATCTTCCGTTGCTAATAGCTTATTTCGGATGGAGACATTCTTCATTCCGAAGATAATGGCATCTGTCAACCTCGCCTCAGGGTTATCAAATTGACATTTTGCCAATATGGTCCTGAGGCGAGTTGAAAACTGGTTAATTGTTTCCCCTTCGGCTTGGGCCGTGCGGGAAAACTGGTGTCGGTAAACCCTAGCGGGCTTAGTTGGTTTGAAATGAGAGGCTAATTTCTCTTTCAGAATTTGCCACGAGACGGAATTGGCAGGCTCTGGGTCTGTCAGGGTGCCCGCCAGCTCAAAAATTTGAGTGCCGCAATAGTTTAGGAATAAAGCTCTTTTGCGGCTGTCAGTGGCATCTTGCATGCCGGCTGCTTCCAAAAAAATTTCAAATTTTGCCATATAGGCAGTCCAGGTTGACCGTTCAGGGTCAAAAAGCTCTGGCGGCTGAATGATTGACGGGGTAGACATAATGATTTAAGGAGAAAAAGCAGTCCTCAAGACCCTCGTCGCCAATGAAATGATCCGAGTAAACGGCTTTGAGTTGAAACGCTTTATTCTTTCACAGAGAAACAACAGCCGCGGCTTACTTTCACTGCCGAATGCAATCTGACAGGAGACGCGTAAGCCCGGTAGCACAGGAAAACTTTCGCCCGGCAACAAGCGACGCCTGACAGCTCTTTTAGTTTGGCGCCCAAAGCCCAACGGCCAATCAGAGGTAAGTAAACAGTCCTGTCTGACTCTAATGACTTTTGCTTAACAATAACTCTTTAACTAATTTCCCTGGTAACAGAAACTTCTGGATTTAACAAGAACTGCATGCAATTAGGTGCACTGGTAGGAACCCATTACTGCCTATGGTCCTGGCCTGATGATGTTCGCTACAAATGGTGGGTTGGCCTCTGCCCCTATTTCAGGTGACTCACTGTTTAGGGCAGCGTTAGACCCCATAGTTGTAGAATCCAAGGATAAGAAGAAGTTGCTCTCCTCTTGCACCAAGAAATCCACATTCAGATCCTCCCCCTTTTCTAGGTGGGCCCTGAGGGTACTAGAGTCATCCTATGGGAGGTATCAGGGGCAATTTGGGGGTAGACAATGCCTGCCCCCAGATAGGTCATTTGGGTCTCCCAGTTTAGACAAACCTTTTGAGGGGCTGGTGATTGTCCCTTCTGCCAAGTAACCTGGATTCAGAGCCTCCCATTCTTTGCCAGCCAGTGGGAGGAAATCACCAATGATTCCTGGGTCCAGGAATTCCTGGGTCCAGGGTCTCTTGCTCCCGTTCCTCTCCACCCCAACCCGAGGTTATCTGGATGATATCCTCATCCAATAGTCCTCTTCACTCTAGGTGGAACAGGACATCCAAGTAACAAGCGACACCCTCCACCAACATGGGTTCCTGGTTAACAGGGACAAAAGCCACTCCCTTCCATCAGGTTGATGCATTTGGGGGCCATTATCAACTCTCTGGAGTGCAGAGTGTATCTGTCTCAGGAGCAGAGGGACAACATTTTGCGACTGGTGTGGACAAGTGGGGTACTCCCCAGTTGACTTGCCCATTTGAACCATTAGTGGCCACATCCCTCAGACATTTGAATTACAAGGTGGTTTTTCATGTGGTGGTGACATCGGCCCGCTGAATCTCTGAATTGGATGCTTTGACTGTGAGGAGGGACTCTGTTATTGAATTATCTTATGATTGTCTTTCTTTGCCGCAACCTTCTGCTGTGACACCCTACTCTATGCACAGCACCACCACCACTGTCGCATGGACAACCAGGCATTCATTGAGGAGATTTACCATGCAGCCACTTGGTCATCACCAGCATGATTCTTCTGTTACTCTAAACTGGATGCGTTTGCCTCACAGGAGGTAGCCTTTGGGCGATGGGTATTGCAACAGTTGACTCAGGATGGTGGGGGCTCCAGCCAGGATTAAAGTTGTCTTCCCAAGGACATGGGGCTTTGATATGTCACATCCTTGGAGGCTAGTTCCACCCATTATGGAGAATGGGCATTGGACCTACCAAATACATCCCTTCTCATAGGGTGGAGCTAGCCTCCAAGTCCCGCCCTTGTTTTCTGGCTGGCTGTAAGGCATTCTAGTTAATGTATGTGAGAATTCATCATGTCTGATATGGGAGATATACTCAATGTCTGATCATTGTCCCTCATCAAAAGAGGAGGGTTGACAGCAGAGGGGTGCTTTTATACTTCAGACTCGGTCCTGATTGGCTAAAGGGCAGTGTCTTCCCATCTTTGGAGGCTAGCTCCACCCTTTGAGAAGGGGCATATCAGATAGGTCCAACGACCACTTTCCCAAACTCTTTTGTCCTGACATTTTTGAGTTTAGTGGTATTACTGCTTTTCAGGCAACACTGAAAAATATGTGTTTGGATTCTGAATTTAGCACATAGGATTCTTGCTAAAGGGATTAGTCCATTTTTTAAAAAATGCCATTCAGAAATGATTCTTAATGTATTGTTATTTTATATAGTATAACTGTTTTCTTCAACAGAAATTCCATTATTAGATCTCAAGGTATGTCAAAATCTACATCTTTGCTTCCAACTAATTTTAGTATAGATAGATAATAAAATTATAGGTCTGAAAATCAACCCAGTTACCAAAATTCCTGAGATCTTGCTGAGTCTTTCATTTTTCAGAAGATTGAAAAAGATACAATAGGATTGTATCTCCTACACCTGATCCTGACCAATAAGGAGTATTAGTTGAAAATGTAAAAGCAATAGGAACCATATCATGTGGGGGTTTAAAACACCATAGAAATAAAAAAAAAATCAGGAGAATATTTGTGCATATACACTAGACTGCAAGAAAACCAATTTAACAAGCTTAGAGAAATATTGTGTGGAACCCCATAGACAGAAACTTTAAGGTCATATAAAATACTGGCAGTACAGTTTTACACCATTCCAATAAGAGAGGAGAGGAAACAAGTAGACTGCTCAGGAAACTGCTGTGGTTGCAGAGGGAGCTTTTGATTGATATAAAAATTTAAAGGTTGGTTGACTTTATACATGTTTGATTAAATGTAAACATGTATAGGAAATGGAAGATGGGTGTAATTACTAAGTTGATATATCAGCAAGTAGCTAATGTATGCAGAAAGAAAGTTACAAAGCTAAAATGCAAAAGAAACATAGATTTTCAAGGGAAGTTAAAAGTACAGGAAGTTAAAAGTACAGGATGACCACTTCAGAAAGGGTTTCAAGTTCTCCAGTGCAAATGTCGCAGTCAAATATGATCTCTGCATATTACAAATTTTGTAAGATTATGCTTTCCAATTTCCTCCACCTAAAGTCTATGATAAAGAGAAAAATGTGGAAATGAGTATCTGCATCATGTAAAATAGTGTAAGTTCTCAATGCCTCTTGAGAATCTATCATTTAATACCTAGGAGAGAGACAGTGAACTTCATAACTACTCAGAGGATATGCTGATCTAATATGAACCTATATTTATTTGCAAACAAAGCAAATCAATGATTTTTGTTTGAGAGACAGCATTGGTCTGAATTAAATAATTGCTCTTTAGAATAATATATAATTTTGTTATTGAGTTATGTTGGCTTCTACGTATTTATTATGTTAAATTGCAAGGGCAATAAGAGCCTGAGAAGTCTCAATACCAATAGAGAGTCATAAATGAAATTTCGAGAGGTCTTAAACTTGCTTTTTATGATAGGCTGAGTTTAATATTTATAATACTTGCATACAGCTATTGATTTTATAAATGAAACTTGTTTCAAAGATGGCCAGGAATTTGATATTGGATTAATAAATTTATACAATATATGGATTTATACTGTGGATGGAATTAGTCTTAATTACACAGGATTAAAGTGATGCTAATACTTGCATGGAAAATAGAAAAACACTCTTTCAGTAAAACTTGGCATGAAAAATGTGGAATGATTTGTCAACAAACAATCCTAGTTTCTATAAAGCTTTTGAAAGTGGGCCTCAGTATCCCAAACTGATGAGCTATATTACAATTATTCTTTCAATTAATGCCCTGCTCCATCACTATTGAATCAGTGGTGGCACCTTACATCATGAGTCAAATGGGAGAAAAAGACATGCAAAAACAATATCACAAAGAGGCCAAACAGGAAAATTTTCTTTTAGTGCAACAGGCTAGTAGAGCAATGAAGTCCCTTGCTAATTCAGAGAATGAGGCAATTATTTATTAATTATAACATCAGCTGTATCCCTGCTGCTTTTTTAAAAACAGAGAAGATATTTTTTATCAGCCATTCTTTCCCTTTAAAAATGTTTTGCATCTCTTAAGGAACGTTATTTGCTGTTCCTGAAGAAATAAAATCAAAGCTGCCCAGTGATTTATTGTATATGCAATTTTCTTGTGCCCTATTTTAAAATTCCACCAATTTTAAAATTCCACCAATTCCTGAGCTTTAGCTAATAATGAGATACACTTTCTTATTATCATTCTTTTAAATTATTCTTCTTATTAGTGATTCCAATGACTTCCCTTGCATATGTCCAGGTATAAATGTTTGCTTATGTAGCCATGTCTTTAGGGTGTTCAAATAAGATGTTCATGTCATTGTGGAAGGAAATCGCTTAGTCTGGTGGGAGAAAGGACAACAAAATCATAAAATAAAGAACTGAAATCATATAAATCCTATGCAAGGACCAACAATGCAGAATAGGGTAACAGTAGGTGATGTGAGAAAGATCTTGAAAAATGGAAGACTGATATCAGAGTTCCCAAACAGTCCAGATGAGCTACTTCTACTTTATTGTAATGCTACATTAACAGAATCTTCCTTTACAGTCTGAGAAGTTAACAAGGGTCCGTTCTGAGTCTCTCTCTCTCTCTTTCTCTCTGTCTCTCTGTCTTTCTGTCTCTCTGTTTCTCTGTCTCTCTCTCTCTCTCTCTCTTATGTTACTGTGGGCTCTACTGTCTCTTATCTGCTCATTCTCTAGTTAAAGTGTCTTCACCCTCAAAGTCTTTTTCAACTATCATTTCAGACAGAGACAAAGAGAAGAATTTGATGCCAAATAAAAAGGAACATGATAGGTTTTAGAGGAACATGCAGAGAGAAAAGGAAGCAGTTAGGATGCAAAAACCTCCTGGGGCACAGAACTCGCTCAATTTCCACCACTCATCCTCACTCATTTTTAGAAACCACTTTCAGTTGTATTCCTTCTGGCCTGAAATGTTTACAACAGTTAGGGAATATTGAGACCAAATACATTCCTTTCCAGCTGATCAAGTCATGAGTTCAAAAAATGTCAAAAAAAATGTCAGCTCTCTCAGGTAAACCAGACAGAAAACATGCAAGCTGAACTAATTCTACTTCATTGCAAGGCTATGTTAGCACAATCATACAAATCTGAAAGTGCAAACTTTGGGCTGCCACTTTTAACTCTTGATTTATCAGGGTAGGTTCTTGCTAAGTTTCTTGCTCAGACTGTGAAGCCGCTGGAGGCTCCTGTCTCTCTTTTCTGATTATTTCCTGGGCAACATTTCTTCTTCCCTCTTCCTCAAGGCCATCCACATATTCTATTACAAAAGTAAGACTCAGTGTCCTGTTTCCTTGGCTGCTGCTCATCCAATCCCCCACAAAAATAAAAATAAAATGGATGGTTCCATTTGTGGGTTCAGTACACATTGTGTGCATATGGCTTTTGGTGTATACATTTATAACTCTTATGATGTGTGGGCCAGAGCCCTAATGCTGGGAAGATGCTGGTCCTTCTCTTTTTATGTATTAATGACCTCTAGCTAGGACAGGAAGAGTAACACAGTGGCATTTTGGCAATCGTGGTATAGTGGTATCTCCTATATCAACCAGGTCTGATCTTGCTAAAATTTGAAATCAGTCAAGGTCATTTAGATATTGCTTCTCTCCCCACCTCCTCTGAGTCAGTTTTAACTCCTAGCAGTTTTCTTGACAAGATTTCAGAAGTTCTGATTCCTAAGAGGTCAGTAAGGGGCGAGTACAAGTGCACTAGAGTGCCTTCCGTCCCCTGTCCTATTGCTCTCCTATATCTCCTATACCTTTCTTCTATTCCTATATCTCTTCTTCTATTCTTTCATTGATATGTTCTATTATTCCCACAGCCGACTTACCGGCCGGTGGGGGTTGCGGCGATCGGCGGGGGTATGGAGGCCGCCATGTTGGGGGGCGGAGTCACGGCACCCACGTCGGGTGCCGTGACCACGTGGTACGGTGCGTGGGCACCGATTGGCCGGGCGAGGGCAGGCAGCCCTATATAAGGGGGCTGACTTGTGGCGCAGCAGTCTCGCCCGGAGCATCGTGAGGCGAGGCTGCTGCTGCCTTTCCCCCCAGCGAGCTGCGTCACAGGCCTGGAGGCCGCGCGCGCAGCCAAGGAGCGCCGGAGCGACAGGCCTTCGAGGCCAGAAGAGCCGCGAGCGGCGGCTGGAGCCTTAGCTCGCTTCGGCGACACCCCCCACAGGGTTTGGAGGCGCAATTGAACAGGGAGGCATGGCGGGGGGCGGACGTGGTCGCTCGGGGGCGCGGCGGCGGGCCTCGGGGGGGCAGGCCGGAGGGCCGGGGGCCCCTCCCACTGAGCCCCGCCGCACTGGAAGAAGGAGGGCGCCCAAGCGGGCGTGGAGTGAGGCCCCAAGGGCAGGGCCTGCCAGGAGGCAGGAGAGTGAGGAAGGCCCCAGGGGGGTGGCGACCCCCAGGGGGCGCTCGAGGGGCCGTAGGGGAGCGGCAGTGGGGGCGAGGGGGCCCCGCCCGGGCCGGGCCCCACCCGTGGACCCACTGGTGGCCCCAGAGGAGTTTTCCAGCGCTGAAGAGGGGCCTCTCAGTGGTAGGGAATCGGGTTTCTCTGAAGCAGAGGCTTCTGCATCACGGCCTGCCAGAAGGGGGCAGGGGGAGAGGGATTCGCTTTCTGTTTCCTCACGTATACTGTCTTCATTACTCGAGAAACTGGAAGAGAGGCCAAAGAAGCGGGGCAGGTCTCGTCGGGGCCGGGCCACGCCAGCCGCTGGCGCGGATGGGGCTCGGAGCTCCTCGGAGTCGGCTGGGAGCCCGCAGAGATCCCACGAGGACCGGCATGCGCAGTCAAAGACCAAGCGGAGGAAGGCCAGCAGGATGGTATCCGGCTCCGAGGAGGCGGATGACGACTCCTCTCACTGGGGTGAGTGCCCTGTGCCTAGGCACCGGTGGTCCCTCCCAAGAGGGCCTCGTGGCCGGCTACGGGCTTCAAAACGCACGACACAGGGGGGTCACAGGACATGGCGCTCCCGCACAGCTGCGCAGGTCTGGAGGAGGGGGCGTAGAAAGACTGTGGCTAGGAAGCATAAACGGAAGAGGGATACCTCTAGGGACAGCTCGGGGTCAACCACCTCGGGGTCTACCAGTACTTCTTTTGACAGCGATAATCCTTTCGCGCCGGGCCTACCAGACACTCCGCTCAGTATGCACATGTCCCAGTCCCTCAAACGTAAAATTTGGCGGGGTGCTTACGTGGACATGTTTCAGATTTTGCTACCGCCCAAGTCAAAGAAGGAGAAGGATAAGGAGGGCAAGAAGGGGTCGGAGGACCCAAAAGGCACCAAAATGGACAAGGGAATTCTGTCGTGGGCGTATGCATTTTTGGCCTACCACTCTGTGGTGGTAGAAGATGATGTCCATAAGACACACGAGCTCATCTTGTACATGAACATGATTCTGAGAGCGTATCAGGAGTTTGGGGGCGAGGCTTGGAAGCGATATGACGAGGATTTTCGCAGGTTCGCCGCCCACAACAGGCACTGGCCGTGGGATATGCGGCATAACGATTTGTGGCTTCAGGCCACGCAGCAGGCGTCAACTCCGGCCAGTGGGCGGACACCCACAGGTCATTTGCTTTTAACCACGGGCAAGGAGGCTACTCTTCCCCGCCCGGCGGTGGGGACGGCGACCCCGGCCTCCGGTCAACGCAGCACGGCTGGGTCGTCCTTTCGAGGTCAGCCGTACTGTTACGAGTACGGCGCTAGAGGGGCCTGTTCCAGGGCATATTGTCGTTTTCGCCACGCCTGCTCCTTATGTAGTGGCAGACACCCGACCTCCGCTTGTTACAGGGGGCGCGGTGGGGCCGGCTCCAAGGACGCTGGGACCCCCGCCAAACCCCAGCCTGGGGGGGCTCAAGGTAAGGGGCCCAACCCCCGTTAGATTGGACAGGTTGCAGCATTGGCTCACCGGCTACCGCCCCAAGAAGGGCGCAGATTTCCTGCTCGCAGGGTTTACCGCGGGTTTCAGGATCCCGTACGGGGGGCCGCGCAGGGCATGCATGGCGGACAATTTAAGGTCTGTGGCGGGAATGGGCCACGTTGTGCGGGACAAAATTATGAAGGAGGTGCGCGAGGGCCGGGTTTTGGGCCCCTTTGCGGAGCCACCCCTGCCCTTCCTGCAGGTGTCCCCACTCGGTGTGGTGCCCAAGAGGGCCGCGGGTGAGTTTAGGCTTATACATCACCTGTCGTTCCCCCCTGGTGAATCGGTGAACGACCACATTCCCGAGGAGCTCTGCTCGGTGCGCTACACGCCATTCGAGACGGCGGTCGCGATGGTCCGGGCGTGCGGAGTGGGGGCGCTGATGGGGAAGTGTGATATCAAATCGGCCTTCCGGCTTTTGCCCATTCACCCGGGGGATTTCGACTTGTTGGGTTTCCAGTTCGAGGGCGGGTTCTTTGTTGATAGAGCCTTGCCAATGGGTTGTTCCATATCCTGCTCGTTGTTTGAGAAGTTTAGTTCATTTTTGGAGTGGGCACATGTTAAGAGTACGGGCTTTGCGTCTGTCGTACATTATTTGGATGATTTTCTATTCGCGGGGCCGGCGGGCTCCGACGCTTGTCAGCAGGGAATGATGGGTTTCCAGGCTTTATGCGCGGATTTAGGTGTACCTTTGGCTCACGAAAAGACCGAGGGGCCTTCAACCAAACTGACATTTTTAGGCATCGAGGTGGACTCCGTTGCACAAACGTGTAGGCTACCCGATGACAAACTGACTAGACTCAAGGAAGCGGTGAGGGCCACACGAGCCGCACGGAAGGTGACTTTGAAGCAGGTGCAGGAGCTGGCCGGCCTGTTAAATTTTGCCTGTCGGGTGATCGCGCCAGGAAGGGCCTTTATGTTTAGATTGTACAGGGCAACGGTTGGAGTGTCAAAACCGCACCACAGGATCAGGTTATCAAAGAGTGTTAGGGAGGACCTCGTGGTGTGGCAAGGGTTTCTGGACGGATACAACGGTGTGTCATTGTGGAGGCAGGATATGCTGCTGAAAGCAGACTTCCAAGTGAAGTCCGATGCGGCGGGCACGACTGGCTTTGGAGTGGTGTGGCAAAGCAAATGGTTTCGGGCTGACTGGCCGCAGGAGTGGCTCGGTGGGGCTATCTGTAGGGATTTGACATTTTTGGAGTTATTCCCAATAGTCGTGGCCATTGAGTTGTGGGCATCCAGTTTTGCCGGTAGGACAGTCCACTTCTGGTGCGACAATATGGCGGTGGTGCATGTAGTGAATACGCTTTCATCTAGGAACGAGCGGGTTATGGGTTTGGTCCGGCATATGGTTAGGAGATGCCTTGCCAACAATATGCTTTTCCGGGCACATCATGTTCCGGGGGTGAGAAACGGGGTGGCTGACGCTCTGTCCAGGGGGCAGTTGGCTAGGTTCCGGCTGCTTGCCCCACAGGCCGAGGAGTACCCGGAAGCAGCCCCACAGCATCTGTGGCTGATTGGAGGGCCGACGTAAGCAAGGCCATGGATTTGTCCATAGCTCCCAGCACCAGGAGAGCGTACCAGCGGGCAGGTAGGGAATTTTGGGCTTTTCGTCATGATAGGAGATACGATCAGCTCTGGCCGGCCCCGGTCGAACACCTCCTTGAATTTTGCGCACTTGACCGCCGCCGTGGGTTGTCTGCCCGGACGATTAGGGGCAAGTTGGCAGGCCTGGCCTTCGTCGCCAAGTCTCGGGGCTTTGCGGACACCACAGGGGATTTCAGGATTAGAAAGACATTAGAGGGTTGGATCAGGGAGAAAGGTCAGGCCCGGGGTGACAGCAGGCGCCCCCTCAAGCTCACCCACTTGATGGGGCTTTACGAGCTGTGGGGTCGGCTCTGCCGCTCTGCTTATGAGGCGTCATTGTACCACGCCGCGGCGGTGACCTTGTTTTTCGGGGCCTTTCGGGTCAGCGAGGTCCTAGCAGCTTCTAGAGCCGATAGTTCCGGCCAGGCGTTCACCACTAGGGATATCAAGTTAGGTCGTAGCTCGGTGTCCTTGAGGCTTCGGCGGTCCAAGACCGATCAGAGGGGTAGAGGTGTGACGGTCCAACTTTCCCGGGCTGCCAACCGGCGGGTGTGCCCGGTGGCTGCTCTGGTGGCGTATTGGGCCCACAGGGGTGTAGAGCCGGGTTTTTTGTTTTGCCACGCGTCCGGTGAACCCCTGACCAGGTACCAGTTTTGGGCTGTTACGTCCAAGGCGCTTGCTAGGCTGGGCTTAGATCCCAGACGTTACGGGACTCACTCATTCAGAATAGGTGCAGCGTCGTTGGCAGCAGTCGAAGGCTTCAGCAGGCTGGATATAAAGACAGTGGGCCGCTGGAGATCTGGGGCCTTCCGGACGTACATCCGCCCCTAGGTGAGTCGGGCGGGGCGGGGGGGGAGGCACCGGGCCGCCAGTCTGACGCTGCTCTGCTTCCTCCCTTTCTCTAGCCCGACGACTTGACCGGCGCCGCAGGATCCTGATATGTGGCCACAGCATGGTGTACTGGGCCGAGCGGAGGGCCCGTGAGATGATGCCCGGCACGAGTTTGGAGATCGATCGAGCGGTGGTGCAGTGGTTGGGCCGACGAGGCCTACGTTGGCGGGAAGTTCTTCCGCTGTTGTTCGACAGTGGAAGGGTGCGAGGGGTGCCGGGCTGTTTGGTATTGCACGTTGGTGGGAATGATCTAGGGGCGATGACAGGTGTAGAGCTGCTGTGGCACATATGGGAGAGTTTGCAGGTGATCTGGGAGCGGTGGCCAGATACGTGTGTGTGGTGGTCCAACATCCTGCCCAGGAGGAGTTGGCGGCAGGCTAGAAGTCCTAGCGCTGTGGACAAGGCTAGAAAGAGGGTAAACAGAGCGGTTAGGAAGTGGGTGGTTCAGGCTGGGGGTGGAGTGATAGACCATCCAGACATCAGGGCATCCCTCACAGATTTGTACAGGCAGGACGGGGTTCATTTGACCGATAGTGGGAACGATAAATTTATAGCCGACCTGCAGAGGTGCCTGCACATTTATGTGCAGGGGGGGGAGCAGGGGGAATAAATTAAAAATTTCACCCCCTGCTGTGGCCGATAGGGGGCGGAAAATAAAATAAATAGCAACTGGTGAGCTCCTTTTGGGGCACCTCTACTGAGGTGAGGGGCGAGCTCCTTCTTGGATTACAGGGCTCGACCGGCTTGGGTCCGGGGAGTGAGTCGCTCCTGTGGCTCGCTGGCGGGAGTTTAACGTAGACCTGTAGCGAGCCATCCCACACGCCAGGTGTGGCGTAGTAAGGGTGCAGGGGGTAGGTGTAGTTCAATATGACCCGCACCCAGTTTCAAGGAGTTTTCGCCCCAGGGTTGCTGTCTGAATTGGGCATGTTATTCCGCCCCCATTTGATCTTGCACCCTGCAGGTCATGTGGGGTTAAGGTTTTTAAACAAGTTAATAAGTTAAGAGTTAAGTTGTTGAATAAAAGTGACCCCGTTATACCCACACCTTGTGTCCGACTATTACTCCGCCTGCGCCGCAATTCCCACAGCCGACTTACCGGCCGGTGGGGGTTGCGGCGATCGGCGGGGGTATGGAGGCCGCCATGTTGGGGGGCGGAGTCACGGCACCCACGTCGGGTGCCGTGACCACGTGGTACGGTGCGTGGGCACCGATTGGCCGGGCGAGGGCAGGCAGCCCTATATAAGGGGGCTGACTTGTGGCGCAGCAGTCTCGCCCGGAGCATCGTGAGGCACCCACCCACCCTCCCTCTGTTACATGGTGCATATGATGGGTCGCCCTCCGGGGGGCCGAGTAGGAATTTTTTGCAGTCGCAGCAGAATTGGACGAGCTGCGATTGTTTTTTCGCCTACTCCACTCTGTGCGTGGGAGTGTGGTTAGGGGGTGGCCCCACCATCTAGTGCCCCCCCCCCTTAGGGTCACTGGGGGGGTGGAGGGGGGGGCCGATAGGGGGCGGAAAATAAAATAAATAGCAACTGGTGAGCTCCTTTTGGGGCACCTCTACTGAGGTGAGGGGCGAGCTCCTTCTTGGATTACAGGGCTCGACCGGCTTGGGTCCGGGGAGTGAGTCGCTCCTGTGGCTCGCTGGCGGGAGTTTAACGTAGACCTGTAGCGAGCCATCCCACACGCCAGGTGTGGCGTAGTAAGGGTGCAGGGGGTAGGTGTAGTTCAATATGACCCGCACCCAGTTTCAAGGAGTTTTCGCCCCAGGGTTGCTGTCTGAATTGGGCATGTTATTCCGCCCCCATTTGATCTTGCACCCTGCAGGTCATGTGGGGTTAAGGTTTTTAAACAAGTTAATAAGTTAAGAGTTAAGTTGTTGAATAAAAGTGACCCCGTTATACCCACACCTTGTGTCCGACTATTACTCCGCCTGCGCCGCAACTATATCTTCTTTTCTATTTTTTCTTAGATATATTTTACTATGAGTATCTCCTCTATAACCTTCATCATGTATTTTAGTATGTGTATATAGATATATATATACCGACTATAACTGGACTAACTAACTAACTAACTGAATGAATGAATGAATGAATGAATGAATGAATGAATAAATAAATAAATAAATAAACAAATAAATAAATAAATAGATGTGATTGTAGATAGCCATGTCACCACCTCTGCATATGCATATTTGTATATGAGGGTAAAGGCAAAGGGAAATAACACAATGGTTTTCTTAAACAAACCCAAAGGCTATAAGGTGGGATGGGGGGGGGGAGTACCATAGTGTAGATAAACAAAGGAACACTTTTTTTAAAACACCCCCCCCAAACCCTCCCCCCTTCCGAGATTTTGTAAAACTCCTTAGAAGGATTAAAATCCTACTCATTAACAGCGTTGTCTGCGTTATTTCCCTAGCATAGTTTAATTCTAACAAATATTGACAAGGACTTGCTTATGTTTAAGAACTGGGAAGTGCAGCGAAGCAAGGACAAAGCCAGACAAAATCAGATTGTACATTTCTCTAATATAGTCTTTAAACTGCAAGCGCCTCCAAGGTGAACTCACTTTTCAGTTAAGTTATTATAATTTGTATATAATTTGTAGTATATTTTTTCTCTCCATTACTTTTTGTTAGATGCTGCTGTTTATTAACAATAAACTCCAGTGGGAGTGAATTACTTAAAAGCCACTTTCAGAAGAATTTGTTATGGTTTTTTTTTAAAAAAAATATTGTTATATAGCAATAGCACTTAGATTTATATACCACTTCACAGTGCTTTACAGCCCGCTCTAAGCAGTTTACAGAATCAGCATATTGCCCCCAACAATTTGGGTCCTCATTTTACCCACCTTGGAAGGATGGAAGGCTAAGTCAACCTTGAGCCTGATGAGATTTGATCTGCCAAACTGCTGGCAGCTGGTGATCAGCAGAAGTAGTGTGCAGCACTGCACTCTAACCACTGCGCCACCACAGCTCTTATATGGCTTATATATTGAAAAAGCTATTGCTATCCAATGAAATAATGGATAAATGGGTATAGACCAACACGAACGGCAATCATACTGGGAATATCTTTTGAAAGAATTCTATTATAGTGTAGATCAGTGAAAAGGGCCACCAAAAGTTTTATTACCACACTGTGGATGTAGCTTATGCAGGACACCCTGCATTTTCTTTTAACATCTTTGACAAATGACATAATTGCTGAAAGTAGCAATGATACTAAAAGTTGTAGTTTTTTTTTTTAAAAAAAACTACTTGAACCTCATTGGACTCAAGACATGCAGATAGCTTACTTTCTACATGACACAAATACTGAGTAGTTTATCTTATGGAGTGACAAGGAAAAAAAATGCTGGTCAATGTTTTATCTACAGCATGGTCAATTAATTGATGCATTCAAAGACTCCCCCTCCTGTCCTACTTCTTCATAAACGGCATAACATAACATAAAACTGTTGAAATTAAATTCTCAGATATCTAAGAATGTGATGACAGTACAATTAAATTCAGTAAATGTTGTGAGGGATGAATTCCTAACAGATTATTCCTTGTTTTCCTGTTAATCACTAATTAAGTGATTATTTATCCAGCTCAGTGTCTTTCAATATTGACTACTTTAAGGTCTAGACTTCTCCCAAAATTATGGTGGTTGAATTCTGTGCTTAAAGTTGCCAACATTGAAAAACAGTGCTCTAGTTAATAGCCTCTCCTACGTAGGATTTGATTTGTTTTAGCCTTAATTTATGGGTGAATAATTAAGCCTAAACAATTGCTCCTGGAACATGGCATTTCTCCAACTTCTAAGCTGCTCTCCATTGCTTTTTCCTTCACCATCATACCATTTTGGACCACTGTATTTTTACTAGTTATATAGTGAAAATGCCAGTGGATGGTTTGTGATGAAGCTCATTTTCTGCCAAAGTGATCCTACTTATTTATTTAGCAAATGGCATAGTGTCCATATAAGTGCCTTTATAATGGTGCCTTTGTAATGGATAGAAAAATAAGGGCAAAGAAGAAGTAGAGAGCTAGAAAACAAGTTGGGAAACAGTAAGAATAAGACATAATTGGAAGCATAAAAAGGTTAATAAAATTTCCCATTGATAGTAGTTTCTTGTTAGACACTCTTTAAAAGAAACAGAAAAGGCAGTTTTCTTTCATTTTACCTTCATCTAGCCTGTCTTCCTAGACTTAAAGGATTAAATCTTACCTGGCAGGACCATTATTGAATCTTTCACATATCTGTTTTTACTTTAAAGCAGCCACAGGAGACTTTGGATTTGATCAGAGCAGTATGTGTGTGAGAGATAAATCTGTTTTCAGCATCATTTTTTTTTTCTTTGGATGTACGGCTGGTTTTTGGGTGGTGCTAGTGCAGTTTATTCCTTTTTTGTTATATATCACAACTGCAATATAATTTAGGATAGTCATGCTACCTGTCCCGCTGATATAAACTGACACTTTAATAGGGCAGGTTAGAAAGTTCCATGATATTTTTAACTGTTCTGCAGTTACATATTAATGATTACAATATTTTAGAGTTCCCCAATATTTTTGGCTTTGTAGACTGCAGTGGGAGGCATGCAGGGAGAGAAGGTGGGTCCACATTCCCAATGGGTAAGTGTATGCATGCATACGCTTGCCAGATGCTCATGGGAATAGGAATGCATGGATGTGTGCATGCTGTTAGTACTATGTACATACCAAGCTAACAATGAATGCTTATATATATTGAAGTACTATAGCTTTAAGAGGTAATGTTGCAAATTGGCATAAGAGGGAGCCAGAAAGCATGATTCTCGCTGCTCTGCTCTCTCTGTTCTTTCTGCTGATTCACTGTGACTGATGTAGTAAGATCAGCGTTAGTTTGATGTATTTGTAAGCTGCAATGTATATCTGATATTTAAAATAAAGACAGGCTTGTAATATTATTATTATATTGAGAGTTATTGACTGATTTGAATGTGTATAACCAGACTGTTTAACTTGACTGTGCTATTTCTAAAAGTAAAGACTATTTTATACACTTTAATGTATCTGTCTTGTATCACTGAATAATTACTCATATCACCTGAATATCTGCTGGAATCCCATGTTTTCCTCTGTGCATGTCCTTGATAACTCAAGGGTTCTGAACACTCTTTAACGCATGCTTGCCCACCACTTCTGTGGCTCAGTTCCAAAATGTTCAAGGCTTGGTAGTGGGCCACAATTCATAGGTTGGGGACCTCTTCAATACTTCTAGGGCAGTGACGGTGAAACTTTTTTTCCTCAGGTGCCGAAAGAGCATGTTGTTCATTATTCATTGCCTGGGGAGGGCAAAAACAGCCATCCTGATGAATTTTAAGTTTATCTAATTTTTGGTGATGGACATCAAAAGTGACATATCTAGTGGCAAAACACTAACATCTTCAAATTACTACTATATAGTACAGTAGTAGGTTTAGACTAAAGTAAGCGTTAATCAGAATATAATTATGCCCAGTCTCTTTTATGGTTATATTTTCTTTAGGTATGAATTTTTCTCTAAGAAGTTTTGTCTGATTCTGCTATAAAAATGATTTATTTGAAACTGTATTACATTCTGCCAGGAAAGAGAAATTTGGTGAGAAACTGAGGCTGCATGGAATGTGATGGATGCATCTGAACTGATTCATCAAACACCAGTCAATACAAACAAGCTGAATAAATTTATCCATTAACATGTATGGGATTCAGATCATCAAGATGAAAAAGAAGTTCAGTTAAAATGGAAAAAGTATATTTTTTCTTTTCTATCTAGCTTTCTCTCTTATGCATATATACTGTACATCATAACAGTAGAGATATTTTGACAAGGTTTCACTATGTTAGCTAAAATCAAATAATTAAAGATCATGGGGTTTACGCTTTGGTCAAAGTCAGCACAAACCTGTTAAAACAAGTAAGGCAGAAGATTTCTTTAGATCAAAGGCATTACATCTGACTTAGAATCATCTACAGATTTTCCAATTCTGTTACCACTCCATGCCCTGTGCTTTTTGTTTTTTTGGTGTTCGCCCGCTTTTGTGGCTTTGGTGAAGTATTTCAAAAATCTTGGCTTGTGTATAACCACAATGCTAATTTAACTTTGACAATATTTTCTGTAGATTCTGTACAGTTGCAGTTTCAGCCCATGTTCACATGGCACAGAGTCTATTTTGGATTAAATGGCAATGTTAGTTTATCAAGGCAACAAACTTTTTAGCTATGATAAATGTACAGAACTAACGGAAAAGTGTTACTGAGAGCTTGTTTGTAACTACCAATATGCTTTGTCTTATACTGTTTTTTGTATAATGTTGACTGCTTTTCACAATTTCCATATGTAATTGTTTCCTTGTACTTTGAAGCATAGTGAGATAGGATAGAATGTCTGTCCTAGTGTATTTATTAAAAACACAATTTTGTCCATTGCAAATATTTTATTGGATATAGTTGTTTTTGTCATAATCTGGAGGATCTTGTTGCTCTTCCTTAATATATTCCAGTTTCTCATTCTCTTAACTGTCCTATCATCTCTTGAACAGAGCTCCCTTTTGACATTTTGCATTTTATATTTATTCATTGTCCATGTTTTAATGTTTGAGCTTTCATTTTTGTTTATTGTTTGTTATCATGCCTTATTCCACCAAAATTCACATTGTTTGAGATAAGTGGCTTTATAAATCTAGTACACATGGTACGTAAATAAGTAAATAAATAAAACTCAAGTTCTATATACATTTCTTTTATCTACTTGCTGATTTCAAGAACAAGCAATTGGTATAAATCAGGGCAAGAACATTTTTAAATTTCATGGCACTCTGTTATGTCTTGCCAATTCTGAGCGTATAGCTAGATAGGGGATCTCACAAATGAAACTTGTCAATCTTCTAGTCTTTCCCTTATCTCTTAGGAATACAATTCTGAAACAATGACAATTAAGTCAAAGCAGAGCAAGGCATCACAGAACAGAACAGCATGGATAAGAGTGCATCAATACAATAATTTAAAATGTTTTTCTTTTTTGTTGCCATGCAGCAAAGCACTACCAAAATAAATAAAAAAGTATCTTATACCGGGGGTAGGCAAAGTTGGCTCTTCTATGACTTGTGGATTTCAACTCCCAGAATTCCTGAGCCAATCATGCTAGCTCAGGAATTCTGGGAGTGGAAGTCCACATGTCATAGAAGAATCTCCAGTGTCCTATACCAAAAGAATCTCCCCCTGTCCTATACCAAAAGAATCTCCAGTGTGGTAGATCTGCTTTTTTTCCCTTTGAAACTAACTGGGTGATTCAAGACACCTCAATCTTTTTCAATTTGACTTACCAATGAAAATTGGCTGAGAACATCTTTCCTTTTTGCTTCATTATCAACTCATAAGGAGCTGACATTGGGATGGGATGGAAGAAAAGCTAATAATAGAACTGGGCAAAAATACTGAAGAAGTGTGCCATTTTCAAGAGGCTCATGCAAACTACACTTTTAATGTTTTTTCATGAAGTAATAATGTACTTCCACTTCTAAAATTGAACCAGGTAGGTAATTTTATTCTGAAATCTTTTCCAGAAATTCTAATAGTTGGACAAACTTCTGCACATGCAAAACATCATAAGGTTAAGGCCATAAGATGATGGGCATTATTCAGATATAACACTGACCCTTCATTTCAGTGAAAATTGGTGACCTTCATTCCGTGACAGATCTGTTAAGACAAAACCATAGCACTTCATGTATGCCCATTACAAAAAGCGGCACAGATATGAGGATGAAAGAAAATACACAGACATGCACCAATGCACCAACTGTATCAGTCAAAATTCCCAACGTTAGTGGTTCCAATGTAAAAGTAACCTAGCTTTATTTGCATATCCATTTTAACAAGGCTATTTCTATAAAATGATCCCTGACCCAGATGAGTTTAAAATGCGATTAGAGAAATTATGGAGGACCTTTTGACAACAATTACTTTACAAGAGTCAGTAATACTTCAAAGGGTAGTAGTATGTTTTCAAATAGCACCGTAGGCAAAGAAGATTGGAAAGTGGTATGGGTGTGCAAATTGCAGAAGAATCTTTTGGCTATTGTGAGAAATGATGTGTTGTATTACACATCAGCCAATCCAGTACAGTTACTTATATTTCAACAACTACTCATAATTACATAGAACATTCTTTTATACCAATGTTTCTCAACCTTGGCAACTTTCTGGAGTTGAAAACGTGTGGACTTCAACTCCCAGAATTCTCCAGCCAGCAAATCTTTTGTGCACAAATAAAGGATGTAGAAACTTCAAAGGCAGATATATAGTGTATGAATAAGCCTTTAGGCTATATGGACAAATAGTGGGAGACAGACTGAATATTAATTCTTTGTTGATTTAAGTGTCATCATGGGAATTGTAACATCTGATCATGGATCATGGGATTCAAAGACTACAAGCCTCTCAGGTAGAATGTTTATTTTTATTTTATTTATTTATTTATTTATTTATTTTGTCCAATACACAATGAGGGTTTTAGTGGGTATATATCTATATACACATAGTAAAATACATGATGAAGGTTATAGAGGAGATACTCATAGTAAAATATATCTAAGAAATAATAGAAAAAGAAGATATAGTAATAGAACATATCAATGAAAGAATAGAAGAAGAGATATAGGAATAGAAGAAAGGTATAGGAGATATAGGAGAGCTAAATAGGACAGGGGACGGAAGGCACTCTAGTGCACTTGTACTCGCCCCTTACTGACCTCTTAGGAATCTGGATAGGTCAACCCTAGATAATCTAAGGGTAAAGTGTTGGGGGTTTGGGGATGACACTATGGAGTCCAGTAATGAGTTCCACGCTTCAACAACTCTCTTACTGAAGTCATATTTTTTACAGTCAAGTTTGGAGCGGTTAATATTAAGTTTAAATCTGTTGTGTGCTCTTGTGTTGTTGTGGTTGAAGCTGAAGTAGTCGCCGACAGGCAGGACGTTGCAGCATATGATCCTGTGGGCAGTATTTAGATCTTGTTTAAGGCATCTTAGTTCTAAACTTTCTAGGCCCAGGATTGAAAGTCTAGTCTCATAGGTATTCTATTTCGAGTGGAGGAGTGAAGGGCTCTTCTGGTGAAGTATCTAATGTTAATCTAATAGAAATTAGATTATTATCAGACCATTCTTTTTTCTGGTCTTTCATTTCGTGATAATTTCCCTGTGAATAATTCATAAGTCTAGTATGTTTTCCTTTAAAAAAAATCTGTAGCAACAGGAATATTTATTTATGGGTAAAGGGCAGAGAGAGGTTCCTGTCATCCAATGGCAGAAATAACTTCTAGTAGTAAATGCTGCTTCTACAATGTTTCATTTGAAGTGTTTCTCTGCTCTATCCCTCAAGATGGAGCAGTGGCAAAACATTTCTGCAATTGATACCTGGATATTTTCTTCTTTTTATCTGGGCTGCTGTGGAATAAAACACCAATGAATAATTCAAGTACAATACAGAAAATAAACCTCTGATGGACCTCACAATTAGCTATAGTCTGTTTTTACTCAAGTAACATGACATGGAAGGTTCATTGTTGTGAAAAGCTAATGAAAGCTACTTGATGCATTACAAAAGCAATAATAATTTTTAAATTTTAAATTTTTATTCAAAAATTATCCTGGGTTATATGCCCAAGAGGCAAGAAGCTTTCCATATTGATGGAGAGCTTTTGTTGTTTGTTTACTTCAAACATGAATGTTGAATGTAAATATTGACAAACTTACTAGCTTTAGTAAAAACATGCTTTCACATGTAATATAACTTCATTCTCACAACTACATAATTTTGCAAAAATGTGCAAAAAAGGGACCACACCAAACAAAAATTATGCCATAATAAAAACCCAGAATGCTTTGAAGTTCTTTATAGTGCAAAATACACTATCCATTTTATTTGAATATCACATTATTATTTTTACTTTGGAAAACTCTTGAATATTTATTTAGCCTGATTAGAATAGGTAGGAAAATATTTTAATGCACTTCAAATTTACTCCTTGCAAATAATGAAAGTTGTTTTTGTTCTGTTACATCAGCGTTTCCCAACCGGTGTGCTGCGGCACACTAGTGTGCTGCGAGACACAGCCAGGTGTGCCGCAGAGCTCCTAGGGAAGCTCCAGCTGGGCGGGGCGCTGCCGGTGCCAGGGCGGGCTTTCCCGAAACGGACGGAGAATGCCCTCTCTCGCAGCCCCCTGGCTGGGAGTGCTTTCACTGTGAGAGAGGGCTTTCTCCGTCCATTTCGGGAATGCCCACCCCCCCCTCTCTCTCTCGTGCCGCTCCCCTTTTCTCTCAGCCCTCCCTGGCTTCGCTTCTCAATCCCTCCCTCCTTCCGTCTTTCCTTCCCCTCAGCCGTTCTGTCTGGGGGTCTCCCACTCTTCCCTTCCCCGCCTCCCAGGCTTTGCCTTCACCACCCCCACCCCCTTTTTGGTTGGCAAGGAGTCCTTTGCCGCATCCTGCAGTTCGCACTCGGCTCGAGGCCGCTTTCCCTGGCTGCGCTCTTTCTTTCTCTCTCTCTCTCTCCCGTGAGCCGGGGGAAGGAAAAACAAACAAACAAAAACTTCTTGCAATGGGCCCGCGTGCGCGCTCGTGCCCACGCTCGTCTCTTCAGCAGCGAGGGAGGGAAGTCAGAGGGCGAGCGAGCGAGCGAGCGCTCTTGTCCTCAGTGCCCTCTGCAGCCTGCCTTCCTTCTTCTTTGCTGCCACTGAGGGACGGAGAGAAGGATAGAAAGGAAAGAGGGAGGGAGAGATAGAAAGGAAAGAGGGAGGGAGGAAAGAGGGAGGGAGAGATAGAAAGAAAATAGATAGAAAGGAAAGAGGGAGGGAGAGATAGAAAGGAAAGAGGGAGGGAGGGAAGAGGGAGGGAGAGATACAATGGAAAGAGGTAGGGAGAGATAGAAAGAAAATAGATAGAAAGGAAAGAGGGAGGGAGGAAAGAGGGAGGGAGGGATAGAAAGGAAAGAGGGAGGGAGAGATAGAAAGGAAAGAGGGAGGGAGGAAAGAGGGAGGGAGAGATACAATGGAAAGAGGGAGGGAGAGATAGAAAGGAAAGAGGGAGGGAGAGATAGAAAGAAAAGAGATAGAAAGGAAAGAGGGAGGGAGGAAAGAGGGAGGGAGAGATAGAAAGGAAAGAGGGAGGGAGAGATAGAAAGGAAAGAGGGAGGGAGAGATAGAAAGGAAAGAGGGAGGGAGAGATACAATGGAAAGAGTGTGGGAGGAAAGAGGGAGGGAGAAATAGAGTGAAATGGAGGAAGAGATTTTTTTTGTCCAAACTTTTCTTTAGCCCCCACTCCCCACCCGAGAGAGAGAGAAAGAGAGACATAGCAAGAAAGAGAGAGAAAAAGAAAGAAAGAGATAGCAAGAGACACAGAAAGAGAGAGAAAGAGAGATAGCAAGAGAGAGAAAGAGAGACAGAGAGAGAGAGAAAGAAAGATAGCAAGAGAGACAGAGAAAGAGAGAGAGAAAGAGATAGCAAGAGAGACAGAGAGAGAGACAGAGAAAGAGAGAGAGAGAAAGAGATAGAGAGAGAAAGAAAGAAAGAGACATAGCAAGAGAGACAGAGAAAGAGAGAGAAAGAGAGAGAATGAAAGAGAGATAGCAAGAGAGGCAGAGAGAGAGCAAGGGAGAGAGAAAGACATAGAGGGAGGGAAGGAGGGAGAGAGAAAGAGAGCAAAAAAGAGAGGAAGAAAGAAAGAGGGATGGAGAGAGAGAAAGAAGGGAAGGAAGGAAGAGAGAGAAAGAGGGAGGGAGAAATAGAATGAAATGGAAGAAGAGATATTTTTTTGTCCAAACTTTTCTTTAGCCCCCCCCGCGCCCCCCGCCCCCCCCGTTCAGTGTTCCCCAGGATTTTGAAAATATGAATAATGTGCCGCGGCTCAAAAAAGGTTGGGAAACACTGTGTTACATCATCTTTCCAATGTAGTTAGTTTGCAAAGCTTTTCTTTATAGAGATCAGGAAACTCTCCTACACTGAATGGTTCTTCGACCAACCATTTGTAAGGTAGTAAAAATTATTACTGAATGTCTAACAAACAAACTCACAAATTTGATGCACTGATTGGGTTTGAACAATTTCAGTACTCAGGAAATCATTAAAATCTAATTGCCTTAAATCCAACATTTCGGATTAGCAGTAACTCATTTGCTGGCTGCATTCAAACTACTTACATTTGGCTAAGCTAATTTAAACGAAAGCAATTTCTCTCAGAGAATTAGCCTATCTGGAAGAAACTATGAAAGGCTTACTTGAGATATAATTGAGCACTTACCTATAGATAGCATAAGGTGGCTTCTGATCCTTCTACTTTTCTACACGTCTGTGAATTATGTTACAGAGTAATGAGGAAATGTAGCATCTGCTTCCTATATACTTTTCTTTCTGTAAAAGGGTTTCATTTGCTAATATAATCATTATATGAATGTTACTAGAAGATGGTAGAAAAACAGATGGTAGTGAGCAGAAACCAATATGCAGAATAGGAAAGGTGGCAATTACTTTGATAAGGAATGAAAAGACCAGAAAGTCATAGCTATGAACATCAGCTAAGCTGACCCAATAGTTGGCGCAACCTTAGCACTATTCATTTGGGCTGAAAAAATATAGAACCTTGAGCAACAGCAAAACCCATCCTACTATGTCAGCCCCAATAATGGCACCAGTGCCAAAGAAACCCAGTTTTTAGTGGGTAAGTCAATATTAACAAATGGCAGCGCCGGACTTACCCGGCGGCAGGCTTTGCTGGAGGGACCGGGAGACATGGTCCCTCATGGCGGCCGCCATTTTGGATCCCGGGCGAAGTCTCGCGATGCGAGACTTCACTCGGGAGGTCAGGCCTAATTGGCCAGGCTCCTGATTGGTCCGGGCGGGGCCTGCTTGCCCTATATAAGGGCGAGCAGGCCCGGGGCTCTCCCTTTTCGCCCGGACTGCAGAGCCTCGAGCAGACACCCGCCCGCCCTCCCTATTTTGCAGTGTGCTTGGGGGTCGCCCTTAGGGGGCCGAATGGGAATTTTTTGCAGTTCTGCCTCTTAGACGAGCTGTTTTTTCGCCCATTCCACACTGAGGAGATGGATGTGCGGTTAGGGGGTGCTTGCATTTATTAGGTTAATTGGCTTACCTTTGGTCATTTGGGTAGGCAGGTTAGGGGCGGAAAACTGGGGTGGTTTAGCAACCGCGCGTTCTCCCTTGGGCATCTTTGGGGATGATTGACAGGTTCTCCGCAAGCTCATGGAGGGAGTTTCTGCCTGAGCAGCTGGGGGGAACCTGTCTTTGGGTCCTGAACCTTTAATTCCCGGATTCGGGTTAGCCGGTGGGACCCCCCTCATGCACAGCATGGCAGGGTCGCAGGTGATGGTCTGGCCCCTCACCTGGACTTGCATCGAGATACGCCCATGAGTTGCCCAGGAATGTTTTTGGCATAACGTCATTTCCGCCCCGGAAGTATTTGTTTGACCCTGCAGGTCCATTTCCGGGTCATAGTTGATTATGCTAATTTATGCAAAGTGTTGAATAAATTATGCAAATTTATGTTAATAAAAATGACCCAATTTAAATCCAGCTCTTGTGTCCGTGTCGTTACTCCGTCTCTCCAGCAATGAGTGTACCTTGTAAAGAGAAGAGAAGGAGGAGGAAGCAGTAGCAGCAATGAGGAACAACTGAATTTATTTTAGAGATAAAAAAGCTGGAAATAGGTTATAGAACTAGGGAATAATTGTATGATAGGAACCCACTAAATAATTGTATGATAGGAACCCACTAAAATAACCTTTATATATATAAAGGTTATTTTAGTGGGTTCCTATCATACAATTATCCTATCATACAACTATTATTTGATATATATATCAAATGTTTTTAGCTGAAATTTTAAAATTAAGGAAGACTAGGATAGTCCCATTTCGGCCTTGTTCTGGCCTCATCAGCTAGCCACACCCTTCCTTACTGGGATTTGATCTGGCAGCCTCTGCCTTGTAAGGCAGAGAATTAGCAGTTGAGCCACCAGATCTGATCCCTCCAGCTCTGTACCAGGGAGGGGCTATATGTTTTTTTTAATGTCGGATCATCCTGGTATATTGAAGGAACGTCACAGCTCCTTTCCTTAAAGGAGCTGTGACGTTCCTTCAATATACCAGGGTGATCCGACATAAACACACACACACACACACACACACATATATATATATATGTATAAATATAATTAAAAAGTACAAGTTTATAAGTATTGTTTAGTAAGGCAGACCTGCAGAATTGAAAAATTATTCCAGTTTTCTCAAGACAGGTTTATTTTATATCTAAAAATATAAACGTTCATTTATATGTCCAAGAAACTATCCTGCATATATGTACTGAGTCATCATCTAAAGAATTTGTGAGAAAATATGTTTCCCAATACTGTGAGATAGATGTTGACAGCTGAGCTCCCACAAACTCCATTTCAAGATTATAACATCTTTACAATTATTTTGGAAATATGCAGAAGCATCTCTGGAAAAAGAAACCACAGCAATTCTGTAGGTAATATGGGGAAAAAACGAGTTTCACAAATGTTGATCAGTTCAATGGATGATCGGGTAGGAAGAGCTTTAAGAAAACTGCCAACTGCAAGCCCCAAAATTTCAATTACAAGTCAACATCACTCCCCATGTAACTCCATAGGGTGGATCAAAGATACTATCGTTGTGTTCTTATTCTATTGGAATGCAAAACTGTCATCTTGGCTTACAGCAAAAAGATAGAGCATCACTAACCTGCCAGACTGTTTTTTTGTCAATGTGGTGAATCTTTATGTCTTCAGACATATTTAACCTTATTACAAACCAACACAGAATGCACCAATCAAATCCAATTTTCACTAAAGCCTTATTTATTTTAGAAGCAAACAAAGCTGTTCTAGGGTGAATATTATGTTGCGATAGTATGACAGACTAGCTACTTTCAAAATAATTAATTAAGGTATTTAATAAAAGTATTTTCTTGCACTGCACCAAACATTCAATGAAACAAATTAGAATGACAACAGATATTTGAGGGGGGGGGGACTTTGTCCTCTAAGAAACACTGAATAATGCTTCTTTTTCAAAAATAAAAATACTATTTTCTGAAATAGAAAAGGGTCGCCCCCCCCCCCCCTGGTGTTGTAAGCTAGTCTAAAAGGTGTAGTAAAGCAGTCGCTTCCAACTTTTTGGTCATCAGGGACCAGTTCCATGGAGAGACTGGAAAAGGTGTGATTTCATTTTAATATGTTTGTGAGTGTCCTATTCTTTTTAATATGTTTGTGAGTGACATAGGGGAAGGTTTGGTAGGGAAGGTTTGCCTATTTGCCGATGACTCTAAAGTGTGCAATAGGGTTGATATTCCTGGAGGGGTCTGTAATATGGTAAACGATTTAGCTTTACTAGATAAATGGTCAAAGCAATGGAAACTGCAGTTTAATGCTTCCAAATATAAAATCATGCACTTGGGGAAAAGGAATCCTCAATCTGAGTATTGCATTGGCAGTTCTGTGTTAGCAAAAACTTCAGAAGAGAAGGATTTAGGGGTAGTGATTTCTGACAGACTCAAAATGGGTGAGCAGTGTGGTCGGGCAGTAGGAAAAGCAAGTAGGATGCTTGGCTGCATAGCTAGAGGTATAACAAGCAGGAAGAGGGAGATTGCGATCCCCTTATATAGAGCACTGGTGAGACCACATTTGGAATACTGTGTTCAGTTCTGGAGACCTCACCTACAAAAAGATATTGACAAAATTGAACGGGTCCAAAGACGGGCTACAAGAATGGTGGAAGGTCTTAAGCATAAAACATATCAGGAAAGACTTAATGAACTCAATCTATATAGTCTGGAGGACGGAAGGAAAAGGGGGGACATGATCGAAACATTTAAATATGTTAAAGGGTTAAGTAAGGTTCAGGAGGGAAGTGTTTTTAACAGGAAAGTGAACACAAGAACAAGGGGACACAATCTGAAGTTAGTTGGGGGAAAGATCAAAAGCAACGTGAGAAAATATTATTTCACTGAAAGAGTAGTAGATCCTTGGAACAAACTTCCAGCAGATGTGGTTGGTAAATCCACAGTAACTGAATTTAAACATGCCTGGGATAAACATATATCCATTGTAAGATAAAATACAGGAAATAGTATAAGGGCAGACTAGATGGACCATGTGGTCTTTTTCTGCCATCAGTCTTCTATGTTTCTATGTTTCTATGTTTCATCCTGCAGTTGGGGCTTATCTTGTTTGTGCAGCCCTGTTTCTGGCATGCCATGGCCTGGTGATGGTCCATAGATTAGGGTTGAGGATTCCTACATAAGAATAGAAACTGGGAACATGAATTCTAGTCACATCTTAGTTATACAAAGTCAGTTGGATGACCTTGCACCAGTCTTTCTTTCTCTCTTTCTGTCAGCCATAGTAAGCAGGCATAGGCCAACCACTTATTTATTTATTTATTTTATTTATTTATTTTGTCCAATACACAATGAGGGTTTTAGTGGGTATATATCAATATACACATAGTAAAATACATGATGAAGGTTATAGAGGAGAAACTCATAGTAAAATATATCTAAGAAATAATAGAAAAGAAGATATAGGAATAGAACATATCAATGAAAGAATAGAAGAAGAGATATAGGAATAGAAGAAAGGTATAGGCGATATAGGAAAGCAATAGGACAGGGGACGGAAGGCACTCTAGTGCACTTGTACTCGCCCCTTACTGACCTCTTAGGAATCAGAACTTCTGAAATCTTGTCAAGAAAACTGCTAGGAGTTAAAACTGACTCAGAGGAGGTGGGGAGAGAAGCAATATCTAAATGACCTTGACTGATTTCAAATTTTAGCAAGATCAGACCTGGTTGATTTATGAACCTGGCAGTGATTTGATATTCCAGGGCTTTCACAACAATACTAAAGCACTTTTTTTTTAACACTGCCAAAAAATCTGCAGAAATCTGATGCAGACACCAGAAGTGAAGCTTGAGATGAAAGCATCCTCATTTTAAAACATTTTTGCAACTTTTTGGAACACCCCCCACCCCCCAATGGTAAAAAAACCCCACAACGCTAACAAACTGTTTCCTTCCAAGGACATTATTGCCTTAGCATCGAGTGCATAATTTTTATAGAAATTGTTTAAGAATATGTCCTAGTCTTGGAAAGGTTGTTCTGGGATCTTAGAATAAATCCTTGTATCTCAAAGCATAGAAATAATTCCCAAGGCAGGAATAAAAGATAATTTGGAACCTTTATAGCATACAGCAGACAGAAAGGCTTTTGCATTTCAATTATTCAGGTAAACGGGTCTGTATATTATGTAAGATGACTAAAAAAAGTCAATGCACATAATGGATCATAAGTTTAAGAGGAAGATTACTTATCCCCTTATCCATCCTTCAGCAAAATGTACCACTCTAAAACTTTCCCGAAAGTTCAAGAAGCCTTCAGGAGTGAAGGTGTCTAGGATGAGACGTGAGGTTATTTAAAGAGAATTGTCAGCCTGAAAAATACTGAAGAGACTAACATAAAACGGTTGAAAAGAATATGTCTAAAGAGTGATTAGGCATTTAGCACAGACAGAAAGAATACTCAATATCTACCTCTCTTTTTACCTTACACTGTGCAATATTTTCTTTAGTGTTTTTCTCCACCAAAGGCCGTAAAACAAAACCCAGGTCTAGGGAACATGAGAGCTTAACACTGAGGTCATATTTTCAATGATTCATTTTACTGCCTTGAATGAAAAATATCTCTGTATGATCTGAATCACACTTTTCAATATAACACCCTTAATATTTATGATATTTTTACCTGTGTTTTTCAAACTTGGCAACTTTAAGATCTGTGACTTCAATTCCACTGAGGGCAGCCTTGATGAGAATATTTCCAATAAATAAGCCATATTGCCTGATTATTAATGGCTACTTTCTCTATTCTATTCCAGTTTCTCTATTCTATTCACTTTTTTAGCAGAATGCATACAATACATACTTTCATATTTAGGCTCTCAGACACAAAACAGAGGCCATAGAAATCTACATACTCCAATTAGAAATAAGGAGATAATCCAATACATTCTTTACTGCAGTGCTAATCCAGGGGAGGAAAGGAATGTTAAAACCTTGCTCTGCGTGCTATTCTTCTCTGATTTCTTTGAGTGCTAGATCTTTTCTTTTGAATGGTAAGCTTAAAGGAGATATGTCCTTGCTACAGCTGTACTTAAAAAAAACTTTTATTGAGTTATATACATTAAAAACAATACAAAGAAAAAAGACAATAAGAAAAGAAAACAACAACAGAGAAACAATAACAAAAACATACATACATTAAAATTTCCTTGAAATTCTTAAATAACTCCTTTGGACAATGGAATTATCTTTTTCTCTCTGTGTCTTTATTAGAATTCAAATACTCAACCCTGCTTTTAAGGTTGCCATCTAAAACAGCCTTCTCCTTTCTACCATATTCCACAATAGTCAACTTGGGGGGGGAAATTAAATATTCAAGTCAAGTTTTACAATCTTTGCCACAATCTACCAAGCTTTGGTAGAACCTTAGTGTATCTGGATGGGTCTCCTATCCGATTACTAACCTCACTTGACCATACTTTTCTTTTTGAGATCACTTAATGCTAACACCTTGCTGGGCACCTGTTGGGAAAGTGATATAACATCCAGGGAAATTTGCAAGTGAAAGAGTGAGGGAAGCAGAGGAAGAGGGTATATTAGAACCATACTTCTAAGATGACTAATTGGAGTGGAAGCAATTCAAGGACCTTGTTGAAATATTGTACTTTTTGGTGTATAAGATGCTCCTTTTTTATCCCCCAAAAGAGGGTGAAAACTTGAATGTGTCTTACACATCAAATGTAGCCCCACCCAGCCATCCCCAATCTTTGGCTTCTGCCTTCCAGCAATTTATCTCCTTGCAGCAGAGTCTGATTAGCACAAACAACTGATTATTGGCCTCCCAACCAGCAGCTGATTGAGGTTACAGGCTGGCCCATGTGCTAAAATGAAAGTGCAAGGAGGCAAATTGCTGGGAGGGAAAGTCAGAAGCAGAATTTTATTTTCTTGTGCTAATCAGTTGCTGAAAGTGGATGCAAGGAGATGAGTCAATAACTATAAATGTCTATAGAATGTTCAAATTATTAGACTTATGTTTTAAAGACTGCTTTATTATTGTTCTAGACAATTTAACAAAATAAAGAATCTTTTTAAAATAAAAGCTTGATCTGAAGAGGCCCAGTGCTATTGTTTCCTCTTTAAAACAGCAGAGAATAATGTATACTTCAAGAAAGAAACATCACTTTTAACAGCATCTGTACAAGTATAATCTGAAATGTAACAGTGTCCCTTTCAGTATTAAGATAAAGCAGCTGAGTTAAATTCTGACTTAGTCAAGTTTGGAGTGGATCTATTTAAATAATTGGGAGGTGTTAGTGTGACTACATTTAAGAAAACTTTCTGACATTAATATATTGTCATAATGTACATTTCTCCAATTCTTTGCCATAATGTACACTTCTCCAATTCTATGGGTTAGGCACACATGCACAAAAATACACAGCAAACAAAGTGTATATCATCTGTACCGTTTGTGGTCTGCTGGGAGGCAAATTACTGGAGGCAAAGGCAGAATTTTTTCCCCTTATTTTCCTCTCCCCAAAACTAAGGTGCATCTTATACTCCGAAAAATATAGTAGCTGCAAGTTAGGTGACAATTGGAGGTTCAGAGCAAGAGACATCTATTCTCTATCTCATCAGAGGAATTATGATTGTGTAGCTTCTCTTGTTTTCCTCTGGTTCTGCAAGTTGATGTAATAGATGTCACCAGGGAAAGGTTTGGGAGAGGAGAAAACAATTGCTTTCTTGTGGGAGAAGACTGATATGTATTTTGCATTTCTGAGCCAAAACTTTTTTAAAATGGTGTTTTTCCCTGGGTTTTTTGGGTGCAATTCTCCAATTAAGTTGGGCTCAAAAATTCAAGCTCATGAAAACTAATACATATCCTGATAAATATAATCAAGAAAGCTGTGTCACGATAGGGTGTGAAGAATTTTTTTTTTAAATGTGCACTTCACCTAGGGATGGGCTGCTGCCCTGACGGGGGGAGGGGGGAGAGACACATTAGAGTAGCAAAAAATAGAGCTCCACCCCAGAGCAACAAATTTGCAATGAAAGATGTTGAAAGAAAATGCAGGGTGTCCTGCCTAAGCCATGCCCACAGTGTGGTAGTAAAAATTTTGGTAGCCCTTCATTGACTTCACCTAAAGGCAGTTAGGCAAAGTTGCAGGCACAATGTAAAATAAACTATTTTAAAATTTAATAAAATAATGGGGAAGAGAAGGAAAACTTCTTCACCCATCTTAGTAGGCTAACTTTCTTGACAGCTGAGGAAAACTCATGTGACTTTCAGCAGAGACACTGAAGCAGTCCTGCTTTTATTATCTCTCTCTGCAATTAAATGGAATCTGGCATGCCATCAATTTTAAAAGTTTCTTAAGCTCTCTGGTATCCACCCCCTTTATTCTAATGCAAACACCCAGAACAGCTTTCTGACAAATTAATAAATCAGTAGGATTCCCTATGTATGTATGGAAATTTTTTGATCCAGAATGTTTCTATAAGTGTTAGATTCATAGGGGGAGGGGAGGGGCTATATGTTTAACAGGTTTAACAGATTAGCCAATTTGGAAGGCACGTTGTAGGTCAAATAGTCCAACCCACTGCTCAAGCAGGAGATCCTCCACCATTTCTGACAATACAATCTCTTCTTGAAAGTCCCGTGATGAAGCTACCACAACTTCTGAAGGCAAGCTGTTCCATTGGTTGATTGTTCTCATTGTGAGAAAGTTCCTCCTTATTTCTATTGTATCTACTCTAAATGCTGATCTTGTTTTTACAAACTAAAATTGGCCTGCTACAGTGTAAGGAATTATGAAAATAGCTGAGGCCTAGCGTTCCTTGGGACTATCGTTTTGACTTAATTTGAAAAATCTTATATTTAAAGTTGAAGGTTTGATGAAAATAAGCCATAACTGCGCACTGTCTTTCCAGGTTGAAAGTTAAATAATCAATATTTCCAGATTTCAGGTGTATTGATCAGCTGCTTGCATTGTCACCAAATGTGTCACTAAGGTGCAGCAGACTCAATGAGTTCTTTTTTTAATTTGGGGTTTTTGGCACAGAATCTCTCTAAGCTTGTCTACAAGACAATACATCATCACTAAGCTCGTAAATTACTTCACTTTCAATGACATTCCTATGGAAGGTGCCTTCTAATTGAATTTAAAAGCAGATGAGAGTTTTGTAATTAGGATGTATTATATACAAGTATAATTGTTTATGAAATTGCTTTATGGCAGAAATGCTTGGTATATCTTGCAGTGCTTTAATATGCTTCAGTGAATTTGAAAATTCATTCTTTACACTACTTTTAATTTAATCATCTGAGTTGTTACTATTATTATTTATAGCTCTTCTTCCATTTACGAGTTCAAGAAGGCATATGCAGTAATCTTTCCTCTCATTTTATCCCCACATTTTATCCCCATTATAGCCCAGTAGGGAAGGCTGGGCTAAAAGAGACTGGTCCAGTTACCCAGTAGACTTTTGTAAATTTGATTTGGATTTTCCCAGTGCCAGGCCAACTTCGTGATCACCACTTCACAAGTTGCACTAAACTTGCCTAATTCCTATCATTTGTAACTTACTGGTTGAGGCTTAGCATTATACATTGTGTGCAATAGGGTTGATATTCCTGGAGGGGTCTGTAATATGGTAAATGATTTAGCTTTACTAGATAAATGGTCAAAGCAATGGAAACTGCAGATTAATGTTTCCAAATGTAAAATAATGCACTTGGGGAAAAGGAATCCTCAATCTGAGTATTGCATTGGCAGTTCTGTGTTAGCAAAAACTTCAGAAGAGAAGGATTTAGGGGTAGTGATTTCTGACAGACTCAAAATGGGTGAGCAGTGTGGTCGGGCAGTAGGAAAAGCAAGTAGGATGCTTGGCTGCATAGCTAGAGGTATAACAAGCAGGAAGAGGGAGATTGCGATCCCCTTATATAGAGCACTGGTGAGACCACATTTGGAATACTGTGTTCAGTTCTGGAGACCTCACCTACAAAAAGATATTGACAAAATTGAACAGGTCCAAAGACGGGCTACAAGAATGGTGGAAGGTCTTAAGCATAAAACATATCAGGAAAGACTTAATGAACTCAATCTATATAGTCTGGAGGACGGAAGGAAAAGGGGGGACATGATCGAAACATTTAAATATGTTAAAGGGTTAAATAAAGTTCAGGAGGGAAGTGTTTTTAATAGGAAAGTGAACACAAGAACAAGGGGACACAACCTGAAGTTAGTTGGGGGAAAGATCAAAAGCAACGTGAGAAAATATTATTTCACTGAAAGAGTAGTAGATCCTTGGAACAAACTTCCAGCAGACGTGGTTGGTAAATCCACAGTAACTGAATTTAAACATGCCTGGGATAAACATATATCCATCCTAAGATAAAATACAGGAAATAGAATAAGGGCAGAATAGATGGACCATGAGGTCTTTTTCTGCCGTAAGTCTTCTATGTTTCTATGTTTCTACATTATATGTATGTATGTATGTATGTATGTATGTATGTATGTATGTATGTATGTATGTATGTTTGTTGATTGATTTGATTTGATTTGATTTGTATGCCGCCCCTCTCCGCAGACTCGGAGCGGCTCAGAACAAAAACAGTATAAATCCAATACCTAAAAACACTTTATGTTAATATAAACCCTTAATATAAAAACAATCATGCATTTCATACAGACTATACACAAAGCGGAAGCAGCCCAGGAGAATCAATTTCCCCATGCCTGGCAACAGAGGTGGGTTTTGAGGAGTTTGCGAAAGGCAAGGAGGGTGGGGGCAATCCTTATCTCCGTGGGAAGTTAATTCCAGAGGGTCGGGGCCACCACAAAGAAGGCTCTTCCCCTGGGTCCTGCCAGACGACATTGTTTCGTCGACGGGACCTGGAGAAGGCCAACTCTGTGGGACCCAACCGGTCGCTGGGATTCGTGCGGCAGAAGGTAGTCCCAGAGATATTCTCGTCCGATGCCATGGAGGGCATTATAGGTCATAACCAACACTTTGAATTGTGACCGGAAACTGATCGGCAACCAATGCAGACTGCGGAATGTTGGCATAACATGGGCATACCTAGGGAAGCCCATGACTGCTCTCACAGCTGCATTCTACACAATCTGAAGTTTCCGAACACTCTTCAAAGGTAGCCTCATGTAGAGAGCATTACAGTAGTCGAGCCTCTTTTACTATGAAAACATGACTCAATATGATCTGTGAACCCAGCCTCTTCTTTACTTTTGTATTTGTACCAGAGTATAAAACTAGGAACACTAAACTACTGCCAGGATGTTAAGCAAGGCCAGTATGCTGGTCTTTCATTAATTAATTTATCATATCAGGTCCAGTTTTTGGGAATTACATATATATGTGCTCACTGTCTTGGCCTGTTTTTAGTAATAACCTATCGCTCTTTCAAGGATATTCCAGTTATCTCAGATATTCTACATCCATGCTCCTTATTGTTTTCCCCTTCTTATACATAACCCTTCTTTTCACATACCAGATGCCTGAATTAAACATGATTAATATTAGAACCTTAATTTACAGATAGGTAGCACTAATTCAGAAGTTCAATTCTACAAGGAAGCCGGGATTATCATTTCCAGGGGCCTTGCAAGTCCCTGCTCTAAGTTTATCTCTTCTACATAGGCAACATTCTACAGTTAACTTGTGTCATAAAAGTTTGCATAGCTTTCCATTGTCTTCTGCAACAGGTGCCTCAGAACTCCAGAAACTGGAACTACATAGACAGCAACTGGAATCCTAACAAGTGTGCCGCTTCAAAATCTCCAAATATTATTATGCAGTTACCACTTTTTAATGACAAAGAAGGAGGAAATGGTTAAATATACAACTGAAAAATGTTAATTATCTGCCATGATTTCTGTATGGTTTATTAAAAGGGTAGCTCTACAACAAAATTGTCAGTAGTAAATTGTCATCTGGGGGTTTATCTTTTTACAGGTAACCTTAATGACTCACTAAAATAATGCAAATGACCAGCTGTCTGCAGTATACATAAATCCTTCCATTCCCCACCATCCATCAGGACTGAAGAAACTTCTTAGATGAGAAACAAAACATCTTCAAAGTTCAGTTGGCTCTTGAAAAAGCACCTTTGGGACAACCATGACCTAGATGACTATAGACAGGTCTCTTTTAGGATCTATACTATAGCTTTCATCTGTTCTCCACCCCAAGGTGTCAATAAGCTATGCTATAGTTGTCAGTAATCATGGTGTCAGGTTTCCAAATAGCATCCAAAATTAAATCAGAGTCCAAGACTAAGCATTCCTCAAAGTTCCAATTTATTAATAGAGCCATGTTGGCACATCTGGGTGAAACCTGAATCTGAATCTTCACAGGTTTCACCACCCAGTTGAAAGTTCAAGTCCATGCACCCACATCCACATGTCCATCCACTCATCTCTTTCCATGCAGGTACAGCGGTGCTGAGACAAAATATGACCTTGGATTTCTAGAAAGAGTTTGTTATGGCTACATGCTGGCAACTTCAAACAATCCCCCTTCCCATTTTTCCCACAACAGAAAATGCACAGTAGAAGAGTATAAAGTGTGGCACGCCTAAGATCTCAAATAAAATGGCTTAGGCCTGACACATGGTCAATGGATTCATGAATAAGATGGGTTGATCATCCATTACTATAGCCTGAAGTCAAATGAATGGTAATCACTAATAACAGAGGCAGTATAAGCAAGAATGATTGTCAATAGGAAAAATAGATTTCTTTCTAGTATAGTAACTGCTAATGCAGGATTGGGTTTGAGAATACAACTCAATATAGTAGTGGAAAAATGTCCTGAATCTTAGAAGTTTGATAATCATAAAGGATTACATCTGCAGACATTTTAAGATGACATTATTCACATTTTCTAGCTTTTTAGATCAGTTTTCTGACAATATAGGACTCAGTCCCAGAATGCATTTTTCAGTTCCAATATTTATCTTTGAGAAATTATGCTTTTTTATTATCTACCTCGAGGTGCAAACTATAGCTGTAAGTTATAAAGATGATAGCAAAGATAAACTTAGGCAGAATACAAAGATAGTCCTAAAATATAAAAGTTGCCCCTGGAAATGTGTGGAATTTCAAAGGAAGATTAGATAAGTCCCTTCTCTTCTAACTTTTAGGCAAGCGGTTAAAATATCTGTATTCTTTGAAAATGTTTTAATACCCAATACTACTGTAAACTAAATTTAAAATTAGGTTTCATTTACTACTATTTTCTAACTATAGAATTTTACACAGTGATAAAGGAGTTCAGTGTTTGTTTAAGGTCTGGAATGGAGTTTAATTCCCACTCCTTAAATAAGTAAATAACTTGAATCACTGTAGCTGAGCTAGAATCTGAGAAGAAATTTAAACCTGGAAAACATAATGGGTAGCATGATTTTCTTTTTGTTCGTTCCCTATTGTACGTGCTCAGAAAAATAACATTGCTCAATTATAATAAGCTCACAAATACATTAGCTGCACAATATATAGAACTTTCCTTTGTCCATTTATTCCTCTAGTTGTGCATACCAGACAACTAGGTAAGACAAATAAATAGCATTTTTTTCTGTGTGCTTTATTTAAGTCAAGTTACACTCTGTTTCAATGTATTTTTAACACAAAAATAGATAAATCTGAAAGTGCAGAAAAGTTTAAAAAATCAAAATAAAAAGGAAGGGAGATCTCTTAGACATCTAGAGGCCTAGATTCTAAAACAGAGTTGCACAAATTTTTATCTTAATCTAAATATTTCCATCTATCTACCCTGTTTCCCCCCAAATAAGACATCCCTTGATAATAATTGGGCTTTTGAGTGCATAGCAATAAGCCCAAATGCTTATTTCATGGTTCAAAAAAATATAAGACAGTGTCTTATTTTGGGGAAAACACATATATACATATATATGTATCTTGGGAGGTACCCTTATTCCAGGAGGGCAGGTGCTGTTGCCCATCCAATGTTAATGATTCTTGGATCCGGGTTGCCCAAATATAGTCTAGATAGCATTGAGTCATAGATAGATTGTACCATGTACCAACAAGTTATTAGTTGCTAAGGATCCGTGTATTGTAGCTTCAAATATTTACTTTCCTTTTTCCTATTGTAAGATAACTTGAATGGATTAAATTACTTTTTATGTCTGGATAATGAATACAACAATGTCATCTTATTTAAAATGTGTCACCAAAGCCCTATTCAGGTATTATGAAATCCATGCTTTCACATGAGATTTCCAATCAATGTGGTTTTGATGAGACTGGTTTTCCTGAAGGCATCTTTGTATTCAATGTGAATGTCTGTGGAAAGAAGCTACCATCATTGTATATGAGCCATGACCCTGATAATGCAATATCTTGCTTCAAAGAAGGGTGGTACACTTACAACAATAAGTACATTTTTTTCTTGCAGAGAGAAGTTCTGGAAGAAGCCACAGCATTGAGATGATGTCACTGGAAGAACGTATGCTATTATTGTTCTGGTTTAGTAACACATGAACAGAGCTTTTGTGTGGCTCCATGTGTATGTATTGTATGCATCAGCAAATTGTACATTGGGATCTTTTATAAAGATAGATGTTATGGCATAGTTTGCTCAAAATATCCTGTGTAGTCAGCCCCCAGGACCTAGAAAGCTTTAGGTTAAGCAAAACAACTATAAATCTGTCTCCTCTGTCTCATTTCTGAAAAAAGAGTAGGAATGCTTTGTTTTGGCTTTATATTCAACCTTAGCATTTAAATTGGAGAGAGAAACTGTATGTATGTATATACCCTTTTGTACTCATAGGGTTAATTTATCCAGAAACATACAAATGCTCCTGTGAATGGTTCCCAACTGGACTGGGAAGTTTGTTCTCTATAATCATAAATTTTTAAATGAAAGACAGTGATTGAAAACAGTGGGGAATTAGACAGACAAACAAATGTAGACTTGGGGAAGGTTAATACTTTAATAATAGCAGGGGCAAGAAATATATAAATCAGAAGACAGTATCCTTCAAAAATCAATAGCTTGAGCACTGAGATATGAAAATTTGGTTCCTACTTCTCCCGTGTTTTCTGTTCAAGGACATGTATATCCTACATTTTGTTCTGACCTAGGCTTCCTGATAAAATCACACAGCACAAACAGCATCTCACAAACCTCTTTGTATTATTAACAGCTGCTAATAGTTTGCATTAGCAATCTTCCAAAGTCCAAATAAAGTAAAGTAAGTCTTTTTTTTCAACGGCTGATAATTATTATCATTAGCAGTCCACATAAGTCCAAGCAAAATCAAACAAGTTTGACTAAAAGTCTGTCATGTGAAAGCAGATAACACACACACACCTTGCTCTTCTTTGGCAAACTGACAAGGAACAGTTTGCAGGAAGCTTGGCCAAGTTCAGACAAGAACAAAAATGGTGGCTTGAGTTGCAAAGACAAGATTGGGAATGAATGGATTGCTTCATACAACACACCCATTCGTGTTCCTCACTTAAATAACCTATGGGAGGAGCCAATTATCACCAAGCCTTATTCCCGAGCAATCCTCCTCTGAACCATTCTTGCCTTTAGGCAGCTCTGTATATATGCACATTGAGAACAGGCTCCTCCTGTTCTTCTTTGCTCAAGTCAAGTCTGGAGGTTCTGGAAGACTTGACTGAATCCCTGCCACTGGCATCAAGCCTTCTCCAGACTCCAGGCCTGACCCAGGTTCCTCCCCAGCCTCCTTGCTGTTCTTTCCTGTCTCATATGTCTTTCCTTATCTCATATGTCATATATATTCTCTCCTTATCTATCTATCTATCTATCTATCTATCTATCTATCTATCTATCTATCTATCTATCTATCATATATATTCTCTCCTTATCTCTTATATCATATATACAGTGATCCCTCGATTTTCGCTATCTCGATCTTCGCGAAACGCTATATCGTGATTTTTCCCACCCGATAATGTCACTCTCTTCCTTCCTTTCTCATCTTTCTTTCTCTCTCTCTTTCTCTATCTTGCTTCTTCCTCTCTCACACTCTCTTCCTCCCTCTCTCATCTCTTTCTTTCCTTCTCTCTCTTTCTCTATCTCTCCCCCTCTTGCTGGCGGGCGGCGGGTGGGCGAGCGGGGGCATCAGCGAGGAGCTGGGGTTTCCCCTTTGTGTGGGCGGCGGGGAAACCCCGATCTTCGTCTGCTTGCTGCTGCTGCAGCAGCAGCGAGCAGACGAAGATCGGGGTTTCCCCGCCGCCCACGCAAAGGGGAAAGCCCGATTCGGCTCCTCGCTGCTGCCGCCGAGCAGATCAGCTGCTGGGCGGCCGCAGCAGCAGCGAGCAGACAAAGATCCGGGTTTCCCCGCCGCCCACGCAAAGGGGAAAGCCCGATTCGGCTCCTCGCTGCTGCCGCCGAGCAGATCAGCTGCTGGGCGGCCACAGCAGCAGCGAGCAGACGAAGATCTGGGTTCCCCCGCCGCCCACGCAAACTCCACCATCTGCGCATGCATGGCCATGGAAAAAGGGCGCGCATGCGCAGATGGTGTTTTTACTTCTGCAACCCTACATCGCGAAAAATCGATTATCGCGAGGGGTCTTGGAACGGAACCCTCGCGATAATCGAGGGATCACTGTATTCTCTCCCTCCCATCTACTTCTCTTCTTTTTACTTTCTATCATCATATATATTACTTAATGTCTATTCTCTTCCATATGTATTGTATATTGGACAAAGAATAAATAAATAAAAATAAATAAAAGATTCTGCTGCCAGCTGCACAGGCCACTGATATAACACAACACATTTATTGTTTGCTAATTCTTCTCTGAGCTTTCATATATTTTCAGATTAGTATCAAATGTACTCACAAAGATTATGTTTTGTTTCAGTGGGACTAGAACAGTGGTTCCCAATTTGGAGCCTACGCCCCTGTGGCTTTCCTAACTGCCTTTATGGCCAATGATTCAAGTGGTACATTTGCATAGAGAAACAAGCATGCTATCCAAAGTCCGAAAAACAAGAATAATTTACAATGTCAAAATACATCAAGGACATTTAAAAATTAAAATCATTCAAGAAGTTATCTTGCCAAACATGTGATGTGCAAGTTGGTCAGCTTAATGAACCCTTGGCAAACAGATGGTCACTGAAGGAAACAACAATTAGTGTCAGTGTGAATTGCAGAATCTTAAACATCTCAGACACCCTGCAGTCATTTTTCTTTGTGAAGAGTTCTAAGTTCTAAGTGCAATTCTAATGCTGAATTAATATTAGATAATAGAAAAAAAATACTGGCTGATTTTGAAAGGCCTATGATTTGTGCTATGATGGCTTTAAGAAAGGGTCCCAATGTTATAAGTGCCAGTGCTATGTACAAAACAGTTGGGTTTGCAATATGTAAACAAGCTAACAATGAATCTTTGTATGTATTGAAGTACTATAGCTTTAAGAAGTAGTGTTGCAAATTGCCATAAGGGGGAGCCCGAAGCATGATTCTATCTCCCTGTTCTCTCTGTTTTTTCTGCCAATTCACTGTGACTGATGTATTGGCCTTCATGGCACCGGACCAGATTATCTCCGGGACCGCCTTCTGCCGCACGAATCCCAGCGACCAGTTAGGTCCCACAGAGTGGGCCTTCTCCGGGTCCTGTCAACTAAACAATGCCGTTTGGCAGGACCCAGGGGAAGAGCCTTCTCTGTGGTGGCCCCGGCCCTCTGGAACCAACTCCCCCCCGAGATTAAAATAGCCCCCACCCTCCTTGCCTTTCGTAAGCTGCTTAAAACCCACCTCCGCCGTCAGACATGGGGGAACTGAGATATTCTTCCCCCCTAGGGTTCTACAATTTATGCATGGTATGTTTGTATGTATGATTGGTTTTATAACAAGGGTTTTTAGCTGTTTTTAGTATTGGATTGTCACATGTTGTTTTTACCACTGTTCTAAGCCACCCCGAGTTCATGGAGAGGGGCAGCATACAAATTCAATAAATAAATAAATAAATAAATAAATAAATGAATGAATGAATGAATGAATAAATAAATAAATAAATAAATAAATAAACAAACAAACAAACAAACAAACAAACAAACAAACAAACAAACAAATAAATAAATAAATTGGGTGACATATATTATGTATTGTCTTGTAACATTATTATATTAAGAGATATTGACTGATTTGAATGTCTATGTTTAACTTGACTGTGCTATTTATAAAGTAAACGCTATTTTATACACTTTAATATATCTGTTTTTGCATGACTGAATAATTACTCATAAATCCAGGGTAACTGCTGGAATCCCATGTTTTCCTCTGTGCATGTCCTTGATAACTCAGGGGTTCTGCACACTCCTTAGCAATAAGGTGAATAATTTTTCATACCCCCCCCCCCCAAAAAAAAAACAGATTGTTTTTTAAATATTAGGCTTGGACATTTTATCAAATAGAGTTTTAAAATTCTTATGTGCTAGAAAGAAGCAAAGTCACCTTAGAGGGATTTTTTCCCCCTGTCTCACAAATAGTTGTGTTGATGCATCTTAAACAGTTTGCTTATTTCAGAGTTATGAAGATTACTCCTTTTCTAAGAAAGACGTAAATATTTATCTATCTATCTATCTATCTATCTATCTATCTATCTATCTATCTATCTATCTATCTATCTATCTATCTATCTATCTATTTATTGGATTTGTATGCTGCCCCTCTCCGGAGACTCGGCTTTTATTAAACAGTGGGCACTATTATTATTATTATTATTATTATTATTATTATTATTATTATTATTATTATTATCAACTAGATTTGTATGCCACCCCTCTCCACAATGATGAAGATCCAAACTGACTTTTAAAAAGTCAGCTCATATGCCACTCAGAGTCCATTTGGAGTGAGCGGCATGTAAATACAATAAATAAATACATATAAATACAATAAATAAATAAATATGTATTCATTAAGGATCATAAAAATACATTACAAAAACTATTTGCATTATTTAGTGGACTTTTATTTTCTGATTATTCCTGAAATCAGAGTCTTCAGCCAAAACTCAGGACAGGTATTTGGGCAGCAAAGGCTAAGTAGTTGTTTACTTAATTTATTACTGGTCCTCTTTTTGGGACATTAACCTTGAGGTTAGTGTAGTTGATTACTTTGTGCCTGAGTAAGGACATCTTTCTTTTTACTGATTGGATATTTGTTGCAGCAGCCAATGTTCCTTTTGTACATCAAGGAAGCAGGATAGGAGCGAGGCAAAGCTATTTTAAAATATATAGTTTTAGTAACAAGAAATTATGGTATCAACCATGCTTGACAAGCATTCAGGGGCATCTTTATAATGAAAGGAGGAGTTGCAAGATTCTGTAAATTAAAGTGATGCAAGTTATACGTTCTAAAATCTAATCAGAGAATGTCCTGAAAGTTATGAAACATGAGACAATACTAAGTTGACATAGCATATTTCATCCAATAGAAGTTGAAGAGACAAATGCTGGATGTTAAACAGGGACTGGGCTTGCCTGCAAAAGTTCAGTCAAGATGCTTTCAATGAAAGCAGGGGTGCCAAACTTGCGGCCCACAGGTGAGATGCATCACATCATGGCAACACCTATCACTGGTTTGGCGAAGGGGAAAAAAGTCATGCGGCATCACATGACAACAATATAATGCCATAAGTTTGACACCCCTGGCCTAAAGGAATCTACCTCATATGACAGTCTTCTATAGTTACTTTTTCCTCACTGCAGATCATACTGTAGGTAGCTTTATAAAACTGTGGTCCTATTTTACCAAAGTCCTTCATTCTTCAAATACTTTCAAAGGAATAGTTCACGACACACAACAAATATGAGGGAAACTGAAAACTAGTCTAGTAATGTAAGGTTTAGAGCTTTGATTGGCATCAAAGGTTTATCTGATTCTGAGCTGGTCCTGTTTCCTCCTGATTCATAGATCTTAATCATGGAAGCTCACTAAGTGACTTTTGGTCAGTATTATCACAACCTATTCTACTTCTCGGGGTTATTGCGAGAATAAAATATAAGGACCAAGTACTATATATACTTGAGTTCCATAGGAAAAAATGAAATATAAATCAGACTAATAGTGATCTAAATGCAATTTTAACAGATAATCTTCAAATAAAATTGAATACCAGCAAAAGCCAATTAAAATTTAAAAGTATTGTCCTAGTTTAGGACAAGATAGAGTTATAGAAGTTAAGAATATAAAATGAAATCAAACATTCAGTCCAAATAATTTAGTTTTATCTGTTTTAATTGTAATAGCTGTCCAGGATTCAGAAAGTCATTTTAACCAGCCCAACTTGTAAATGCTGTGAATCTGATATTATCATTTATCTTAGTTAATATTTGGCTAGGGAACCATAAAAAAATGTAAGAATAGATTGGGAAGTTGAAAAACAATCTAATCCTGGTTTCTTTTCCGGGTCTGAGAGACCCATTTCGAACTTTGAGACCATGTAAAAAAATTTTCCCTGCATATCTGAAACTTGAAATTTTATGACTTTTCATCATTTCAGGGGTTCTCTCTATGAGAATTTTTTTGGGGGTGGGGGGTGGGGGGCTTAGTTCTTGCTGAAAAAAAAGTCATACTTGTACTGTTCCTGGGTCACCGTGACCCGGACCAAAATTTCTTCATTTTAGGTGCTTATATTTGGTCAAATTGAAAACTTTTTTCACTTGAAAAGTAGTCTGAACTTTTCTTCACACAATGATATGAAAATTGAACTGAAAAAAATGGTGCTTATTGGTTTATTTTGTTTATAAAATCCCCCCCTTTTTTGAAATTTCTTTTTCAATTTATAGATAGTTTAGCCTGCAAAATGCATTCAATTTTACTACAGTTAGTGTGGGATTGGTAGTTTGAACATTTCTGAACATAAGAAAAATATAAATGAACTGAAAAAATGATGCTTATTGGTTTTTTAAAATCAGAAATAAGGCCTCCCTCCCGGCCGTTTGCAATCATTTTCAATTTTTTTTTTTAGCCTGCCTGTTGCAACTTTTTTGAAAATTTTTGCATTAAATTAGTATTTCCTGAACATAATGATATTAAAATTGAACTGAAATAATTATGCTTATTGGTTTATTTTGATCGAAAGCATTTGTTTTTAGCATTTCTTGTTAGTTTATATATTTTTTTCAGGCTACAAATCTCCAAGGAAACTTCCCCCAAAAGGTTTGATATACAAAATTGAACATTCCTGATCATAAGAAAAATATAAACGAAATAGAAAAAATGGTGCTTATTTGTTTATTTTGATCAGAAAAGGGGGCGCGCCCCCGGCCTGGCCTTGAGCAATTTTCTTCATTTTTATATAGATTTGGCTAAAAAATATTTGGAATATTCTTTTGTAAAGTGAGTACATGATACCTAGACACCTAATTATATGAAAGAAATCCATTTTACTAAAAACAAGTATGTAATTTTGAAATTAACAGCATAATTTGTATATAAATTGAAATAATTGAACACAGTGGGGGGCCTTTTATGTGCAAAATAAACAAATAAGCATCAATGTTTTCAGTTCAATTTTCATATCATTATGTTCAGAAATGTTCAAACTACCAATCCCACACCAACCTTAGTAAAATTGAATGCATTTTGCAAGAAAAACTATCTATAAATTAAAAACAATTTCACAAAAAAAGGGGGGCGGCCTTTTATGAACAAAATAAAAATATAAGCATTAATTGCTTCCTTTCAATTTTCATTTCATTGTGTGCAGAAATGTTCAAACTAGTTTCCAAGTTAAAAAGGTTTTCAAAAAGACCAAATATAAGTACCTAAAATGAACAATTTGCAGTCCAGGTCAAATAGACCCGGGAACAGTGCATGTGTATAGTGGTTTTGAAAATAACACCAGGGCTAAAAAAGACATTGGCAAAGCATTTCCATGAATATGCTGCATGAATTGGGACATGATATTGACTGCAAGACAATCTTATCTTAGATGCAAGATACTCATGATTGCACTTGCTAAAGTTATTATTTTAATCAAAAAGGTTGTAGCTCCTAATTGACTCAACTCATACTGTTCAAGTAAACTGCTTGAGTATTCTGTAACACAGTCAAAGCAGAAAATCCTATAATAAGATTCCCCAATAGGTTGCTTCATATAATAGCCATTTATAACTGAGGTACCTTTTCTAGCAACAAATTCTATTTCTCTTTCAACTTCAACACCAGTAGAAGGGTCTTAAGGCACTTAAAGAGCTCTTATAAACTAACATCCTTTACTTTCATGTTTGAAGAGAAACCCTTTTAAACGTGACATCAGGAAGTAAGGATTACACGCTGAACATGGAATAGAACAGCAGTGGCAATAGAAACAAGAACATTTTACAAGGTTGAGCATAGAGCAGCAGGACATAAAAACAATTTATTTTAGCAGTGTTGAAATGATTGGCCTTCTCAGGTGGATGCTTTTTAGGAGTCTCTTTGTAGTTTCAGGTTCTTTAAAGTTCGCACTCCTCCTAGCTATTGCCTTTTGGTGGTATTCACTAGACTCTTAAACAGAGCTGGAGAAGTTAGCTTACATGATTCTTTCTTGAAGCATCCTTACTGGAGAAGGACCACAGTTCCTGTGGAATTAGATGGTGATTGTCTCTTGATACTTTATGCTTTGAGTAGTGTTTGGTTTATACTCTGAGTGATTAGAGGTCTTTTCATGCTAGAAAATCCCCTAAAACCATTGTTCACTGATGCACTCATGAAGAAAAAGTCAAGTACAAACCCCACAGAATACTGTTTCCAGCTCACTGGAGCAATATTATTTAACTGGATGTAAGATGACAACTAGGTTCCTGTACTTGAGCTAAAGATATTTAGAGAAAAGCAGCTCTATACAAAGCTCTTTTAAAACCTGCTCATACATAATGATGCACATGGGAACTCTTACAATATGAACATAGGGTATACAATCTTTCAAGTTTTCTCTAGTCATTTATGTTTCAAAACCTAACATTGTATCACTGCCATTGGTATATTCTGATTTCTCCCAGTGGGAAATCGTAACCAAGATGCTCAGGGTATCTCAGATCAGACATGATACATTAACTGATCCAAATATTTCAGAGACTGATTGAAGCTCCCTGAAGAGGCAAAGCCTCAAGGGTTTTCTGTGATGCTGCATTACAGAAAAACCGAGACGATCATTTCCATTGTTTTGCATAGAGTTTGAAAAGCTGTTTTAAGAAAAACAAAAATAAAAACCCACTGCTAGGTGACATGCTAGTTGATGGATAGGTGACAGTGTGCTATTTGTTGGGGGAGCACAGGAGAGTGGAATAAGCAATTTGGTGCTCTTTATTTTAATTCCATCTTTTTTTCAGGGAGCTCTAACTAGTCTTCCATTATTTTCTTCCCTGAACAACTATTGTGTCAAATAGGGTAAGGAATATATTGTGGATGGCCCAAAGTTATTCAAAGGACTGTATAATTGAATGGGGTTTTGAACCTGGATTTCCCCATTCCAAGTCTATCTTCTTAGAAGCCATATTATACTAATTCTTCTGAAGAAAGTTGAATTTAAATAATTCCAAAGCACCTTTTTTGTTCAAAAGATGATGAATCTGGCTATCACTGGATAGGTTAAAAAGCTAAGCAGAAATGAGACTGCTTGATACTTGCATGGGATATCACCACAATATTTAAGACCTATAGAATAGAATACTTTATTCTATTCTGTAGGCCTATGCAGTCAGCGACAAAGGACTTTGTTTCCAGAGCAGAACTATACGTGCAAAGCAACAAACTAATAATAATTATGATTATAATTATATAATTATAACTATGATTATAATCATAGCAACAATGCCAATAGCAGGGGGTAATAAAGTAAATAAGGATAAAAATAAGCTACAGCCAAATAACAATAGAGCTGGGGTGGTGCAGCAGGTAGAGTGCTGTATTGCAGGCCACTGAAGCTGACTGTAGATCTGAAGGTCAGCAGTTCAAATCTCATCACCGGCTCAAGGTTGACTCAGCCTTCCATCCTTCCGAGGTGGGTAAAATGAGGACCCGGATTGTGGGGGTAATATGCTGGCTCTGTTAAAAATTGCTATTGCTAACATGTTGTAAACTGCTCTGAGTCTAAGGAGAAGAGTGGCATAAAAATCAAGTAAATAAATAGATAGATAGATAGATAGATAGATAGATGGATGGATGGATGGATGGATGGATGGATGGATGGATGGATGGATGGATGGATGGATGGATGGATAGATAGATAGATAGATAGATAGATAGATAGATAAATAAACAAACAAACAAACAAACAAACAAACAAACAAATAAACAAATAAATAAATAAACAAACATGGGTAAATGTACATAGACAATAAACAGAGTGATAGCATGAGCGAGGAACCATTCCATGAGTCTAGTTGTTTTGGCATGCCATGCTTTATAGTGGCGTTCCAAAGGAAGATGTTGAAACAGTTTATGTTCATTAAATGAGGCAGGGGTGGGTTCCAACTTAACTTGCTGCTGGTTTGCTGCCTCATGTAAAATGTGCGCAGTAATGAAAAACCCAGAAAAAAGCTGAATAAAAAGATGGCAACCACATGCACAGTGCTGAAACTTTACTTTTGTGCATGCTCAAAAGAAAAAAATAAATTTAAAAGATAGTTGTGCCATGGACCAGCACCATCGGTAGATATTTTGCTCAACCTTCTTTCTTACCTGCACAATATACAGATGTTCTGTGGAAGGCACCTCATGCAGGTGGCAGTTGTTCTTTCTGTAGTCCTAACTATCTGCTAACTAGCTGTATGAAGCCAAACAGTTAGAGAAGTACAAATGACAGACTCAATAATTCCTTTGTAAACGTGGGGCAATTTGAATTTCCTGAGTTGATGCAGGAAGAATATTCTTTCTTGTGCTTTTAAATGACAGTTTGAATGCTAGGTGTACATTTCAAATCATGGGAGATTATAGAAACCAAAACCTGAAGGATGCTATTGTTAGTACTCTGTTGTCAAATATAGTAAGGGGTGGTAGAATAGAATGAGTCCCCATAAAATCTACTTTCATCTCTACAATTTAAACATGTTCAACTCCAGATTGTTCTGGCTGTATCACAGAGATAGTTGTTTAACCTCCTGTTTATCTCCATTCTGCCATTTTATTTATTTATTTATTACTTGGATTTGTATGCCGCCCCTCTCCGAAGACTTTATCACTGATTCATCACCATCTCGAGACCAATCTACCTACAAGTATGGACACCTGTAGCTTCTAGGGGGGTGGGGGTGGGAATCTTTAGCAAACAGATTCTTGTACTGTCAAAGAATGTTGTCTCCTTTTAAGGAGCATAGTAGGGGTGTGCATAAGTGCACCAGTGTGCCTACTGTCCCTGTCCAAATGTTCCCTTTTATTTGTACCCATCTTATATATTCAAATAATGTTATACTTATGTATATTATCAAATACATACTTGACTAAATAAATAAATAAATAAATAGAAAAAAATGTCTTCCTCCCTCCCCCCTCCCTCTCTCCCTCCCTTCCTTCCTTAATTCCCATGAAAAAGAAATTGAAATTTATACCTTAATTATCTGATGCCTATATGTGTTGATACATTTGTGGTGTTTCTAGAATAACATAATTGTATAAACATGTTGATTTGGATAGGGGGAAATTAGCCGGCTGGGCTTTTCTCTTTCTCTCAAGGGTGGAAATCCAATCCAGTCAGTTTTTAAAGTCAGGCTGCATTTTGGAGTGGGGGGAGGGGGGAAATTAGCCAGCTGGGCTTTTCTCTTTCTCTCGAGGGTGGAAATCCAATGCAGTCAGTTTTAAAGTCATGCGGCATTTTGGAGTCGGGACAAATGATCAAGGTCTGGTCACCTTATTCTAATTGCCAATTCCAGCGCAGAGGTCAGACCTCCGCGCTGGAATTGGAAACTCGTGGGCAGACATCTCAAATCTCCTGCGCTATAGCGCACAACTCACGTTAGAGGGAACACTGTCTATAAGTCCATTTTATTAAAATCAACCATAGTAAGTAGAGTCTAGTGATTTTGATGGTAGTTTATTATTTGATCTGCATATATCAACAAAGCGACTACTTAGATGATTTGCCTTGATAAATTCATGAACATTTTTGAGATGTCTTTAATAAAATCCTTTTGAGTATATGTAGCCTATAATGAAACTATAAGAAAATGGATCATTTTTATATATTTAATAAAAAAGAGTGGCTATTAGGTGTCGCATGACAAGAGGCTCTTAGAAAATATTGCCTAGCAGAAATGACTTGTCAGCAAAGTTCACCATGGAAGATAAAATGATTGCTGTATGCTTTCTGGTGAGGATAACAAAGCAGGAAATTTCATTTCCATGCAATTTTGTGTGGAAGACAAGTAGTTTAAGCTGTTCTACAGAAAGATCATAGTCTGATGCAGGGGTAAATTCCACTTACCTTCTGTTCTGTCTAGGCAGGCCAACGACGCAAATTAAAACATACACATAAACATTCGAAGCATAATAGAAAAAATGTATATTTATTACAAAACATTCAAGTGAAAAGTGGTTAATAGTTTCAATTAAAAATTAGTCCATTCTGGAAGTGTTCCCAGCTTAATAATCTCTGAGATAAGATCAGGTCCTGGGCCAGAAGCAAAAACTCATTAGGGAGTATTCCTTTGCAATGATTCTGTAAATCAACTGGACTTACAGTTTCTCCAGAGTCTTTTTAGAAGATGCAGATTGCATGAGCTAGAGTGATCTGAAAGCATAAAGTGCTCCTGGAACTCCAGAGATCAGACACGACCATGACTTTTTAAACATTGTTTGCCACACCCACTTCTCCCAAGCCTGTCACTTATATAAGGACAAGGCATGGCCAAGAATCCCATAGAACTACTAATTCAAAGACCCTTTCCTTCTTAAATGCTCATGTCTCAACATCGTCCTCCTCATTCTTGCGTCTAACATGGGCTCCTCCAAATCCTTTTCTGACTCACTTAATACCATTACTGGGGGTGCTACAATCTCTAATTGATGCTCAGTCTCCAACTCCTTATCACTCTCACTCTCAGACTCAGATGTCAAGAATACTGGCCTAGGATATCAATATGCATCCATCTCTCACTCTTCGAAATCAGTGGTCAGCTAAGCCAGGTGTGGACCAGCCACAAAGCCTTCACTATTGGTTTGCGTTGCGATGTTGCACACATATGCGTGCTCACTCCACTTCTGCTTCTGTGCATGCTCAGCCCAAATCACAGCTGAAGAATGAGCAGCTGTGCTTTTGGCAAAGGAATAAAGGTAAGTATAAATCCGTGTGTCTTTCTTCAAGCAGTAGCAGCAGCAGCAGAAAACTTTCAAAAAGTAAAATAGTTGGATTTTTTTTAAAAAAAGACATGGCAGTGCCCACAGACTAACATAGACCAAACCAGATCCATGTCACTTACAGGTTGTTATTGGTTCACACAATCCGGTCCAAACCAGGGGGAACCCACCTCTGATCTAATATGTAATATCAATATACCGGTATTTCCTTTGCTTGGCTGCAAAGTCTTTTTAGTCATTTATAAAGGAACAAGAAATGCTGCTAAATTTTACATGGTTTGTGATCCATATATAATATGTACTTACCATATTTTTTGGAGTATAAGATACACCTTTTTCCTCCCTAAAAGAAGCTGTAAATTCAGGTGCATCTTATACTCTGAATGTAGCTGTTTTGAAGCTCCCCCCCCAGCCCTAACTAGGTGCTAACAATATTACCAGCTCTTGCCTTGCAGGTTCTTCATTGTCACTCTTTGCCAAAAATGTTTTCCAAGCCCTAAGTCTTTACAGAGTTTGTTTCATTGCTGTTACTTGCTCGAAATGTTTCTTTTCAGCTCTAAACAGGCGCTAAAAATGTTCCCACCTCTTGCTGGCTTGCAAGCTCTTTCATTGTTACTCTCTCTGAATAAGGTTTTTTTAAAGCCCTAACCAGGGGATAAAATAATGTGCTGAAGACGACCAGACTAAGGATGGTAGTCAGTTGAATATCTTGTAAGCAGATTCTTTTCCATATTTTCCTCCCCAAAAACTAAGGTGCGTCTTATACTCTGGTGCATCTTATACTCCGAAAAATATGGTATTATGATTATGGCTGCTGAATGATGTGACTCTAAAGAAAGGAAGATGTCCTCCTCCCTGCCAAATCTGATATTTCTTTTTAACTCTCAGCCCAGTGCTTCCTTTTCCTTTTTCTTTTTAATGAATATAAATTTCTTATCTGTCTTACGAGAATCCTATGAGGATCATATATTTGCAGAATACAGTGAAGATGAAATGTGCTCTACAAGTGCTTCCTCAAATACAAGACCTGTCTTATATTTGTTTGAACCCTGAAATAAGTGCTTAGCCTTATTGCCATGCATTCAAAGGCCCAATTGGGCTTATTATCAGGGCATGTCTTATTTTGGGGAAAACAAGGTATATATCTTCTTTCTGACTCTTTTGGATTCAGAGTTAGTCTTCTTTTCTCCCCCTGCCTTAATGCTTGATAATATTAGCAACTTGTGCTATATATCTCCTCTTTGGCCATCCCACACATCTATTTCCTGTATATTTCTCTTTTAGTGCTAATCTCTTGTTACATCCATAACAATTTCCTATGTTACTTCGTATTTTTTGTTCTCATTTCATAAGGTATATTTGTACTTCAAATATCTTATTTTTAAATAATTCCCAATCTACCCTATATATCATTTGGCTTGAAGATTTCTCTGTTTGATAGCTCACCTAATAATTCTCTCAGCTTGTTGAAATTGGCTTTCTGAAATCTAGTATTTATGTTCAACGGAGGCCTCAGTTAACAATGGTAGGATGGTAAGAATGGTAACTCAATCATTAAGTAATGTGGCTGTAAAACATGACAATCACATGATTGTAATTTGATAAATGGTTATAAATAATTCTGAAATAATTAAGGAAAATATGATGCATTAAGAAAATTATAAAGTGAACATAAAGGGACACTAAAAAGTTACATATAAAGTCTGGCATCTTTTTTAATTTATGTTTTTATTTTCCATATACCTTGCAATCAATTTGCAGAGCAAATATTTTATTTTTCCAAGGATTATTCATATTTTTAATAACTAATTTCAAATAGATTACAATTCTTTACTGCAGGAAGAATACATGCAATATATTTATTGCATAAATTCATGTTTTTCTTGATTCCAAAACCAAAAGTCATGGAAATTAAATCTCCTTGGTTAGACTGCTGAGAAAATCATGTTTAATTTACAGAATTAAAAGAAAAAACTATTTATGCCTTAAAATTAAAATGAATCAACATTGTATTAGAAAAATAATGGGGTGCAGCCTGCCTGATATCTGTACTCAGCCTGGCAAAACACAATTTTAAAGGGAATCACTAGATATTTCATCACTGTCATATTATAGAAGTAACAGGATTGTACTAATTTTCCTCCCCAATTTATGGATAATTGAGTTCCAATTAAAACACTTTGAATCTTCTTTCATCAGGTACAAATATCAAATGCCTGGCTGAGTACAGATGTTTTTAACTGTTCGGAACCATTTTGGGATGCCACTTAAATGGAGTTCATCAACCCATTCATGACATTTGAAGAAATTTTGGATTTGTGAAACAGAATAAGGCACTATTTGCCATTACTATTCTACCTTTATTCTTTATAGAAAAATAACCCACAGAGGGAAATTGTTGGATCACAACTTTCATGGCTAGCAAGAAGCATGGAGAAAAAGAACAATTGCCAATATATATTTTATGACTTGTTTAAACTTCTCAAAATAAGACTTATTATGGTAATAGTGGCACATAAAATCTTATCTCTAATGCCTAAGGCGTTATCTATTATACACATTGTTATTGGTAAAAAAAATTGTTTGTTTACAGTTATTTCCAGCTCGGGCCAATTACTTTAGTTTTGGGGATGAATAAGAAGGTACAGTGAGTTTATTTAAATGGTGCTACCCAATGACCACAAGTGTGGGAAACCTGTTAGAAATAACTGCCTCTGACATTTCTGTGGTTAATTACATAACAATTAATGCAAATTTATATTTTTCCTCTTTATACTTATCAAAAAAAGAAGTCTTGATTTGTAGGAAGACATTTTTGCGAGGGGTTGAAACCACGAAGAGACAAAATTAGGGAGTAATAAAATGTTACATTCACGGCTCCCAGGCCTGCCGGCAAAGTCAGGTCTTCACAGCCTTTCGGAAGGATAGCAGGATGGGAGCAGTATGAACATTGGGGGTAATTGGTTCCATAACATTGGGGCAGCCACAGAGAAGGCTCTCCCCCATGGGCCTGTCAACTTGCATTGTTTACTCGATGGGACCTGGAAGAGGCCAACTTCTTTTGATCTGATTGGTCTCTGGGAGTTATATGGCAGGAGACGGTCTCGTAAATAAACTGGTCCTAAGCCATGTAGCGCTTTGTAGGTAATAACCAACACCTTGAATTGTGACCAGAAACCAATTGGTAGCCAGTGCAGTGCACGGAGCATTGGTGCTATATGGGTGTATCGAGGAACATCCATGATAGCTCATGTGGCTGCATTCTGGACTATCTCTAGTCTCTGAGCAATCTTCAAGGATAAGCCATGTAGAGCGCATTGCAGTAATATAGATGGGAGATAATGAGGGCCTGAATGATCGTGCCCAAAGCCTTCTGGTCCAGATAGGGCCTCAACTTGTATACCAGTCAAACATGGGCAAAGGTCCTTCTGGCCAGAGCCAAGAGATGGTGTCAATGTTCAGCTGTGGATCTAGGAGGACATTCAAGTAACAGACCCTATGTGAAGCCCCCCCCAAAAACAATTGGTGGACAGATGGAATGGTCCTTTGGAGGAAATACCCAGAGCCACTCAGTCTTGTCAGGGTTGAGCTTGAGCCTGTTTACTCCCATCCAGACCTTTCAAGCTTCCAGCATCGCCACATTGCATCAACCGCTTCACTGAATTGGCATGGAATGGAGATGTATAATTGGGTACCATCAGCGTAGTGATGATACCGCACCCTGTGCCTTTGGATGATCTCACCAAGCAGTTTCATGTAAATGTTAAATAGTAGAGGGGAGAGGACAGACCCTTGGGGCATCCCACAAAGTAGGGGCCTATGGGTGAACCTCTTTCCCCCCCACTAACAATGACTGCAAATGACCAGAGAGGTAGGAGAACCCCTGTAGAACAGTGCCCCCCCCCACTCCCAACCCCTCAAGATGCAAATAAAACATATGAAGAATGGTTGTGAGAATTGGATATGATGAGTCTAGAGAAAAGAAGGACCAGGAGTGCCATGATAGCAATATTTCAGTATTTGAGGGGCTGCCACAAAGAAGAGGTGGTCAATTTCAGAGGTGGTATTCAGATAGTTCGATCTGGTTTGGGCAAACTGGTGGGGGCAACTGTAAACTGGTAGGGGATTCGCCCACCCATTTATCCACATTTTTGAGGCTCTGCACATGCGTGGAAGGCCTTGCACACATGCTCACATTTGCAAACTGGTAGTGAAGGTAAGTGAATAACCCTGGTTAACTTATTTTCCAAAGCGCCAGAAGGCAAGACAAGAAACAATGGATGGAAACTAATCAAGGAGAGAAGCAACCTCACTCCTAAGAGTGAGAACGATTAACCAGAACAGCTTGCCTTCAAAGGTTGTAGGAGCTTTATCATTGGAGGTTTTTTTAAAAAGGACTGGACAACCACCAGTCTGAAATAGAATAGGGTTTCCTGCTTGAGCAAAGAGTTGGACTAGAAGAATTCCAAGGTCTTTTCCAGCTCTATTCTGATTATATGTATGTATGCATAGCAGTAGTAGTACTGAATTTATATCAATTTTCTAGACAATATTTATACCAAGAATACTTCCATACAAAGATAATTTTGTCTTTTTTATGACAAGTGTTTATGTTGCATACTATTTTGTAGAAACCTGATATCTGCTTTACCTCAATATCCTGCTGAAAAATTCCTGCAGAGCTGGTATGACAACCTTAATTTGTTCTGGGAATAAAATCAGTTAGATAAAGCTTATACTTATTCCATGTATATATTATAGTGGCATAACTCCCCACCCCCACCCCATTGAATACTGAAAATGGAAAACAAATTATTTTACAGGGCAAACAAACATTATTTCTTGAACAAATCATTATTATCTTTTCTAATAAATGTCAATTTGTTAAAAAACCACCTGCCATGAGATTTAGATTTGAGGTCATATGTTTTAGTTAGCGATGTCTTACAATGACGTTTAACTTGTAGCATAGCGGTTAACATTTACACTTATTAAAAAACAGTCAAGGAAAGAAGTCAGAAAATGTTAGGAAATTATGAGAATAAATTTTACTTCTTATCATTTAATACCCACTTTATTTTGATGGAAATATTTTTCTGTAAAGCAATCTACAAGGGAATGTAACAACCAAGAGAAAAAAATCCCCAGGATTTACTTCAATATCCACTTACTAATTATTATTGTTTTATACTCTACTAATGATTATAAGCGAACTTCTGAATGTTTGATCAGAAATATAACTTTCAGTTGTATTTGTTAATATCATGCAAAGACTCAATGGCAAAGATTCCTTTGTTTCTCCCATTCGAAAGATAGAAATATCAAGATATTAAGGTCAAAGTAGTATTGGGGAAAAAGTTATTTCCTTATTTCCATTAATGCAGACTAATTAATTGTTAAGGGATGGGATCAGATTGAATTGAATTTACATAAAGAGTAGCCAGTGAATCATGATTACTACTAGGTTATGAATGAAGTGAGGGAGATAATTAATCTTATCATTGGTTCATTGAGTGCACTCAGAGTGACAGGAGGTTGACTTATATTCCAAAACACCTGAGGGTAGGACAGAAAGTAATAGATGGAAGCTTATCAAAGAGAGTTCCTACCCAGAATTAAGGAGAAATTTTCTGACTGAACTATCAGTCAGTGGTTTCCCTCCAGAAGTTGGGGGGTGTTCCATCACAGGCGGTTATTAAGAACAGATTGGACTGGCCATTTGTCCAAAATGGTTTAAGGTTTTCTGCTCAGGAAGGAAGTTGGAGTAGAAGACCTCCCAGGTTAACTCTGTTAATAATTTATTCTGCATTCCATACTTGAATATATCTTATTCTGTATTCCGTACTTGAATATATCTTATTCTGCATTCCGTACTTAACTATATCTTTACAAAAACAACCAAGCTAGAAGAAAAATCTATGATGGTAAGTGACATGCATCAAAAGTCAATGATTGACTAGGAAGAAGTGTCTAGATCAAGGGTTCCCAACATGGGCCCCTTGCTCCACAGAGAGGCAGTTTGATTTTTAATGGGGGCAATTGGAACCTTGTTTAAACCAAGTTAATGGCCTTTTAGGCTTCCTCCACATGAGTAGGCATTCACTTTTTGAATAGTAAGGATTGTATGGGGATGGGGTCAGGATTTTAGAGATGCTTAGATGGGGAATGGCCAAAAAAAGAGGTTGGGAACCACTAGTCTAGATAGATGCAGTCTGTAGTTTCCATGATAAATATTTGTTAAACAGGCATGCTACATATTGTTTTGGATAAGAAGATATAAGAATTTTATTTCATCTGTATGCCCTTTAAATCATAAGTTAATAAAACATTCTTTTCATAAATGAAATGGAAAATTCCAACTGAAGACTCTATCCCTTTCAACATAGCCTGTTAGCTTTCTCTTTTCCCTTTGTTTTCTGTAAATTGTGTGCATTTATTCCATAACTATGTGGATTGCTTGGTTTTCTAAATAAAATAGATTTTCTTTCCAAAAGCTTAAGTGTGCTTAAGACTAATAACTAAACTGACTTGAGAATCATGGCACCTTAAGCACACTAGCAATATTTTGCAACTTGATAATGGGTCCATGAAATGTATAGGAAAGCACAACTATGCAGAATTAGAAGGAACCAATTTAACATCAAGTAGAATTTTCCCTCTTCATTTAAATGCAGATTATAGAAAAGAAGATGGATAGGTAGGAAGAAAGAAAAAGATGAGAAGGAAAAGGGAGAAATATGGATAAACAGGTATTTAATAATAAACAGTATAATCCCAGTATCATCCCAGTGCCAAAGAAGCCCTCCATCAAGGAAATGAATGACTACAGACCAGTTGCTCTAACATCTGTAGTTATGAAAACCTTTGAAAGACTAGCGATGTTCCACTTGAAAACCATCATGGATCCATGTTAGACTCCCTGCAATTTGCATACCGAGCAAATAGATCAACAGATGATGCTGTTAATATGGCTTTACACTACATCCTTCAAAATCTTGAATCTCCAATGACCTACACTAGGGTCCTGTTTGTAGACTTCAGTTCAGCATTCAATACCATCATACCGGACATTCTCTTAACCAAACTAAATCAGCTAACGGTACCTGAACACAATTGTAAGTGGATCACAAGCTCCCTAACAGACAGGAAGCAGCAGGTGAAGCTAGGAAAAATCACATCAGATACATGTACAATTAGCACAGGTGCCCCTCAAGGCTGTATACTCTCACCACTTCTCTCTATACACTAATGACTGCATCTCAAACGATCCATCTATTAAACTCCTGAATCCGCATACAGATGGGAAATTGAACAACTATCCTTGTGGTGCGATCAGAACAATCTAGAACTGAACACACTCAAAACCGTAGAAATGATGGTAGACTTTAGGAGAAACCCTTCCACCCTACCACCTCTCACAATACTAGACAACACAGTATCAACAGTAGAGACAGTAGAATTTCTAGTTTCTATCATATCTCAAGACCTAAAATGGTAACCTAACATCAAAAACATCATCAAAAAAGCACAACAAAGAATGTTCTTTCTGCTCCAGCTCAGGAAGCTCAAACTGCCCAAAGAGCTGCTGATACAGTTCTACAGAGGAATCATTGAGTCTGTCATCTGCATCTCTGTCTGGTTTGGTGCTGCAACCCAACAGGACTGACACAGATTTCAGAGGATAATCAGAACTGCAGAAAAAACAATTGCTGCCAACCTGCCTTCCATTGAGGACCTGTATACTGCACGAGTCAAAAAGAGGGCAGAGAAAATATTTACTGACCCCTCGCATCCTGGACATAAAGTGTTTCAACTCCTACCCTCAAAACGTCGCTACAGAGCACTGCACACCAAGACAACTAGACACAAGAATACTTTTTTCCTGAATGCCATCACTCTACTAAACAAATAATTCCCTAAACACTGTCAGACTTTTTACTAAATCTGCACTTCTATTCTACTAGTTTTTCTTATCATTCCTATCATCGTTTTCTTCCCACTTAGGATTGTATGACTGTAACTTGTTGCTTGTATCCTAAGATTTTTATTAATATTGATTGTTTCTTTATTGCTTGTTTGACCCCTATGATAATCATTAAGTGTTGTACCACATGATTCTTGACAAATGTATCTTTTTCTTTTATGTACGCCGAGAGCATATGCACCAAGACAAATTCCTTGTGTGTCCAATCACACTTGGCCAATAAAATTCTATTCTATTCTATTCTATTCTATTCTATTCTATTCTATTCTATTCTAGTCCATTCCATTCCATTCCATTCTATTCTATTCTATTCTATTCTAATAAACAGCATGCCCTTTTCTTTCTAGCCATACATTAATTCCAATATGCTACAATATATGCAAACATTTTTGCATAAAAGAATAGTTCCATAGAATTCAATGGAATTTCTGATGTAGCATGGCATGTGTAGAATTTATTTATCAATTTCTAGAGTGAGATTGGAAATAATCCACAAGGAGAGTCATTGGAATGCATATTTATATGTACTACATCTTTTAGAATAAATGCTTTAAAATACAGACATAGGGAAAAAAAGTTAAAGGGACAGTACCAAGCACTGAATCAATAACATATTGTTTTGAACACTTATTTTTGAAAAGGGAACAAAGAATATAAAGGCCAGAAAAGTAGGATGAATGATATATTGACAGCACAATAGAAGCAATTTTTCCCATAGGAATCTATGTAAAAGCAAATAATGTGTGCAAACCCATTAGGAAAGAAATAAAAGCTCAGAATTTGGGTGGGAGGATGAGGAGGAGGAAAAAGAGAAGGACAATCGCTGCCAAAGGAAGAACGTGAGGTTAAGGGAATCAAAAAATTCCAAAATTTTAAGGCTTAAAAATAAAAAAGAGGCACGCACCTCCCATACATCCGGCACGAGGCTGCCTCCCATAAACTGTGCCAGAGAGACAAACCCAGGGGGAATAGCAGGAAACTGGCCAGGCCTTTGTGCCGCTCTCAAATTTCCTGGGAAATTTTTCCGGGCTCGGGTTCTTAAGTAGAAAATGGTTCTTAAGAAGAGGCAAAAAAATCTTGACCACCCGGGTCTTATCGAGAAAAGTTCTTAAGTAGAGGCATTCTTAGGTAGAGGTACAACTGTACATAACTTCTATGAACACAAAGCAAAGCATATATAAGACATTACACCGTACATTTAATACATATATTAATATATTAAAATATTCTGGATATGTTTTTTTTTTAAAAAATGGATCTCATTAGAGTTTTAAAACACTGATGGAAGACAAATTCTAGTTGTAGTCCATCAGAACGATAGCGCAAAACTTTGGCATCATAGCAGTTCTGACCCCAATAAACTGCATGCCTAGATCTAAATAATTGAAAGTCTGCCATTTTGTCAGGATTCAGCAGCATTTTATTTGCCTCAGTCTAGTCCAGGGGTCTTACCCTGGGCCCCACCAACCGACATTGTTTAGTTGACGGGACCCGGAGAAGGCCCACTCTGTGGGACCTAACCGGTCGCTGGGATTCGTGCAGCAGAAGGCGGTCCCTGAGATAATCTGGCCTGGTGCCATGAAGGGCTTTATAGGTCATAACCAACACTTTGAATTGTGACCGGAAACTGATCGGCAACCAATGCAGACTGCGGAGTGTTGGTGTGACATTTGCCAGCTAATGGAGGTTTGGGGCCTGAAACAGTGCCAACTATAAGACCAAAAGATCAAGATTCGACAAGGCTATTATTTTGATGTCTTTGAAGGGTTTGGGATGGAATATTCATGGGATTTCAAAAAGTTATTTAGTCTCTATGACCCTTCTTTCCAACAATGAGAAAATCTATTTTGTAAAAATCATATTTATAGAAAATTGTATTAACACAGTCAGGATTGACCAATTCACTGAGAACTGTTTGGCTCTGTAGCCAAATAAATGTAGAAAGGAAGCTGAGCAGATTTTTGTTTAAGTTAATGGTGAACGTGAAGTTACATTTGATGTTGAATTTGAGTTTAGAAATGCACGAACGGCCAGTTTAGCGGTCGTCCAAAATTGTGCAGGGCTCGGAGGACACGGCTTGGCATTTGGTGCCACTTCCACGTTGCTGACCTCGTGAGACTGGGCCTGCGGCAATCTTCCTTTTGCCCCCAGCCAATGACAAAGCGGACATCTGCCCTCCCTCCCTATCTTACAGTGTGCCCTGATGGGGTCATCCTTGGAGGCCGAATATGAATTTTTGGCGGTCTCAGCACTTTAGTTGCACCCGGTTTTTTACTTATTCCACACTGGGGAATGAGGAGGGACTGGATGGGGGTGTGGTGCACTTTCTTACAATTCAATTGGCTTTCTCTTTGGTCACTGGGGTTGGCAGGTTAGGGGCGGAAATGGGCAGTGGTAGAACTAGTGTTCTCCTTTAGGGCATCTCTTTAAAGATGATGGCCTGCTTCTCGCCAGGAACTATAGGCTCACACAGCCTCAGTGATTGGAGAGGGGGTGCCCTTGGGACTCACCTAACCCAATAACCTGAAAGGGATTGGACAGTGAGATCCTCCCACATGCTTTAAGGGCGTGGCCAGGAACCAGGTGAAGGTAGCTACCTTCACCTTGTTCAGCAAGGAGCTACGCCCATGGTTGTCCAGGAAGGTTATTCATGAATTATTTCCACCCCAAATTTTCTAGTGGCCTCTGCAGGTCCTGGTTATTTAGTCAATAATCAGTTAAAGCTCTTTTAACATTAATAAAGTGACCCAATTTTAAATCTACCTCTTGGTGTCCATGTCTTATTCCGCATCTAGTGCAAATTATTTAGCTTTCATGTGATTTTATAATCCATTATTTCAAACAAGTGAAATGATATCCAAGATATTTCACATTTGTGCCGTCCAATGTGTATGCAGTATATTTATATTAGTGCATTAATGACCAGAGTATCATTTTTCTTCTAAATAATGCTATAGAACATTTCAAGAAAAGTGGTAGTATAAACAACTGTGATTTTTTTAAATAAAAAGTTTTACATAACTCTTCTAGTTCCTGGGTATTCATTGAAATAGCCAAACTGAAATAGAAACTCCCCATGAATGGTTTCAGGAGGCAAATAATGAAGACCTATTAATTGTAGGAGACCATACAAAATTCTATATTTATAGAAGAATTCAAGTGCAGTGCTTCTTTTTAAGTGGCCTTTTATAGCGCTGAAAGGTACAATTAGAAATGATAGCTTGGCAGGTATAAAACCAGCAGCAGTTTTCACAGTAACCTTCAGTTAAATCTTTTTCTTTCTTTTGTGGAGTAGATAACTGTTGCTATTTTTTACCAGGATTTTTCCATCCTGAGGTCAAGAGATGTTCTTAATTGACAGAAAATGATAGAAAGCTGATGACACCAAAAGCAAGTTCAAATCTGAAAGCTTTTGAAAGTACAAAGACTCACAGATACATATGCACACATTTAGAATGAACTCAGGAATGTACGGATTTTGTTGGCATTTTATTAGGCCATTTCATGTTGTTAGATTGTTATTTCATTCTCTCTCTTTCCCTTGTGTGTTAGAACTGGGACTTGCTAAAATTATCAATATTCATTCCTAGCTAGATTTCAGAGGAGTTTGAGGGAAAAAATATTAGGTTATTTTTCTTTAGATTTTGATTTTTAAAAAATTTGTGTATTGAATTTGAAATATATAATGAAATATATACTATTCCATTGTAAGGACTACTGTGTGTAGTAAGAACTATGTATTCTAATGTTGATCTGTATATGTACTGAGTAGATGTATTAAGAATGTATATGTATTAAGATTTGCATTGTATATGTATTAAGAATATTGATTGCTGTATTTGTGAACGACAGTTACTGACTATGATATTTGCCTAATGTAAATAATATTTATACATTTAATGTATAAAGCCTGGTTATTTGAGGTACTGCTCATATCTCTGGGATGTTAGCTGGATATCTTCGACCTCCATGTTTTCATCCATGCATCCTGTGTAAGGATACTGCAAAATCCCCATTCCCTCCCCACTCCCGGGGGAAGGATATCACAAAATTCCCATTCCCATTCCACTCTGCAGCCAGCCAGAGGTGTATTTGCCAGTTCTCTGAACTATTCAAAATTTCCGCTACCGGTTCTCCAGAATCTGTCAGAACTGTTGTATTTCATCCCTGGCATAAGTCATGATTGGATAGGTGCAATAAAAGCAGTTCTGAATCATTTCTATTTGTTTAAAAGTATGGCAACAGTTTTTTTCCTTATCTTCTCATATTAGATTTTAAGTAACTATAGTAGTACTTTTAGAAGTACTTTTAGAAGTACTTTTAATAGTGGGTGGGAGTATGTTGCTTGTTTTTACAAATGCTCATAAATTATACTGAAGAGCACAGCAAGACCAATTCTACACTTTTATCTAGTTAATCTAATTTATATTGCTGTTTGACATACTTAATAAGGATAACCATTTCTAAAAGAAATGAATATATTCATTTATTTAGATTTACAGTCTATTTGAATCTGAAAAGTGTCTCAATTAATAGAAATAATTAATGTAGCAAAATAGAATGATATTAGATGAAGCAGAAAATTAGAAAGGGGAGACCAACAGCTTGAGTGTTCTTCCTCAAAGTCAATAAGTGTACTTATTTGCTTTCAAGATCTGTTCTCTGTGTGGCTTTTTGTATATCAAATTATGAAATAGTTTGTTAAGATTCAGCATTCAGCAAGAACATTGTGAAAGATCCACAAATTATTCTTTTCCCTCCTTCTTATTGAGATGCGTTTTTGTATTGAGAGAAAAAGAGAAAGAGAAAATTCTTTGCATTCAAAAAATAACTAGCAATATAAAGAGCAACCTTTATTTAGTATTTAATTTGGAGTGGCTTTGTTTTACCTTATTCCTCTACTCGTTGACATGCAGATATTTAAATTGAAATATGAAAAGAGGAAGTCAGAGAATGAAAATCAAGATATCTAAAATGATCATTGGCTCACATGACTACTTCTGGAAGTAGTCTTTGTCATGTTCTGAGCTTCTAGATTAGTCTATTAGATAAAGAGTACTTTTAGATGTTGCAAATGTTTTAGGGATGTGTATAAGTACAGTAGTACCTCTAGATACGAGCTGCTCCACATGCGAGTATTCCAAGATACGAGTCATGAGGGGAGAGAAATTTCTCTCAAATTCGGGATACGAGCCGAGCATCCACTAGGTGGTGCAAGAATCCTATGCTTTTGGTTATCTCGGAGGGGAAAAACAAAGTCTAAAGCCATTTGTTCCAGATACGAGTTGTTCGACATACAAGCTCCCTTCTGGAACGAATTAAACTCGTATCTAGAGGTACTACTGTATGTGTGGGAAGCCCCACTCCAAGAAGAATTCAGTATTTTGAGAAATATTAAAAAGTCAGAATATCATATTTCCCTAAATGAAAAATGGCAGGAAGCAGACTCAATTTCCCTGCCCCCAAGTTCAAACTGAAGAGGTCACTTTTTAGAAATGCAGATTTTGTTTGTGACATTTTTTGGCGGTGCTTTAGTCACTGGAGCTCAGCTGTGCTTTTGAAGCTGTTTTCCAGCCCCAAAATGAGCTAAATGAGCTAAGCATCTTCTGCAAGCTTTGCCTGCTTTTCTAATTGCTGCTCTCTCCAATGATCAGCTGTGCTTTAGAAGCATGGCCCCAACTAGCCCCAACCTCAAAACCAGTGAATGAACTAATATGCTAAAGCTGACCAGGCTAAGGACTAGCCAGATGAATCCATGGTAGGCAGAATTCCCTTGCCCCTATTTTCCTCTCCAAATATTAAGATGCTTCTTATAGTCTGTTGCCTCTTATACTCCGAAAAATACGGTAATTAAAATGAAATACACAAAAGAAGCCTCTAAATTACAAAATGATGTAGAAAAAAAAAACCTGTATAAAAATCCATGTACTGACAAACCACTTCGTCAGCTGAGCCAGGACTGCTGCTGTTCTGTACATCATTAAACTTTCTTTCCAAACAGCCTCCATGTTTCCAGTGTCTGTCTCCCAGCTTGGAACTGAACCAGTTAGATATTTCTGTATTTAAAGAACCATGGAAAAATTCCATTTAAAAAATCTGCAGATAATTTTAGACAAAGGTTATCTGTCACCAATGGAAATCTGCAATAATTTATTGTTATTTTAAAACAAAGCCCATCTGGAACTTCCGTTGTCTATGGAGATTCCCTTGTGACAACAGCCCCTTATTCACACCCTCCAAATGTCTAGAAATGTCTTATTCTTGGGGAATAAGTAGCATTGCTCAGTGTGCAGGGATTTTTTCTATGTTACAAAAGCATTTTTTAAGGTGAATAGATTTGCATGTTTTCACCAAAATATCCCTTTATCATATTTTTAAAGGTTAGAAGTTAACCTTTTATTGTTTATGTGTTTGTCTCTGGAAACAACGCAAGCTTGATTGCAGCCTGCTTTGTGCTGTCACTCCAAGGCAAACATTTTAAGCTTGTTTATTCCTTTTGATGAGAGCTTTAAACAGGTTGGCAGAGCTATAGTGTCAAAGAAGCAATTGTTAGTGGCATGACAATGCACTTGCTTACAATGTCCACATAACAGCGCTGGACTTTTATGGAGATTGTACATTACACCATGTATCACCCCAGGAAGAAATAATTTATCATTCCAAAGGAAGAAAACAATGCACATTGCCTTGTTTGGCTCCTAGCAGGAAATTATACAAGTGAAAGTAAAATCTAACTTTGGAATGTTCATGGTTAACCTTTTCTCAAGCAATTTTGTGGGTGCTTTTTCTTTTACTAACAAAATCAGAAATGGCATATTTTGATTAATCAGTTACCATTGAAGATTAGATATTCCTAATGTTTGTGTCCTGGAATAGATGTATATCTCTTGAGTTTCCGTCTGGCTTTTCAAAATTTGACAGCCCTTAAAAAACAGAATGAGTGAGAATTATTTTTCTTTAGAGTGCCAGATCTGGACTGCAAAAATATGCATTACTCCTGGATAACTTTATTTGCTGTTATCTACCGATTATCTGGATTTCTGCAGCTGAGGTTTCACTGTTTATTTTAACATGAACAAATACACATGAAAGTCACATTGATAATAAAGAAGGGACACAAATATATAGAATAAACAATTAGCATCAGTTTTATGTGTCAGACTGAGTTGGGTGAAATCAGAATTATTAGGAATTAAATAATTCCTTTCTTCCTGAAATATGTTTTGCTTCATTTTAATACTTCTTACCCCCCCTTTTTGCATTCTAATTTTGCATACCCCCTTACCCCCCCTTTTTGCATTCTAATTTTGACTGATAATTAATTTGCTGGAAATGGGGTTCTGCTAAAGATGATCTGTGTTCCTCCTTTCCCATCCTCTGGGATGATCTATATGTAGAGAGAGCAGCGAGATACTATAGTGGTCAGAGAGCTTCTTTGATATACCTTCCCTACCAGTATGGTGTCCTTAGGCAAAGAACCTTAGTTTGTTAGCTGTCTACTTCATATATGAGAGTTGTATGAACTATTAGTATCATGGCAGTTTGGAGAAGGCATGGATTAACAAGATCTATTCCAGATGTTGAGGAACCAGGACAATCTGATCATAAGTAGGTTACTGGAACAAACCATACGTGGACAACACAACATCATGTGGAATTGATGGAGGTATAATAATAATAATAATAATAATAATAATAATAATAATAATTATTATTATTATTATTATTATTATTATTATTATTATTATTATTATTATTTATAGTGCCCTTTTAACAAAGGGCATAACAGAGTGGCGGACCCAACTTTCTGGAAACAGCTCCCCCTGGAGATTAGAACTGCCCCCACCCTCCTTGCCTTCCGTAAACTCCTTAAAATTCACCTCTGCCATCAGGCATGGGGGAACTGAGGCATTCCCCCCTCCCCTGGGCCTATACAATTTATGTATGGTATGTCTGTGTGTATGTCTGGTTTAATAATGGGTTTTTTTTTTAAAAAAAATTAAATTTATTAGATTTGTTTTGAATTGTTTTATTATATGTTGTGAGCCACCCCGAGTCTACGGAGAGGGACGGCATACAAATCTAATAAATAAAATAAATAAAATAAAATAAACAGCATGTTAGCAATAGCACTTTTTTTTAACAGAGTCAGCATATTACAACTATAGACTTAATGAGAAAATATATTTGTGAGAGGATAAATGGATGTCTATAATATTAACTGAGAAACAGTTAGTTACTCAATACTTCAACTGCTGTAACAATTTGAGATAGACCAACTACACATTATACCCCGCACTCAAGAAGCCCAGGAAGAACAATTGGATATGTAGTCTAACACCTGAATCAAGAACACTACTTCCATTTCCACTGTCCCGAGCACAGCAGTTTGAATTGTTATATGTCCAATCACTGTATTCTTTGGTGTCTGGGTTTCCTTTTACTACTGCTATCTCTTCTAAATGTAATGGCTTCCTACAGTGTATCTCCCTGCATGGCATGGCCAAAATAAATGAGATGTAGTTTGGTGATTTTTGCCTTTCAGTGACTTGTCTGGTGTTATGCATTCCAATACTTGCTTGTTAGTCTTCTTTTTTGTCCAAGGAATATGTAGGAGTCTTCTCCAGCACCACAGCTTGAACAAATCTATTTTTCCCCTCTCTTGCTTTTTCAGGTTTAGAATCTATGCTTAGAATCTATTACAAGGTACTTTTAGTTGCCAAGCTGATAGTCTTGCTTTTCTATATTCCAGGCTGCATTAATTTTAATGACAGGACTACTTAAAGTAGTGGCATTTTATCCTTATGGGGGAAAAAAGGTTGGCTTACTTCAATGAATAGCCGAGAGATGCTATAATTTTAAACATTTTTTTCCCAAATCATTTTTGAAGCATACTTAACCCCGCTTATTACTACAAATGTCAACATCCTAGTAAAAATAAGAGTCTACTGATGTGAAGAGCCAGTTTGGTGTAGTGATTTAAACCCTAATCTAACCTTTCTCTCCCCCCCCCTCTCATCGGGGGTGAAATTCTCCCAGTTCGACATGCCTGTCAGTTGATGGAGAGATGATCACAGAGGATGAGGCTCTGCCAGTGATGGGCTACCAATTTTTTACTACCACACTGTGGGCGTGGCTTATGCATTTTGTTTCAACATCTTTCAGTGCAAATTGGGTGTTCTGGGGTGGAGCTCCAAATTTTGCTACCGGAATTGCATTCCTGACCGTTCCCGTAGGAGCCCGGATGCCGCCATTTGGGTTCTTTTATCCTTGTGCATGCACAGAGGGGTAAAAGAACCCAAATGGTGACATCAAAGCAGGTGGACGGAGCCTCACTCTCCCTTTGCAACCGGCTCTCCATTGACTGACAGGAATGAGTGAACCAGGAGCATTTAACCCTTGCTCAAAGTCCTAGGAAAGAGGTAGAGCAAACCATTTCTGAAATCTTGAAGGGTCCTGTCCAGATAGTTAATTGTTAGAAGTCAGTCTTGAAAGTAAGAAATAAATACAGAAAAGTCCCATAGAAAAGGGACTGATAATTTATTCAGAGGTGCTCAAGCTTCAGTTTGGAATAAAGTAGATCTACTTTAAAAATCCATGTCATGATGTTACTATAGCTCAGGCCTGTAGGACTTTTTCATCTTGCTTTGGTAATGTAATATAATACAAACCAAAGTAGCTGCGATGTAGGAAATAAGCTAACATAATTTATATCATAGGTATGCAAGTCTACCTTAAGTGAACAGAAATAGCTTTAATATTTTAAACAGTATTTTTAAAAAAAATGTTTTCTGTCAGATTCAAGAACCTTTTCTTTTTTTGCTTTTTTGCTTTTATAGCTTTTCTACAGATGGTCTGATATGCAAATACCACAATTTTTTGTTTTGCAGTTCTAATAATGTATAACATTTTCTTTTAAAGGGGGAAGGGAACCTTACTTCTGTTACTTGAAATGTCCCATTTTACTGTTTCAGCACTAAGTCCTAAATTCCTTTTAATAACTTGGTTTTAACTCTGTGGGGAAAAGGCTAAAGAGGAAAAGATTGTGGAAATAGTCTCCGTTTATTGGTGGCACGTTATTCCATTTCAGTTGTAAATTTAGCAGCCATGCTAATTGTAAATTTCAGGCAATGACGTTTAAAATTGGCTGGAACCATGATTAAAAAAGCAAATTATTGAGTGCCAAAACAGTCCTGGCAATCAGATAGCCATGGACTTCCACGGAGTTCTGATTGCATGGCAGAAGTAGGTGTGACTAGAATAAAAAATAAGCAAGTCACCTGTTTTCTCTCTTTCTGCTTCTTTCTATGTCTTATTTCTCTCTTTTCCTTCCAACCAGAAGGCTGATTCTGCATATTTTTCTGCCTGAGAAGAACTGATGCACCCTCATTACTAATAGCAATAGCATTTAAATTTACTGGTATATACTGCTTTACAGTGCTTTAAAGTCTGCTCTAAACAGTTTACATAGTCAGCATACTGCCCCCAACAACCTGGGTTCTCATTTTACTGACCTTGGAAGGATGGACGACTGAGTCAGCCTTGAGCCAATTAGGATCAAACACATGGCATGGGCAAAGTAAGCCTGCAATTGTATATTATTTCAAGTCTTTCCTTGTCTAGAGAGGAATTATCAAAAACTTGGCCTACTCATTAATTCTTCATTCTGCCACAGATCCCGTTTTTGAGGGGCCATTTGCAGTCTGCCATTTCCTTCCTAGAAGACTGTTGTGTCCAGAGGACAGTTAGGCCTTGTACCCGCCCCACATTCCTTGGGCGGGAAAATATTGTATCCTGATTGGTTGGCTCAGCCTGGCAGCCCGGGATATATATAGCTGCCAGGCACAGCCATGTCTTGTCTTTGTTCTGTTCTGTAACCATTACCTCCTGTTAAATAAAGGATCGTTCTTACTCTGAGATTGCAGTCTTTCATTCCAGAAGGATTCAACAAAGACCAAATTTTAGATGTATGGATCTTGTGATTTTTCTCCCTGTAAGATACAGTTTTGAAAAAGGGTAAAAAAAAATTAAATAAAATTTGTCTTACAAAGTTGAGTCTTCTGAGAGGGATATAGTTATTTTGTGGTAAGAAAAGAGTTTTTAGCTTGTGGATTTCCAGAAACGGAAGATTTTATTTTTCTCTGTTTATGTGTTGCTGATTGTTAAGAAAATGATTGAAAACCTGTAGCTTCTTGGGAATAAAACTTTCAGCAAATTGGAAAATAGATTTTGGGACTGAGAATCAACAAACTTCATCGCCAAAACTGCATGTGGTCTATTCGATATTTGTTGTAATTCCTTTTGAAAATTGACTGTGCAGCTTCTTGTCATGCCAAGGCATGAAACACAAAAAATGCAATATAACCTAAAATAGTCCCAATGTAGTTTATAAAAACAATTTCAACAAGCAACACAAAATACATTGAAAACAACTGAAAATCCCAGCCCCATTGATTCATAAAATTGAGTTTTTCTTCTTTAGTCTATTTCTGCCCCACTCTGGCTCTTCTTTTTTGACAGAAATATCTATTCTCACCCCAAGTTTTCAAGGTTCCTAACTTTTGATTTAGATTGACAAGGATTGTATTTAGTGTAGTTTTGTATAAATGGAAATAGCTGTTTTCAATTGACAACAGGGCAGCCAGGTTTTTTTGAGCAGCCCTTTCACAATCATTCCATTGCAAACCGAAACGGAGTGTTGGAACTGAGATTTCATGGAGGAGAATCAGTGAGTTGGATGACCTGCACTTTCTCCTAATGTAGAGTGGAATAGTGCAAAATTCCATGAAGTTCTAGAGTCTTTTGATTATCCTATAAATCAAAGCACAAGTAGAAATTCATGCTGTGATTCATTCCATTGTCTCCCAAAAAAAAGCAAGTAAAATAAATGTATTTGATTATCCACCAGGTTTATTACATTTATGTTATCTAAGTACATAAATTCATCCAACAAGGTCCAACCTGCTTGTAGGGACCTAGCCCAAAAATTGTTACCAAGTCCTGGAATAATACAGTATCACCAAGAGGTTTTGTAGATATATTTTTCCCACCCACTGTAGCAAGTACCAGTTTGAACCTTTTATATTTGAGAAAATGGAAGTACTGCAACTAAGTCCATTTTTAGAAATATCATGGCTTCGTCTGCCAAGAATTCACTTTGTCTTAAAAATTCAGCAACTACTGTTCTCAGTTTTAGCTTTGACCTTTTTATTTTTGGGCCCAAATTTTATTTTTGGGTCTGAAAATACATAATCAAGAGTTATTTTTTAAATATGCTGTCCACTGTTCTGAAAGTACAGTGGTACCTCATCTTACGAATGCCTCTTTTAACAAACTTTTCAAGATACGAACCCAGTGTTTAAGATTTTTTTGCCTCTTCTTCCGAACTATTTTCACCTTACGAACCCAAGCCGCTGCTGCTGGGATGAAGGGGTTTCTTTCCCCCCCCTTTTTTGAAGAAAGAAAAGGGAGGGGGCGGCTTGGAGGGGGAAAGTGTTTGCAGAGAACAGCGTGCTTGCAGAGGCACTGAAAGGGTGTCTTTTGAAGAAAGAAAAGGGAGGGGCGCCCTCCTTGCCTTTCTTCCTTCCCACTCACCCTTTAGCCTAGCCTTGCTTCTTCCACCCGCCCCCTTTAGCTGCTCCTCCCTGCCCTCTGTTCGCCTCCCTTCTAAAGTTTGGGATTTTCCTGAAGGATTTGCACTCATTATTTGCTTTTACATTGATTCCTATGGGAAACCTCCTGGAACCAATTAAGTTCATATCATGAGGTACCGCTGTACTCTACTTCTTTCAAGTAACTGATTACACATCAAGTGTGTAATCTCAGGGTCCTCAGAGAGGGATACAAGTCAAATAAATAAGTAAGTAAGTAAGCAAGCAAGCAAGCAAGCAAGCAAGCAAGCAAGCAAGCAAGCAAGCAAGCAAGCAAGCAAGCAAGCAAGCAAGCAAGCAAGCAAGCAAGCAAGCAAATAAATAAATAAAGTGGCTGCAGCAATTCGTGTAGCTAAGATTATTTAAAATAAGGCCAGTGCGATATTTGCTGACAGTGAATAGTTTAATTCTACTCCAGATTTAACTATGCATTGTGTAACTAAATAAAAACTTCAACACCACATTTTTGATACTATGCATGGTTTCATTCCTGTCTTCTGTTGACATTTTATTGGAATCCACTAGTGAATTCCAGGTGAATTTTTTTAAAAAGGGAAATCATTTAACATACAGCTCTGGATAGGTATCAGGTACAAACAGTTGTTCTCTGAAATGGGCAATAGAGAAACCTTTCCTTTGAATTCCAATAGAAAATTCAGGCTCATGAATGAGCAGTGGTGTCAGGTTTGCAAATAACATTTAAATTAAAATCAGAATCCAAGGCAAAGTATTCCTCAAATTTATTAGCAGAGCCAGGTTGGTACGTCTGGGAGAAACCTGAATCTGAAGTTCAAGGGGTTTCTCCACCCAGTTGAAAGTTCAAGCCTTTGTCCCCACAACCCCAAGTCCATCACACTGACCAATATTCATTTGCCAATTTGGCAGCAATTCCCATCTCCTTCCTTACAGGAGTGCAAAGACAAAGGATGACCTTGACAATCTAGAAGGAATTTGTTATGGCTACATGCTGACATCCCTCGTGCAATTACCCCCTCCCAAATTCCCATGGCAAAGAATACATTTTAAAATAGCATAAAGTGTGGCAGGCCAAAGACCTGTAAAAGACAAGTAAAATAGCTTCGGCCTGACAAGTGGCCTTTGAGACCTGAACTCCTGAACTTTTCCCTAACCGGCAACAATTATCAACTCACCTGAAACCAAACAAAGAAAAAGACACCTAACCTTTGCACTGGAACAAGAATACAATAATACATTAGCTGAAAATAAAAGCAGTATAGAAATAAATCTTGAAATGCTAAAGAAAGGGGACTAGAATGCGAGCCACAAGCACCATTTATTTGTACACAGCTTTCATTGTTACTTCTCTGGCACATCTAGCAGAGGGACTCAATACTGAAAACTTAATACAAGCTGAGATGATAAATACATAGATTAGTGTTCTGTCGGGCTCTCTGGTAGACTCCTCCCAAAAATTCACAGGTACAAATTTCAGACGCACACATGTTTGAAAATTCAAAACAATGTTCTTTATAATGAAAATTCACTTAACCTAAGCCCTCTTTTGGTATAGCAAAGAGCACTCGTCTCCAAACAAACTGGTAATTTGTACAAGTCCCTTATCAGTTCTGTGATACTTAGCTTGCAGCTGTGAGGCAATTCACAGTCCTTCTTCTTTCACAAAGTGAAACACACTTTGCTCTGGTTTAGTTTCAAAGCGGGGGGAAATCAGCACACAAAAAGTCAAAGTCAGTAAAGCAGTCATGAAACACAACGATCAGATAATCCTCCACAATGGCCAAACCCATAGGCTGCTATTTATAGCAGCCTCACTAATTACCACAGCTCCACCCAACCACAGGTGGCCTCATTTTCTTTGATAATAATCTCTCAGTTGTTGTTGCCTATGCATTGCTCTCCGCATGCGTGGCTGTATCATTAACTCTTGTTCTGAATCCAAGGAGGAGCTAGATAATTGATCTCCTTCTGAGCTGTCTGCCATACTCTCCTCCTCCCTGTCACTCATGTCTTCTTGGTCAGAGGAGCCTTCAGCAGCAGATTCCACCGGGGGCAAAACAGGCCTGCAGCATGTGGATGTCTCCCCCACATCCACAGTCCTTGGGGCAGGAGCTAACCACAACAGATTAGTATGCCTCTTCTGGAATATTTTTGATCCTGATATTCTGAGGCATCTCCCCCCAAAACCTCTCAATATTCACAGAGGCAGATATAGGTAAACATTGCAAATTAACAGAAAGAAAGATGCTTTAATTTGGCAACAGTGCAGTATAGCAATAGTATAGCAGGTATGACTGCTGGCCAGGTATAATATTAAGATTTCCTATTAAACCTTATAATGGATATAATTATTTCATTATAGCCACACTATCAGTCTAGAAAAATCCTATTACAATATTAAAATACCCTTTTTGAGAGTTATGATGGGTATACTTGCTTTACAGCAATATTATAAAATTCAACACAGTATAGAAATTTAATTTCACAGGGTTCTCTTAAAGTGAGTTTCATTGTAACACGTTCTTCTTGTTTTGGGGTATTTTTGTAGGTTGGCCCTTGATACTCATATTAATCTTCTAGTAAAAATGTAATGAGTATTTTTAACAAAGATATATTTTATGAATCTAAGTCATAATTCACAAAACATTTTCTCCAAGCCAAGTGAAACTACAAAAGGGCTTGTAAAAGTGAAAGGTAAAGGAATCTGCAGATTTGTACTTCCAATCATCGCCAACTATGGGGAGGGTATGCTCTTCTCTGTTTCAAGGCTATTGAACTAGCCAACTATGGGGAGGGTATGCTCTTCTCTGTTTCAAGGCTATTGAACTAGTGTTCAAAGACATCTCTGTGGTCATACGGCCAGCATGCCATCACAGAATGCTGTTACCTTCTCACCAAAATGGCAACTGTTTATCTATTCACATTTGCATGCTTTTGAACTGCTAGATTGGCAGGAGCTGGTGCAAGGATGGGAGCTCATTCTGTAACATAGAATTTGGGTCTGGTACCTGGGCTGCTGGCTTTCCACCTACACCACCCTCAGGACCTGTACCATGGAAATATTTTATAGGCAGGACTGAAAAATAAATGAAAGAATGAATTTATAATTACATAAGAGCAAACAGAAGTGATTTTACTATCTCCTGAGAGTTTTTCATGTTCTCCATGGAAGTCTGTTAAACTGATGCACAATCAGTTCTCGAATGAAGTAATGTACCATATTACAAGAGGCTGAAAATTTGAGTGTGTCTTATACTCTGAATGTAGCTTTTTTCAAAGCTTTTTCAGCCCTAACTAGGTGCTAATGATCTTTCCAGCTCTTACTTTGCAGGCTTTTTCTCATTGCTCTACTTACTCTGAATAAGTTTATTTCCAGTCCTAACAAGGTGCTAACGATGTTCTCAACTCTTACCAGCTTGCAGGCTCTTTCATTGTTACTCTCTCTGAATAAGAATTGGTTCATTCTTGGCTTGGAATCAAAACTACCAGTTCTAAAAAACGGGCAGCATCCCCCCTCTGAACCAAAGCAATGATGAAGAACACATGGCTTAAGCTCAAATCATGAAAAAAAGTATCTGAAAACATCTCAGAAAGATATTCCTCTAGTTCCCATGAATAAGGCATAATCAGATTTGCAAAACTGATGTCAGCCATACAGAGTAGAGCAGACCAATAAACTTCATTTATGACTAAAATAACTTTTTCTAAGATGGGCTACAGTTATAAAATCTTACTAATGATTAATTTGGGCTTTCAATTAAATTTTTCTTGACATAGATGAATCTCTTAATACACCCTGCCACCACAACAAGGTGGTATCACATGAGGATGTTGTTCATAATAATATACTTCATTTAATGACTATTCAAGCGAAGTTGTGATGGGCCTGAAGGAAGTAATTTATGATTGTTCCTTGTGATTGCAATTACAACAGTTGCAATATTTGGCAATTACATAATTGTTGTTTGCAATCTTCACTGCTGGGGTCCAACAAGTCACTGGGAAAGTTGGTAGGAAGTTGCAAAAGGTGAGCATCTATTGTCACACTAACAACCATATGGTATTTGCTTAATAATGGCAACTGGAAGTTCTGCAACTGGCTTTGTAAGTCTGTGCAGTCTTGTGACATAACATTTCACAACTGAATTGCTTAGAGATAGAATTGCTGGTCCCAATAACCATTGTGCCTGTAATCTATTCATTCACTGAATATAATTGGGAATATATTTGTAGCCAGGGATAGACTACTAGTAATTATGAAGTTCTGACATCTTATTTTTTAAAAAATATATACATTTATCATTTTTAACAGACATACTCACATTTAATTCCAGACAACATGATTTTGTTGGCAAAATGCTGATTCCAAGTAAATGTATTCAGCATCAAACTAGCAGAAGCAATCTCATTTTAATAGGGTCCAGAATTTCTGGTGGTTTAAAATGAAAAATTGGTCATGCATAGAACATTAGTGGAGATGACAAATAGTCTGATATGATGTCTCTCACATCCCACTTCTTTCCCTGTTCCAGTATTTCTGGCATGTACAGAGAGTTGTACATTATAGAGTTGTGAAAATTATGAAGGCAATAGGAAAATCACAATCTTTCCCTGTTGCATGTTCTTAATACCCTTCATTGCTCTTAATGTGGGATGTTTATTTACCGGATATGCCTAATAGCCAATGACACATCTCTCTTCCACAAATGTGTCTAATTTTTAAAATCATTGAAGTAACCTACCATCACTAACTTCTAGGTAAGCAAATCCCATTAATAAAGTATTCTGTAAAATCATACTTTACTTGATCTGTCCTTAATATACTGGCAATCATTTGAACTGGTTAACCTAAAATGCTAATGTGAAAAGGAGAGGGGGGGAAGCCACTCACTACACACTCTAATACATTTATAATTATTATAAATTATAATATATGTTATATATTTCCTCTTAAGTCAGATATTTTCAGAAGTTTGGAACAGTGCAGTATTTCTCCAAAGAGAAAGTTCCCTAAGACATTGACCATTAAATGGGGCAATCCTATTGTATAGCAAAGATATCTTCAGCTAAATTGGAGTGTAAATTGATATTTTGCTTCATGATACTCTGCACACCCAAAGCAATATCCTAATTTAAAGAACAGCCAACCAGAAAGAACAGTGATAACCACTGCAAGTGTCACTCACAATATTGTCATATAATCATAATCTTGTTCCAATGACATTCTTACCCTGGCTGCATATGGAACGCGTATACAAGGACTCCCAAATATCTATGGAGATTCTCAGTCATCCAGGTCATGATTGTCCCAAAGGTACTTTTTCAAAAGCAAATGGACTGATCTGAAGAAGCTTCTTGGAGGAAAAGCAAAATGTCTTCAAACAAAAACAAAGTCCAGTTGCCTTTTGAAAAAAAACAAGGACTCATAAATAGTGTTGGGCGAACCGAACCTGCACAATTCGGGTCCATACCAAATTTTGTGGTGTTAGGCATGCCAGACCTGAACACGATTTTTTTAAAAATTCGTGATTTAGTTCAGCATTCGTGCCGATCACCGCGAAAGCCACCGCCCGGCTGTCATCTGCTGAGAAGAGGAGGAGGAGCCAGACGCCGGTGGTGGCGGAGGAAGGCGAACACCGGGGAGCTGTCAGCCGGTCGGGAGGCTGGGAGGGAGGCACAAAAGGAGCTAGGGAATCTCACGAAGAGATTCCAGGGGTGGAGCTTTGACGTCACGTATACCGGCAGGTTGCTAAGGACGCCTAAGTGATTACTTCCTGGATTTCATGGTATAGGTGACATCAAAGCTCCGCCGCTGGAATCTCTTCATGGGAGGGATTCCCCAGCTCCTTCAAAGGGAGATCTTTTCATGTAAAAATAAAAGTTTTTATTTTCATGTGAAAAGACTCCCTTTGCTTGAGGCAAGTAAAATAGAAATCAATAACCTAACTGACCCGCTGAAAGCAGGTTTAGAAATATGGTCTAAATGGCAGGGGAAATGTGGAACTAGAAATTCAAAACTATCAACATTACACGTATTGAATACAGGTAATGATGTTAACTTAACTAGAATTATAAAAGTATTAAATAGCAAAGGGATAATGAGAATTGAACAATTATATGAGAAGGATGGGAGAGTTAGTAGAACTCGGTTGGAATGGTGGCTCGGTCAACAGAAATGGCTGCAGATTAATGCAATAAGTAAATATTTAAATAAAAGTGAGAATAAAGAAGCTTTCTTGCGAGAAGAAAATTGTTTAGAAAAAATAATAAAAGAAAAGATTAATGATACAAAAGCTCAAGCTAGCAATATATATAGAATGTTATTGCACGTGGAAGAGGAAGTAATAAAAAGTTTGACAAGATGCTGGCAAAATGACTTACAAATAGATGAAAGTGAAATGAAAGAAATAGTAGAAAATATACATAAAATTAAAAATACAAGAATTAAAGAGATGAGAAGGAAAATCTTACACAAATGGTATTATACACCAGCACAACTTGCACACTTCCAGGGGAAAGAGAAAGGTAATTGTTGGCATGGTTGCCAAAAGAAGGGAATTTTTATGCATATGTTCTGGGAGTGTGTAGAAATTCAGACATTTTGGAAGGAAGTGCAGAATGAAATTAATAGAATGTTAAATATTAATTGGATAATTACAAAAGAAATAGCGATTTTAATTAAACAAAGAGAACTAGGAGATTTTAAAGAAATAAAAACCGCAGCATTGGAAAGTGCTCAAGCAGTAGTGGTATTGGGTTGGAAAGAGTCTATAAAATGGACATTACAGAATTGGTACTGGTACATGGTGGATCACATACATTTTGAAATTATGGAAATAAGATTAAACAACTTTGATTAAAATAAACTGGAAAAGCTGATGGTACGATGGAATAAGGTGAAAGGTTATATGTTGAGTAGAATCTGTGATGTAAATGTGAAAAATAAACTGCAATCACTCTTTTAGTAATAACAAATGCAAAGTAGAGCCAAGGAAATATATATATATATAAATTAGTAAATTCTGAACCCCTTGTAATGGGTGGTGGTGGTGATGGGGGTTTCTTTGTCTGTTAGGTGATGGGCACACGCACTGTGCACTGTTTTATGTTTGTTTTATGTAACCTCATTTATAAAAATCAATAAAAATATATTTTTTAAAAAAACACGTATACCGGCAGGTTGCTAAGGACGCCTAAGTGATTACTTCCTGGATTTCATGGTATAGGTGACATCAAAGCTCCGCCGCTGGAATCTCTTCATGGGAGGGATTCCCCAGCTCCTTCAAAGGGAGGTCTTTTCATGTAAAAAAAAATATTTTTTACGAAAAAGAATGCCACAGCGGCGCTGCAAGCAAAGGGAGATCTTTTCATGTAAAAATAAAAGTTTTTATTTTCATGTGAAAGGACTCCCTTTGCTTGAGGCACTGCTGTGGAGTCCTTTTTTGTAAAAAAATTTTTTTACATGAAAAGACCTCTCTTTGAAGGAGCTGGGGAATCTTTTCCATGAAGAGATTCCGGGCTGGAACTTTGGCACCACAAACCATTCCGGTTCGGGTTCAGCTGAATTTTGCGCGAAGTTCTTCCGAACTTGCCAAACCTTAACACTGTTGGGTTCTCCCATCACTACTCATAAACACAAAATGCAATGATTCTGCTAGTAAAAGGGCAGCCTCTCTAGACTCCAAACTGTGAGCTGGTCTTTAGCAATTACTTTAGCATGTCCCATCCTTGAAGGTTAGCTCCACTCTACATGGAGAAAGGGCATTGGATACTACTGGTACACCCTTTCTCATGGGGTGAAGTTAGCCTCCAAATCTGTCCCTTGCCATTAGTCTGACCAGACTGTGCGGAACCACAAGGAATTACATATGATGCACTAATTCGAGAACTCATCTAAAGAGGGGGAATACAGGCAGAGGGGCTAAATTTAAAACTTAGATTCAGTCATCATTGGTCAAAGGGCAGTGTCATCCCATCCTTGGAGACGAACTCAACCCCATGAAAAGGGTCATATCAGTAGTATCCAACTCCCAGTCTCTATAAAGAGCTGTTGCCACTATGCAAGCCTCCTGACTCTTCAGTACCAGAACTCAACAAGCAATATAATTTGTTGTACAAGCTTGGAAGTAATATATTGATCTTGGCATGATCATGCAGAAATTGAAGGCATTGTACAGACAAAGCAAACCAAGATAAACTCCTATATTATATGAAAAAATGAATTTGAGCTACATAATACAATACCTTGAAAATATACATTGTTGAAAAAGTTTTTCAACAATGTATATTCATGAGTCATTGGGAGATAACAGTTTTATACATATTTTCTTGGAAGTAATTTCTAATGGTCACAGTTAACATTTTTTCAAACAAACAAAAAGTTCATGAGGATTGGGAAGTAAGAGTTACATAATTCAGGAAAACAAATTACCTGTGCTCATATTTATTTGACCAATATTCTATTTGCCCTTGTAGATTTATTAAATGATAGATGGAAAATATTGGTCACCCTATTTATTTTATCATTTTTCTGACTGTTTGCAATTTCGTCCTTAACCAGAAATATCCCAAGATGGAAGTCAATTTAAATGTTTTTTTTTATCAAGTTGCATCAGTGTTATAACTGAGATTAACCTAGCAAATGCATAATTTGTATCACTTTCTTACATTACATTACAAATAAGTGGTATTCTTAGGTACGTTATAGAGAAAGAGAAGGTAAGTAACCTTCATATTTCATCGTAATTGAGAGGAGACAATACATATGTAGATTTTCTTACTTGGAACAGTACATTTGGTTAATGATTGAATTGGTACGTTCAGTTTTTCAGGTCTTCCTATCAGCAGCTGGATATCACTGGAGAAAGTGGATGCTTGCCTTCTGCCTGATCTAGTACAGCTGTTCTTATAAGGCAGTACAGTGGTACCTCTACTTAAGAACTTAATTCATTTCATGACCAGGTTCTTAAGTAGAAACGTTCTTAAGTAGAAGCAATTTTTCCCATAGGAATCAATATAAAAGCAAATAATGCGTACAAACCCATTAGGAAAGAAATAAAGGCTCGGAATTTGGGTGGGAGGAGGAGGAGGAAGAAGAGGAGGTGGACAGTTGCTGCTGAAGAAAGAAGGTGAGGTGAGTGCCCCCTTTTGCCTTTTCATACCCAGATGCTCCAGGAGGCAACCTCGCGCCAGGTGTATGGGAGGAACTGCGAGGGAGTCACCACAGCAAAGTGGTTTATTCCCTCTCCAAGCACCCAGAGAAAGGAAAACCCTCCATTCGCTCTGGGCTGCCAAATCCTCCTTAAGCGCCACCGAAAGGCTCCACTGGCAGCCCAGAAAAGCCCAAGATGACCGGGATTAAAGGGGGAATGGCAGGAAACTGGCCAGGCCTTCGTGCTGCTCTCAAATTTCCTGAGAAATTTTTCCAGGCTCAGGTTCTTAAGTAGAAAATGGTTCTTAAGTAGAGGCAAAAAATATTGAGCACCTGATTCTTATCTAGAAAAGTTCTTAAGTAGAGGCATTCTTAAGTAAAGGTACCACTGTACTAGGATACGCTTCCAGTTTCTACTGCCTAATTCTCCAGAACTTGCCTGAAAAATCAACATAAATTGCTGTGCATTAGTTTAGTATCCTTGCAGCTCTTAGAACAGGTTAGATTAATTTAAAAAGCAGATATATTAAGGAAGATAGAACTTAACATTGTAATTAATTAATACATGCATGGACAAGCCTACCCAACTATCTACACATGTACATTTGTAATTTGCCTGGTTTGTGAAGCAGACAAATACATTAATTCTTGAATTACTATATTTTTTATGTATTTTATTTGTTAGGCATGTATAAGATTACAGACAAAGTATAAACATTAATATGACTATAGAAGATGTATCAGGATGGTTTTGAGCATGATATTTTATGAATACATGTGGATGGTAGGCACACTGGTGTGCTTATGCATGCCCCTCACAGACATTTTAGGAATGGGTGAGGTCAATGGTAGACAATTTAATATTAAAGTTACTGGAGTTTGGGGGAAGAAAAACAGAGTCAGGTAATATATTGCAGGCATTGATCACTCTGTTACTGAAGTCGAATTTTTTGCAATCAAGTTTGGAGCAGTTTATATTAAGTTTGTATCCATTGAGAGCTTGTGATTTGAAGATGAAGTAGTAATTGACAGGTAGGACATTGTAGCATATAATTTATGCTACACTTAGGTAGTGGAATTCTAGATTTTCTAGGCCCAAAATTTCATGTTTGGTGGCATATATTATTGCGGCGCAGGCGGAGTAACAGTCGGACAACAGTGTATGGGTATAAATAGGGTCACTTTTATTCACTCAACTTAATTAACTATTTAACCAAATAAGCCCACGTGACCTGCAGTGGTGCATAAACTCAAATGGGGGCGGAGTTAACTTCAAAACAAACTCAACTGAGCAACTTCTGGGCAAAAGCTCCATGCCTGGGTGCAGGGTCATGGTAAAATTACACCTGCGCCCTGCCCCTTGCTACGCCCCCACGGCGTATGGGATGGCTCGCCACTGGTCACTGATAATATCCATGCAGCGAGCCACAGGAGCAACCCCCCTCAATGAACCCAGGCCGGTCGAGCCCTGTAATCCGAGAGGGAGATCCCACCTTCACCTCAGTAGAGGTGCCCCTAAAGGAGATCACCGTTGCTGCTTATGCCCATTTCCGCCCCCTATCGGCCAACCCCCCCCCAGTGACCTTGAGGGGGGGGCACTAGTCGGTGAGACCACCCCCTAACCACACTCCAACGTACAGAGTAGAGCAGGCGAAAAAACAACCAGAGCTGGGCCAATTTGCTGTGGTTGCAAAAAATTCCTACTCAGCCCCACCGAGGGCGACCCATCATATGTACCCTGCAGCAGAGGGAGGGTGGGCGGGTGTCTCCAAACTGCCGGGCGAGGGTAACTGCGCCACGAGGCAGCCCCTTTTATAGGGCTGCCTCACCCTCGCCCGTCCAATGGGTGGCCAGCGCCACCAAACTTCGTCACTGCGGCCCCTGGGGATGACGAGGGGCCACAGGCTCCGCCCCAAGATGGCGGCCTCCTTCCCCGGCCCACGCCGCAACCCCGCGCCGGCTGGTGAGTCGCCGGCAGCATTGCGGCGCAGGCGGAGTAACAGTCGGACAACAGTGTATGGGTATAAATAGGGTCACTTTTATTAACTCAACTTAATTAACTATTTAACCAAATAAGCCCACGTGACCTGCAGTGGTGCATAAACTCAAATGGGGGCGGAGTTAACTTCAAAACAAACTCAACTGAGCAACTTCTGGGCGAAAGCTCCATGCCTGGGTGCAGGGTCATGGTAAAATTACACCTGCGCCCTGCCCCTTGCTACGCCCCCACGGCGTATGGGATGGCTCGCCACTGGTCACTGATAATATCCATGCAGCGAGCCACAGGAGCAACCCCCCTCAACGAACCCAGGCCGGTCGAGCCCTGTAATCCGAGAGGGAGATCCCACCTTCACCTCAGTAGAGGTGCCCCTAAAGGAGATCACCGTTGCTGCTTATGCCCATTTCCGCCCCCTATCGGCCAACCCCCCCCAGTGACCTTGAGGGGGGGGCACTAGTCGGTGAGACCACCCCCTAACCACACTCCAACGTACAGAGTAGAGCAGGCGAAAAAACAACCAGAGCTGGGCCAATTTGCTGTGGTTGCAAAAAATTCCTACTCGGCCCCACCGAGGGCGACCCATCATATGTACCCTGCAGCAGAGGGAGGGTGGGCGGGTGTCTCCAAACTGCCGGGCGAGGGTAACTGCGCCACGAGGCAGCCCCTTTTATAGGGCTGCCTCACCCTCGCCCGTCCAATGGGTGGCCAGCGCCACCAAACTTCGTCACTGCGGCCCCTGGGGATGACGAGGGGGCCGCAGGCTCCACCCCAAGATGGCGGCCTCCTTCCCCGGCCCACGCCGCAACCCCGCGCCGGCTGGTGAGTCGCCGGCGGCATTGCGGCGCAGGCGGAGTAACAGTCGGACAACAGTGTATGGGTATAAATAGGGTCACTTTTATTAACTCAACTTAATTAACTATTTAACCAAATAAGCCCACGTGACCTGCAGTGGTGCATAAACTCAAATGGGGGCGGAGTTAACTTCAAAACAAACTCAACTGAGCAACTTCTGGGCGAAAGCTCCATGCCTGGGTGCAGGGTCATGGTAAAATTACACCTGCGCCCTGCCCCTTGCTACGCCCCCACGGCGTATGGGATGGCTCGCCACTGGTCACTGATAATATCCATGCAGCGAGCCACAGGAGCAACCCCCCTCAACGAACCCAGGCCGGTCGAGCCCTGTAATCCGAGAGGGAGATCCCCCCTTCACCTCAGTAGAGGTGCCCCTAAAGGAGATCACCGTTGCTGCTTACGCCCATTTCCGCCCCCTATCGGCCACAGCAGGGGGTGAAATTTTAATTTATTCCCCCTGCTCCCCCCTCTGCACATGAATGTGCAGGCACCTCTGCAGGTCCGCTAAAAATTTGTCATTACCCCTCTCTGACAAATGAACACCGTCCTGCCTATATAAGTCTCTGAGGGATGCCCTAATGTCGGGGTGGTCTATCACCCCACCCCCCTCACGGAGTAACCATTTCCGGACTGCTCGGTTGACCCTCTTCCTAGCCCCATCGACCGCCCTGGGATTTCTAGCATGCCTCCAAACCCTACGGGGCAAAATGTTGGACCACAAGATGCGGGTGTCCGGCCACCGCTTCCAAATAACCTGCAATCCATCCCAAATGTGCCACAGCAAGTCAACGCCCGTAATAGCTCCCAGGTCATTGCCTCCCACATGCAAGACCAACCATCCCGGCACCCCCAGCACCTTCCCGCTGTTGAACAGCAAGGGAAGCAACTCCAACCAACGTAGGCCTCTACGACCCAGCCATTGCACCCTAACATGCCGGTCCAGCTGCAACTGCGTGCCTGGCGTTGTCTCCTGGGCCCGCCGCTCGGCCCAGTATACCATGCTGTGGCCACAGATCAGGACTCTACAGGCCCCCTGTACGTCATCTAAAAAGGGGGGAAAAAACAAAAACAAAGTAGCATTAGAATCAGCCACCTGTGCCGCGCCCTGTCCCGCCCCCACTCACCTAAGGACGGATGTAGGCCCGGAAGGCCGTAGAACGCCAATGGCCCACCGCACGTATGTCTGGCGTGCTGAAACCAACTTCGGCTGCAAAAGAAGCTGCGCCAATCCTGAAAGAGTGTGTCCCGTAACGCTTGGGGTCCAGGCCCATCCGGGCCAGGGCCTTGGTAGCCACAGCCCAGAATTGGTACCTAGTGAGAGGGTCCCCGGATGCATGGCAGAAAAGCGGGCCGGGGTAACTTCCCCGGATGTCCCAATACGCTGAGATTGCCCCACGGGGCACACCTTCCTCTGGCTGGTCCTGGAAAGCTGGACCGTCACGCCCCGGCCCCTCTGGTCCGTTTTGGAGCAGCGCAGACGAAGGAAAACTGAGCCCCGCCGAAATCGAATGTCCCTAGCTGTAAAGGCGCGGCCAGAGTGATCGAACTTGGATGCCGCCAAAACCTCGCTTATACGGAACGCACAAAAAAACAACGTAACCGCGACCGCGCGGTAAAGGGCTGCCTCATACTGGGAGCGACACAGCTTGTCCCACAAATCACCCAAAGCCCGTAGGTGAGCCAACTTGAGGGGGCGTCTCCTATCACCCCGGGGCGGGCCCTTCTCCCTGACCCACCCCTCCAGTGTCTTTCTAATCCTGAAGTCACCTGTGTTATCCGAGAAACCCCTGGACTTGGCTATGAAAGCCAGGCCAGCCAGCTTGCCTCGAATTGTGCGGGCTGACAACCCCCGGCATTTACTAAGAGAACAGAACTCCAGCAGGTGCTCCACCGGGGCCGGCCAAAGCTGATCGTATCTCCTATCATGACGAAAAACCCAAAATTCCCTACCTGCCCGCTGGTACGACCTCCTGGTGCTTGCTGCAATGGACAGGTCGATTGCCCTGTTCACGTCGGCCCTCCAATCTGCCACAGGAGCGGGGGGGGGGGGTGCCTCCGGTTGTTCCGCGGCCTGTGGGGCAAGCAGCCGGAACCTAGCCAACTGCCCCCTTGACAAAGCATCCGCTACCCCGTTCCTGATCCCAGGGACATGGTGTGCCCGGAAAAGCATGTTCCGGGCCAGGCACCTAACCACCATGTGACGCACCAAACCCATCACTCTCTCATTCTTAGAAGAAAGGGTGTTGACCACATGTACAACCGCCATGTTGTCGCACCAAAAATGTATCGTCTTACCGGTGAAGCTAGGGGACCATAGCTCGATAGCCACGACAATTGGGAACAGCTCCAAGAACGTCAAGTCCCTGCACACTGCGGTGCCCTGCCACTCCTGAGGCCAGTCCGCCCTAAACCACCTATCCTTCCAGACCACACCAAAACCAACTGCCCCGGCTGCGTCGGATTTCACCTGGAAGTCGCCTTTCAACAGCATGTCCTGTCTCCAAAAGGAGACCCCGTTGTATGTATGCAAAAAATCCTGCCACACCCCCAGGTCTTTCCTAACGCTAGCCGTCAAGCGGATTCTGTGGTGAGGCTTGGTGAGACCGGCCGTTGCCTGGTAAAGCCTAAACATGAACGCCCTACCCGGCGCTATTACCCTACAAGCGAAGTTCAACAGTCCCGCCAGATCCTGTACCTGCCTAAGGGTCACCCTTCTGGCGGCCTTAACGACCCTAACCGTGTCCCGCAGCTTCGCTAGTTTGTCCTCCGGAAGCCTACAGGTCTGGGCAACCGAGTCCACCTCAATGCCCAGGAGGTGGTGGGCCCCTCGGTCTTCTCATGCGCCAGAGGCACGCCGAGGTCCCTGCACAACCCCTGAAAACCTGCCATTCCCCGCTGGCATACATCAGAGCCCGCCGGCCCTGCGAAAAGAAAATTATCTAAGTAATGGACCACTGACCGAATCCCTGAACTCTTCACGTGGGCCCATTCTAGGAAGGAACTAAACTTCTCGAACAATGAACATGAAACTGAACAACCCATCGGGAGGGCCCGATCAACAAACCCCCCCCCCTCAAACTGAAAACCTAAGAGGTCGAAATCCTCGGGGTGAATCGGCAAGAGCCGGAAGGCCGACTTGATATCGCACTTACCCATCAGGGCCCCCGGACCACACTCTCGAACCACCGAGACCGCCGTATCAAAAGGGGTATAACGCACTGAACACAGGTCATCAGGAATATGATCGTTAACTGAGTTACCCGGGGAAAAAGACAGGTGGTGAATAAGCCGGAACTCCCCCGCTGCTCGCTTGGGCACCACTCCCAGGGGGGATACTTGCAGAGAAGGCAGGGGCGGCTCCTTGAAGGGGCCCAGCACCCGACCCTCCCGCACCTCCTTCATAATTTTCTCCCGTACCACGTGTTCCATTCCGGAAACTGACCTCAGGTTGCTAGCCAGGCAAGCAATCCTGGGCCCCCTATACAGAATTCTAAAACCCTCCGAAAAACCTGTAAGCAAGAACTCAGCACCTTTCTTAGGGCGAAAACCCCCAAGCCTGTCTCTCAATCTATCCAATTTAATGGGGGTTGGTCCCCTTGCCCTGAGCTCCAGACGCCTGGGGCTTAGCATAGCCCACTGCTGCCTTGTTGCCGCCTCCCCCCCTGCCCTTATAGCAGGCAGATGTCGGGTGTCTGCCATTACACAACGCGCAGGCATGGCGAAAGCGACAAGCTGGCCTGGAACAGGCTCCTATGGCGCCGTACTCGTAACAGTACGGCGGGATCCGAAAGGGCGAACTCGTCGCACCCCGCTGCGCCGAGCCCTGGGTCCCCGAGCCCGCCCCCGGGCGGGGGAGGGTAGCCTCTTTTCCTTGGGTCAGCAGCAGGTGGCCAGTAGGCGTCCGCCCGCTAGCCGGGGTGGCGGGTTGCTGCGTGGCTTGAAGCCACAAATCGTTGTGCCGCATGTCCCACGGCCAGTGCCTATTGTGTGCGGCAAACCTCCTAAAATCCTCATCGTATTGCTTCCACGCCTCCCCACCAAACTCCTGATAAGCCCGTAATATCATATTCATATATAGGATGAGCTCGTGAGTCTTGTGTACATCATCTTCAACAACCACTGAGTGATACGCCAGAAAGGCGTATGCCCATGATAAAATTCCTTTATCCATCTTGACTTCCTTTGACTCCACAGCCCCCTTCTTACCATCCTTGTCCTTGTCCTTCTTAGATTTTTCCGGCAATAGAATCTTAAATATATCGACATAAGCCCCGCGCCAAATCTTTCACTTAAGGGCCTGTGACATATGCATGCTAAGCGGAGTGTCAGGGAGGCCAGGGGCAAAAGGGTTGCCGCTGTCGACAGAGGAGGTATCAGTGGACTCTGTGGTCGTGGACTCCGAGCTATCCCTTGAGGGGTCCCTCCTCCTCCTGCCCCTCTTTGTCATCCCCCGTTTTCGGCCCCTCCCCCATACCTGGGCTGCCGTGCGCGAACGCCATGTGCTATGTGACTTATGTGATTTGCGTTTAACCGCCTGTACCCTGCCTCGTGGTCCCCATGGCCGGGACCAACGATGCCTGGGTACTGGGCACTCACCCCAATGTGAAGAGTCATCATCAGCCTCCTCTGATGCAGAAGCAGCCCTGCTTCCACGTCTCCTCTTGCGCCGTTTCTTAGCGCGCCGGTCGGATCTCACCCTCTGGATCCTTTCCTCAGATTCCGAGGAGCTTCGGGTCCCCTCTGCGCTCGTGGCACCCCTGGCGTCCTCGTGCCGGGACCGGCCCCTCTTCCTTGGCCCCTCATCCAATTTCTCGAGTAAGGCAGAAAGAAGGTGTGAAGATACAGAGACTGACTCCTCCCCTGTACCCTCATTCCCAACTGCCCGTGCCATGGGGGACCCCTCATCAGACCCACTCGTTTCAAATGGGCTGGGGTCCCCCTCCCCGGGATCGGTAAACTCCCTCCTGTTGCCACGTGGCCCCCTGGATGGGGCCCTCCCCTGGCGGCGGCCTGCTGCCCTAGGGGTCACCCCCCGGCGCCTTGTGGCCCGCCCCCTGGTGTTCTCCTCCCCCCTGGAGCTGACCTCCCTGCCTGGCCTAATGGCCTGCCCAGCCTCAGGGGCCTCCCCCCAAGTCCTCTTGGGGGCCCTTCTCCTACCCGTACAGTGGGGCTCAATGGGGGGGGGTGCCCTGAGCGCCGGCCTGCCCCCCCGCTGTCCGCCGCCGGGTCCCAGATTTAGCCCTGCTGCCCCTCGCCATGATTCCACCCCCCTCCAAACCGGAAGAGGCCCGACAAACAGCCGATGCCTCTGGCGTTGTCGGCCCGGGCCTCCCAATGCCGCCCACGCGACTGCTTAGGCCTCCGGGCCTAGCCGCGCTGTCTTCGCCGAGCGCCGCCGGCCTAAGCCTCCGGACTGCCGCCCCAGCGATCGCGCCGGCCTCTGGGCTTGTCGGGCTCCCCTCGCCAAGCGGGCTGCCGGCCCGAGCCTCAGCTCGCCGCCCACGCGCTTCTTCGCCTTCGGGCCTCTCTCCACCGCCGCGAGCAGCAGGGCTGTCTCCAAACTGCCGGGCGAGGGTAACTGCGCCACGAGGCAGCCCCTTTTATAGGGCTGCCTCACCCTCGCCCGTCCAATGGGTGGCCAGCGCCACCAAACTTCGTCACTGCGGCCCCTGGGGATGACGAGGGGCCGCAGGCTCCGCCCCAAGATGGCGGCTTCCTTCCCCGGCCCACGCCGCAACCCCGCGCCGGCTGGTGAGTCGCCGGCGGCATTCTGTTGCAAACGGAAGAGTGTAGTACTTGTCTCATGAAATATATCTGGACTTTCTCAATTATATTAATGTCCAATATGTAGTGTGGATTCCAGACAGATGAGCTGTATTCGAATATTGGCCTAGCAAATGCTCCGGTTAGAAGTACAATATTAGGAGAGAAGAAGCTATGCAAGATTAAGTCATCCACTCTTAATGCCTTTTTAGCAATGCTGTTACAATAGGCTCTGGCACTTAGATCAGTAGAGGTCCCTTAATGAGCGAGGATCATCAACAAGGTCATGATAATCTAGTTTGTATTTTGTGCTCTGATTATTTTTGCCAATGTGTAAGACTGAGCATTTATTGATTGAGATTAGAAGTTGCCACTTGTTTGACCATTCTGATACATAGTCAATGTCTTTTGGAAGGGTAGTAATATTGTTGGTGATGTTGAATAGTTTGACATCATCTGCAAAGAGGACACAGTTGCTTTTTATATTATCACAAAGGTCATTTATGTAAGGAATAAAGTGAATTGGTCCTAAAACTCTGCCTTGGGAACACGGCTGTTAACAGGCACAGGGTTTGATAAAGCATTTCCTATTTTGACCACTTGTATGTTTGACAGGAATGCAGTAAATCCATTTGTGCAGAGGTCCAGAAATGCCATAAGATTTTACTTTTACGTTTTACTTTTACTTTTAGAAGTAGTTTGTTGTGTACCACTGAGCCAAAGGCTTTGAAGAAGTCTATGTAAATTGCGTCTATTGTTATGCCCTGATCAAGTTGTGTACTACAGTGATCCCTCGATTATCGCGAGGGTTCCGTTCCAAGACCCCTCGCGATAATTGATTTTTCGCGATGTAGCGGTGCGGAAGTAAAAACACCATCTGCGCATGCATGTCCTGTTTTCCATGGCCGCGCATGCGCAGATGGTGGGGCGACGGCAGTTCGGAGGCTGGCAATGGTTGTTTTTCATGCTGGCCACCCCCCAGCACCTCACCGCTACCCCCCGCCCGCCCGATTCGCCCCTCTCACCAGCTTTCTTGGGGCACGAGTCCTCCTTCAGCAGCACTTGTGGCAATGGCTTCTCGGCTTTTTCCTTCCCTCCCTCCTTCCATCCCTCCCTCCTTCCATTCCTCCCTCCTTCCATCCCTCCCTCCCTTCTCTCCCTCCCTCCCTCCTTCCCTCCCTCCCTCCTTCCCTCCCTCCTTCCTTCCTTCCTTCCATCCCTCCTTCCTTCCATCCCTCCCTCCTTCCATCCCTCCCTCCTTCCATCCCTCCCTCCCTCCCTTCCCTCCCTCCCTCCTTCCCTCCCTCCCTCCTTCCCTCCCTCCCTCCTTCCCTCCCTCCCTCCTTTCTTCCTTCCTTCCATTCCTCATTCCTTCCATCCCTCCCTCCTTCCATCCCTCCTTCCATCCCTCCCTTCTCTCCCTCCCTCCTTCCCTCCCTCCCTCCTTCCCTCCCTCTCTCCTTCCCTCCCTCCTTCCCTCCCTCCTTCCTTCCATCCCTCCTTCCATCCCTCCCTCCTTCCTTCCTTCTTTCCATCCCTCCCTCCTTCCATCCCTCCTTCCATCCCTCCCTCCCTCCTTCCATCCCTCCCTCCTTCCATCCCTCCTTCCTTCCATCCCTCCCTCCCTCCCTCCTTCCATCCCTCCCTCCCTCCTTCCATCCCTCCCTCCCTCCTTCCTTCCTTCCATCCCTCCTTCCTTCCATCCCTCCCTCCTTCCATCCCTCCTTCCATCCCTCCCTCCTTCCTTCCATCCCTCCCTCCTTCCATCCCTCCCTCCCTCCCTCCTTCCTTCCATCCCTCCTTCCTTCCATCCCTCCCTCCCTCCTTCCATCCCTCCTTCCATCCCTCCCTCCCTCCTTCCTTCCTTCCTTCCTTCCATCCCTCCCTCCTTCCATCCCTCCTTCCATCCCTCCTTCCATCCCTCCCTCCCTCCCTCCTTCCTTAAAAAACACTTAAATACAGTAATGACAGAATAAAAAACCCCAGCCCTCACCTGGGTTTCCCTCATCTGCATCGTCTCCTTCTGTGTCTTCAAGACGGTTGTACAATTGCTGCGCCTTGGTTCGTATAGTGTTCGTATCCAAAGCAATGCTCTTTTTGCGGCAGTCTTGTACCCACACAGACAAAGCAGCTTCCATCTTCATAAGGCGTTTGTTTCTAGGCGTCACCATTCTTTTTGCAGCCTTGTTGAATGTTATCTGAGAAGTTTGCCTTATCTTCTTTTCGTCTTTCCGAATGTATCGCACAGTCGATTCATTGATCCCATAATGCCGACCAACATCTACATTAGAACGTCCCGCTTTCAGCATGTCCAAAAGTTCAATTTTCTCCTTGATTGTCAGCATCTTCCTGCTCTTTTTAGCATCGCCGCCTCCACTCCGCATGCAACATTTAGGAGCCATCTTCCAAGAAGTCTTCACAAACAGCTCCAAGAAACAGCTCCAAGAAACAGCTCCAAGAAACAGCTCCAAGAAACAGCTCCAAGAAACAGCTCCAAGAAACAGCTCCAAGAAACAGCTCCAAGAAACAGCTCCAAGAAACAGCTCCAAGAAACAGCTCCAAGAAACAGCTCCAAGAAACAGCTCCAAGAAACAGCTCCAAGAAACAGCTCCAAGAAACAGCTCCAAGAAACAGCTCCAAGAAACAGCTCCGACAAACAGCTCCAAAAGTTCCAAAAGTTTCAAAAGTTTCAAAGCAAAGCACGCTGAGCAAACAACACTGATTGGCCGAGATTTCTGTCCATCAGCATTGTCGGGCGAAATGTTTGCAATGACAACGCTGATTGGCTGAAATTTTGCTGTATCACCATTGCCGGGCAAACTTATTGCAATGGCAAAGCTGATTGGCCGAGATTTCGGCCAACCAGCAATGGTAGACGTCAGTTTGGTGATGACGCATGACGTCATCGGGCGGGAAAAACCGCACACGTATTTTTAATTTATTATTTTTTGAAAAATCGCGATATAGCGTTTCGCGAAGATCGAGATGGTATTATTTGTTGAAAAATCGCGATATAGCGTTTCGCGAAGATCGAGATCGCGAAAATCGAGGGATCACTGTACATATGTTTTTAAAGTGTAGAAGTTGTAGATCGCAGTATTTTTTTTTCCTGAAACCAAATTGTTCGTGAGTAAATTGTATGTCTCTAAGTGGAAGGTAATGCATTTGTTAATGATTGATTCCATGACTTTGCAGGTGACTCAACATAAAGAGATTAGTCTGTAATTTTACCCTCGAAAATGTCCAGAGATACTTCACCACAAGAGCTCTTCACTCGTCTACCCGTAACAGAACACCCTACGAAACTAGACTTACAATCCTGGGTCTAGAAAACTTAGAACTTAGACGCTTCAAACATGATCTAAGTATTGCCCACAAGATCATATGCTGCAACATCCTGCCTGTCAAAGACTACTTCAGCTTTAACCACAACAACACAAGAGCCCACAACAGATACAAGCTTAATATTAACCGCTCCAAACTTGACTGTAAAAAATACAACTTTAGTAATAGAGTTGTCGAAGCATGAAATTCACTACTGGACTCTGTAGTATCATCCCCTAACCCCCAACATTTTACCCTTAGACTATCCACAGATGACTTCACTAAGTTCTTAAGAGGTCAGTAAAGGGCGTACATAACTGCACCAGAGTGCCTACCATCCCCTGTCCTATCCCCTTTCCTATATCTCATATATCTTCTCTTCTATACCTATATCTTTTTCTGTTATTCTCTCATAGTTATATTTCACTCCTTTTCCCCCCCTCCTCTATTCCCCCTTTAATACATTCTACCTGATTATATCCTCTATAACTCTCATTGTGTATTATTGTGTATTGGACAAAACAAATAAGTAAATAAATAAATAAAATTTTAAATTAGGCTGGGCTCTCCCTTTTTGAAGATAGGGATTATTGTGGCTGGTGACCATAAATTGGGTAGGGTCCTGAAAGTTTTACTAAAAATTATACTCAGTAGTTCCTCCAGGGCAGTGGAAAGTTTTACATCACAACCCACAAAAAAATATGCACCACCATATTTTTGGTGCATTTTTTTAGCAATATAATTTTTCCTCTTCTTTTCTTCTGTGGCTTGAAAAAGGCCTTTCCACCTGCCTCCAGGTAAATACTTACCTTTCTTTCTTCACCCGAAGCACAGCTGATCAGCTCCTCAGCTGTGTTTTGGGCTGAATCCTGCTACTGAACATGTGTGGAAGCAAAATTGCATGAATGCAGTGAGCATATGAGCATGAAATGTTGCGATGAGAGCCAGTGGCGAAGGTAAATGGAACCCACTCCTGCTGGAAATGTATTCATTTTCTTCCTACCTTTCAACATTTTTTAAAAAAATATTATAATATTTTCCCTTCCTCTAAAATGTTGAATATATCAGTTTATTTGCATGATACTTACAATCAGGGCTACCATGTCAGTGCTGAAAAATATTCAGATGGTCATTAGAAGATAGTGAAGAGTTAATAGTTACTCAATGTTTGAAATCCCAAAGCAAAGCAGCACTTACATTTGAAAAATGTACTGTAAGTTTGTTTCCATGCCGGAGTTCTATTTTTAACAATTGCCTGAATGAGATTAATGGTTACTGAAGTTCATTGACTTATTTTTTCCTACCATTTTATTTTTTTTGTCTTTGCTTTGTCATCATAATTTTGTTGGAACAAGTCATAATTAAGCCCATTTCTCAGATGGAAAGTGAATAAATCAGAATACTAGTTTACATTAGCATTTGTTCTGGCAATGAAAAGAAAAGGCGTCATTTGTAAACCAGTTCATCCATATAACTTTAAGTGGAAATAAGATTTACTGACTTTGGAGTTTCAGATACAGCCTTATTTCTACCATTAAATCTGTTCTTAAACACGCCCATTTAATTTTAAATGTGCTATGTTTTTGTAACACCAGGATGCTAATGGTTATAATGTGCTATGTGTCTATGAATATATTTTATGTATGCTTCTCCATGTATACCCATACATATATGTACATATGTATGTGGATACATATGCATGTGTATACAACACTAAAACATTTCAATGTAATTATTTTACTGTTGAGAAGCATCCCCAGTTTTGGCATTAGAATTTGCCTCTCCCTGGTGTTCCATTGATTTAATTGGAATATTGATTTTGAATGCTAGAACAAAGAAAATGAGGAAATATGTCCTAACAGGGAAATCTATTAGAGTACAGAAAAGCTTCTGATGTATGACTTGAACTCTTTTATAACCTTTCTTAATGCCTGGGGAACTAACATTATAATGATGCTGGTATTCAATTTCTGAAACTTTTCACTGCCTTTCTGACAGTTGAAAATTTAAAGTAAGCTTAAAATGGCACATAAAGAAGAGAAAGGAATCAGAAACATGAATGCTACATTTGTGACTTAGAGTCAGGGTTGTTTTTAATTATGTTGATATAGGTGAAATTTTCACCTATTGATGAGAGAAGGTGATGATGATAATAATAATAATAATTATTATAATGCTGATAATGCTGATAATAATGATAATAATAATGGTAATGATGATGATGATGATAATGATAATGATAATGATAATGATAATGATAATGATAATGATAATGATAATGATAATGATAATGATAATGATAATGATAATGATAATGATAATGATAATAATAATAATAATAATAATAATAATGATGATGATGATGATGATGTTCTGTCGAGCTCTCTGGTAGAATCCTCCCGAAAATTCACAGATACAAATTTCAGACACACACACATTTGAAAATTCAAAACAATGTTCTTTATAAGGAAAATTCAAATAAACTAAGCACTCTTTTTGTATAGCAAAAAGCACTCGTCTCCAAACAAACTGGTAATTTGTACAAGTCCCTTATCAGTTCTGAGATATGTAGCTTGCAGCTGTGAGGTAATTCACAGTCCTTCTTCTTTCACAAAGTGAAACACACTTTGCTCTGGTTTAGTTTCAAAGCGGGGAAAAATCAGCACACAAAGGTCTAAGTCAGCAAGGCAGGCACGAAACACAACGATCAGATAATCCTCCACAATGGCTAAACTCACAGGCTTCTATAGCAGCCTCACTAATTACCACAGCCCCACCCAACCACAGGTGGCCTCATTTTCTTTGATAATAATCTCTCAGTTGTTGCTGCCTATGCATCGCTCTCTGCATGCGTGGCTGTATCATTAACTCTTGTTCCGAATCCAAGGAGGAGCTAGATAATTGATCTCCTTATGAGCTGTCTGCCACACTCTCCTCCCTGTCACTCATTTATTTATTTATTTATTTATTTATTTATTTATTCATTCATTCATTCAATTTTTATGCCGCCCTTCTCCTTAGACTCAGGGCGGCTTACAACATGCTAGCAATATTGCCCCCACAATCCGGGTCCTCATCAGTTTTCTTGGTCAGAGGAGCCTTCATCAGCAGATTCCACTGGGAGCAAAACAGGCCTGCGGCATGTGGATGTCTCCCCCACATCCATAGTCCTTGGGGTAGGAGCTGGGCCAAAGCTAACCACAACAAATAATAATAATAATAATAATAATAATAATAATAATAATAATAATAATAATAATAAATAATTTATTAGATTTGTATGCCACCCCTCTCCATAGACTTGGAGATAAAAACCCAGGAGATATGTTGTTAAGGGATTTTTTTTTTAAATGAAAGATGTCCCATTATAAAGACAAAATTCTTCATTGAAAATGAAATCATACTGCTGGCATCACATGAAGCAATGTTTGTCAGATCAGTCTTATTAATTCGGCAAAGAGCTCTTAAGGTTGCAGTACAGTTGGACTCCATCATGGTTAAAAATAAATAAAATGAGATTGGATTCCCTATGAATAGATGAAAAGATGCTGGAGCTCTGTCCATTAACTATGAATATGATTAATGAAAAATGTAAATGACATCAAATTTAGTTCTTATACTGCTTGGTCCTGTTTGTTTTTGGAAAGAATACCACCTCCCCATTTACCTCTAATCTCAAGTAGGTCACTCAGAACCAAAGCAGTACCTGCCTTTATTCCTTTTCCATCTTAGTCAGGTGCACAGCAGCCAACTAAGAAAACATTGTAAAATAATTATCAGTTAATGACACTTTAAAAGCAAAGCAAAAATTGCATTCCACAGGTGAATTTTGTGCAAAAATTTGCACAGATGTTTTCATACATGCGTACACGTTTATTCACAAGTCACTACCTTTATGTTCAAGCAGCTTGAATTCCTTTTCTCTAGATTTGGACTGTAGTTCAATATATATATATATATATATATATGTAAATTTAAGATTGGCTCTTTCTAATATGTTAATGTTACAGAGGTAGGGTATGTTGACAGGGTATGTTAACAGCTTATTAATTACTGGCGATCAGGTTTGAGTTATGCCAGAGACAAACCATGGGGGGGAAATAGTAGTAATCAAGAAAAAAAATACCATTAAAAAAAAGAAAAGAAAAGTAAAAAAATATTTGGAATTTTTCATTTTGGAAGTATAAATATAAAATATAAAAATAGAATTGCCACAAAGTCCAAATGGTTTCTTTCCAATTGCACAGAATCCCTGATAATTAAAACCCTTTTATATTAACCAAGATAGATATAATTCGGTCATGAACTAGGCAGATATATACTTTGCACATGCTGCTATTTGGATAAATGCCTAGCTAAATCAGTGGGTGACATTCTTCTACACTTTTTGAGCCCTTGTTTTAATAGTAACAGCAACAGCAATCAGAATGCAAGCTGATTATTTGGGAGGAATGGAAATTTTAAAATAAATTATGTAGAAAAAGCTAGGAAAAGAACCATACCATTGGATAGAGATTTTATTCAGCTATTAGTCTAGAAAAATAGCCATAGGGTTTCTATTAACCACAAATCACACTAGCCAATTCCATATCAGTACAGTTGATAGTCAGTTCAAATGTTCAAACACTGCAAAATCTGTACAACAAACAAAAAAAGCATTATAAGATATTTTTCAACGACCTCAAAGGATGTCAGATTTCATGACAGTGTCTTATGCTGTTTTTATATGTCTTTGTGTCATATATAACTCTAATTGTAAATTACAAATATAATTGAAAAGCACCCAGATTCCCAGAACCATTTTGAGAATCTAGTTTTGTCCTTCGTTATTATTAGCAATCCTTGGCTAATCTACGAAGCTAAAGAAAGAGAGCCCTGGCTTGCACCGGAATGAAGATCCATCTGAGAATTTCAGAGTTGTTGACTGAAAGAGCAAAAGCATGAAAAAATAAACAAATCCTGGAATGAGGCATCTGACAACCACTTAATTAATGTGCTGACGGACAAAAGGGATATTTAGTTCAGTTTAGACACTGTTACTTTTAAGAGATTGCATTAGGGCAGTGTTTCTCAAATAGTGGGGTGGGCCGCCCTGGGGTGGGGGGTGCAGAGCGATGCCAAGGAGGTGCATGACCCTAGGGAATGTCCTCTTTTTTTGGCGCAGGGAGTAGGTTTTTTTTGCATCAAACAATAACGCACAGCACAGAGTAGGAGATATGAAGTGCATATAACAAACTCTTAAGAGACACCATGGAAAAATATTTAACAGGGATGAAAAGAAAGGAGAAGAGAGACAGAGATAATGAGACAAATGTTAAGACTTTCGAAAGCTACGATGAAGAAATATGACAGAGGGTATGTAGCGCTTGGCTTCACTGTGATTACGGTGGGAAACAAAGAAAGACAGGTATGTTTACTGTGTGTAAAAATGTTGGCAGCAAACAACATGAAGCCAAATAAATTAAAGTGTCAGTTAAACACATGACATTCCAATCATGCTGTTAAGCTGCTTGAGTTTTTTCAGTGAAAATGTGCTGAATATTGCAAACAATTGTCCCGGCGGAGAGTTGGGAGGCACGCAAATTGTTTACTTTTTCCTGGGGCTGAGGGGGGGCATAACAGAAAACAATTGAGAAACACTGCATTAGGGGAATGTAATAACAAATTGCACACTGCTTACTACACCAGTCACAGTGAATCAGCAGAAAGAGCAGAGAGAGAAGAGAGAGAATCATGCTTTCTGGTTCTCTCTTATGGTAATTTACAACACTACCTCTTAAAACTATAATACTTCAAAGCAAACATTCATTGTTAGCTTATTTATATATTGTAAACCCAACTGTTTTGTTCAAAGTACCAATAATATGTGACCTCATCTATATGTTCTTATTGGCCATTGAGCTATACCTAGGCAGTGGGTAATTGTGCCATGCTATCAAACAGCCATTTTAAAGTCTTACAAAAGACCATGTAGCAGTCAGCAGATAGGAGAAATGAATCTCTTTTCACTTTTGTATAACGGGAAGGATTATGAATATCTTTTTTTCTGAAGAACTTCAACTTTAATATGTAAGTCTATGAAGATGTCAGACAATAAATGTAATCTGTATGTTTTATTCATTTGTGTGGAGTTTATCTGACTGAGAAAAGCACTAACCTTAGACCAGAACAATTGACATTTGCTTTAGCCTTTCAATATTCTCCACATTTCCCAAATATTTCTGCAGTCCTGAAACTGCCCAGCCTGGAGTGACTGAAAATGCAGAGGGAACTATTATCTGACATTAGCTGATACAGTATATTTGAAAACCACCCAAATAGCAGAAGAGAATTTGGGTCCGTGTTGTCATGTTGCCCAAATATGTTTGTTGTAGCAGATCTGTGTCACAAACACAAATGTAAAGAAAAATCTGCATTTCTGTTTTTGTAGCATTTTCATAGCATTTATGGTGAAATGCAGAGTAGGAGAGGTGAGATTAAAAATCATGCAGTGGGAAAAGTTTTTTGGTGGAAGATAAAGGTTTTGTGTACAGCAAGAATACTCATCATACATGAGAGAAGGTGAGGTATAAACACAAGTACACATGACCAGGGGTGGGTTCCAACTTTTATCGCTGCTGGTTCACTTCCTCCCACACCGTGGCCATGGCACAGTGCTGAAAATTCACAAAAAATTCAACACTCCCCCCCTGCAAACAAAATGGTGGCACATGCACAGTACCAGAAACTTGACTTCTGTGCATGCACAGAAGAAAAAAATCAGCAAAAAATTACATTTTTTTTTCAAAAAATATTTTTTTTAAAAAAGATGGTGGTGTCCACAGATGGTACCAACAGAACCAGCTCCGTGACATCACCAGCGTTTTCCTATCAGTTCTATAGAAGAGGTATGAACTGGGAGAAACTCACCTCTGCACATGGTTAGTAGGAAAGAGACCACCAAGCAATGATATTAAGCTGGTAGGAGAAATTGACATGCAGTGCAGGTGTGAAACAGCAAGACTGTTTAGTGAGTTGTGGATGAGAGGAGAAGACTATTAATATTTGCAATTGAGTGGGAAAGTCTACATATGCTAAATTGGTCCATGGGTGACTGTTTTTGATATTCTCAGCTTGACACTTGTAAATTAGCGACAGTTACTTTGTTAGAAAGCATATAATAAAGCATAAGCTCTTCTATTTAAGGTCACATACTGATAATTCCTACCATCTGATAAAAGCATAAAAGGCAAAACATGTAATATCCCCCAAACAATGGGCTGGGATAAAACATTCTAGATAAAAACAACTCAGTTCAATGTATCTAGTTAAATATCTAGTATTCTCAAATAAAATACCTTTTTATCTGGGTTGCAATACTCTGGATGACCACTAGATATAGAGAATAATTATCGGTTCCATCTAATGGTCATCCAGATATTTCAGATATGGAATCTTCTTTATTCAGATACCTTCAGTATCTACTCATATGTAATTGAATCTGAATTATCTCTTAGTACCCCCCCCCCCCCCAAAATTGAATGCCACTGAGTCATTCATATATAGGAACTGGGTAGTTCTAGCACAGATGTGATGCCAGTAGTAGAATATGGCAACCTACCCATATTCTTTGTAGTAGAATATGGATTGACACAATCAAATTCGGTTTTGGCTATAGAGTTCTCAAGCTTCAAACAAATGATTTCTTCTGTTCCTTTCCTTTTCCAAACTCCCTGCTGAGGCACATATGTAGATAACTGGCTTTATAATCTAGGAACCCACCTAGGGCAAGGTAGTAGTGCATAGTGTTGGTTGGAGGTAGATGAGGGTACATTGCGTACATTCCAGTAGGGGGTTCTAAAACTCTTTGCTACTGGTTGGCTTGCACACTTGCATGTGATGCTTCTGGAGGCGAGGAGAGGGCAGAGTCTCCTGCTGCCAGCGCTACCGATTCTAAGAACCAGGAGCAACCAACCACTGATATATGGTGAAGGTACAGGAGTTTAGGTGATTATGGCGTAATAAGGTGCTCAGGGCAACACACACCATACAAAAGTCTCCGTTCATCTCCAAAAATCATATTAATTACAGTTGATTAAGCATTATGTGCATGTGCACATTGTCACACTAACTTATTCACAACAAATATCTGGTAATAGTGTTGGGGAAGACAGGAGTGCCATATAGATAATAACCAGTAATGGACAGCCAAAATTTTTATTGCCACACTATGGGGTGGCTTATTTTGTGGGTGTGGTTTAATGGTCATGTGGTCATCATCATCGTTCAAGTGAATTGTTAAGTCCTTGACTCACAATGTTACCATTTTTGCTCATTGGGGTGACAATTTGCTTTGTGTTTCCCGCGCTCTCTTTCCCGTCACCCACCCATCTTAGGCTGGTTAGCTAGGTGAATGGGTGTTGCCAGAAGCATAAATGCTGCCAATGCCTCTTCCACCCATGCCTTCTGTTTGCACCTCAGGCAGGAGGTTGCCATGTGACGCTGGATGGGACCCGGGCAGGAGAGAGGGAAGCTAGTCGGAGGCCAGGGAGGAGGAAAGAGGAAAAAAGCAAGAAGCGCAGCAGCAGGAAAAAAAGAGAGCTGAGCCAAGACCAGTTATCCGGGAAGTGACAGCTGCCAATCAGCTGGAGCTGCACATACATTTTCATTTCTGCCGGTGGAACTGCATTCCACCCTGTCCTGCCTACTGCCCATCCATGATAATAACTTTATGCATAGGTAGTTTCCTACCAGTTTGGACCGGTTTATCTGAACTGGTAGTGACCTGATGGTGACATCACAATGATGTCATGGAACTGGTTTGGTCAGTGGTAGTTCATGGACACTGTCATCTTTTTTTAAAAAAAATATTTATTTATTTTTTCTTCTGAGCATCTGCAAAAGCCAAAGTTCCAGCACTGTGCATGCTGTCACCATCTTGTTTTTGGCTATTTTTTTAATTTTGGGGGGATTTTTTGACACTGCATGTGCACACATGCCCATGAGTGTGACCATGTGGCACGGGAGGAAGCAAACCAGTAGTGAGGTTAAGTTAGAACCCACCCTGGCTTCGTGCATGAGTTAAGAAGAAAGTTGACAAAGATCTGTGCAGCTTGTCCTTATCTTTTACCAATGGTATCCATCACACATTCTTTTTCAAGTTATCTTTTGAAAACCATTAGGTGACCTGCTATATGGCACTTCTTATCTAACAGGATAGTCAAAATGATCGCCAACGTCTGATGATAGATATGGCACAACAACAAGAGTTAACATAGGTGATATCCAGACCTACTCTGTGGCTTCCTTAATTTCCATACTCTTTGGCATTCTTACTTCTTTCCTTGGGTTCAAATTCTGTTCATTTCATAGCTCCCAATATCTTATTTCTTGTAACAAAATTTGCCAGGTTAGGGTGTTACAAGTTGCCAATGTGTAGGATTACCACTGACTCTCACATTTATCTATTTCCTTTGGATCCTATCGTGGGGAGTTGTTATAGATTAGATTGGCATCAGGTCTCCTACCTAGTCAGACTTGTTCTTCTTTTTCCAATGTAGCAAACAGATGTTAAGGGAAAATATTAATTGCCAAACGAATATTAAAAAGGTATTCATATGCACAGAATGGGTAACGCTGCATTTCTAACTAGCTCTATAAAAGTGCACAAATGAATAGAATGTGCTGCTGAAATAATTACCCTTGCCACAATAGGAAATTTTTGCTTGTTACATTTAATCATTATTTTCTTCTCTTTTTGAATTGTAATGCCTAGCCTCTGTTTAAACATGCTGATATAGGCATATTTTTGTCAAATTATAAAGAGATCACCATTATTTTGATTGGTGGTGGGTGGGGGTGGGGGAAGCATTGTTAATGCATAATAAAAACCAAGATGAAAGATTTGCTAGGAAATGATAATGTGTCACAAAGAGGAATATTTATTCTCTGGATAGTACTGGCAAATGTAAGCTCAGCTTGATTCAAATTACCGTGCAATGGAACATGAGTGTATTATCAAAACAGGGAAATCTCCCTCTCTCTTCTCCCACTCTCAAAGTACATGAGTAAAGCTATCACAAGAAAACATTACAAGAAACAAACAGATACATTTGTTAAGTAACAACATGCAATTTCTGAACACTTTGTTAGTTTTGCATCTCATTGTCTATTCCAGAGAAATCGTATTTTATGCTGACTTTACTGGAGGATTGTCATACTGCATTACTGTTTTCAGTTCATATGTCATCTGCGTCAAGGTACATCACCACAATTATGCAATGAATGAACTTTTACCTTGAAACTGGTTTCTTTAGGGAGAAAAAGCATATGTTTGTTTTCAAATGAGTGGGAAATAATCCTGTAGAAGTAATTAATTTAAAAAAATATTGGAAGAGGAAATTTGTTTCATTTAAAATATTACTAATTAGCCCCAATATGGAACTTAGAATGCTTGCATTGACAAAAACTCTGTACACAAGTACCTGCTTCAGTAGAGTTTGAGCTGAATAAAGTGACAAGTAAGATCAATAATCCAGGGTTCCAATTTTTTTTACTATCACTCTTTGGGCATGGCTTAATTTTGTGGGCATGGCTTGGTGGTCATGTGACTGGGTGGTCATGTGACTGGATGGGCATGGCCAACTTGACATCACTCACATCAAAGCTTAGGGTTAGGGTGCCTGGCCTTTCCTTGCCTCAAAAGCTTCAATTTCCTATCTATCTGAACATCCAAAATATACTATTTAATCATATGCATGTGTGTACATTCATATTACACACAGGAACACAAAACATACATTTTCTACTATATATACTGTATGTATATGTATATACATACACATACACCTCTTTTAAAACTATATACATTCAACCTCTGTTACTGCATTTGGAAAAACACACCCAGAGTCCACTTTTTGCCACACATTTAACCAAAACCTCTGTGCATTAGAACATTACACATGCCTTCAGATATACTTCCCTAGTTTACACATCACTGTTAGAATAGGAAATGTCATGGATTGAGTAAAATGTGGTGAAACTCACTTAATAACACTCTTGCTTATCAACCAATTTTTTTGGCTCACTTCAGTGATGGGCTTTTATGGGTATGGTCAGGAACGCAGAACTGGTAGAAAAATTTTGATTTTGATTTCTTTTTCCCCCTTTCTGGGTTCTGGAAATGTTTGTTTCTATCGCAGTAAATGAGGTTGAATGTGTATAATTTTAGAAGAGCTGTGCATGAATGTATGTGTGTACATACGCATACAGTTTATATAGTAGATAATGTATATTTTTGTGTGCCTGTGTGTAATATGTATGTACATATATGGCATATATATATATATATATATATATATATATATATATATATATATATATATATATATATATATATATATTTGTTTTCGTAGATTTTCACGGGTACAGGTATGACGGTCTTGGTATATTCGGGTTTCTTCCCGTGTAGGATTTGGAAATTTCTGGCGACGTTTCGATGAGGTCTCACTCATCATCTTCAGGCTGGTGTTTCTGTCCTTTTTCTCAGTCTTCGCCTGAGAAAAAGGACAGAAACACCAGCCTGAAGATGATGAGTGAGACCTCATCGAAACGTCGCCAGAAATTTCCAAATCCTACACGGGAAGAAACCCGAATATACCAAGACCGTCATATATATATATATATATATATATATATATATATATATATTCCATATTTACAACAGCACGAAGCTCAAAACTTCAGCCTGATGATGGTGAATGTGATTTCACCGAAACATCGCATAGACACTCAAAACATTACACGGGGCAAAACCCGAACTCAGAACAATCTACATACATATACCCGTGAAAATCCACGAAAACAAATATATGTATGTATATGTATATGTATATATATATATATATATATATAGATAGATAGATAGATAGATAGATAGATAGATATAGATATAGATATAGATATAGATATAGATATAGATATAGATATAGATAGATAGAGAGAGAGAGAGAGAGAGAGAGAGAGAGAGAGAATTAAATAGTATATTTTGGATGTTTAGTAATAGTAAATAGACAGGGAAATTGTATCTCTTTGAGGCGAGGAGAGGCCGGGTACCCCAACCCTAACCCAAATCCCTGATATGAGTGACGTCAAGTTGGCCACTTTTAAGCCAGTCACATGACCTTTAAGCCATCCCGGTCACATAATCATCAAGCCACTCTCACCTGGTCACATGGCTGGCAAGCAACACCCGCAAAATAAGCCATGCCCACAGTATGGTAGTAAAAATATTTTGCAGCCCTTCAACTGGCTAAATTGTGGTCATAAGGACTATCTCTGCTTTTCTCTACATGGCAGCCTTGTCCTAGCAAACTTCTTCTCCTTTCTGGAAATTTTCCTCTCTGTTAGAGGCACCAAAATAATCCAGACAATGTAAGGTTTCCTGCTGCAGCAGTGAGTTGGACTAGATAACCTCCAAGATGTTTCCTTTACAAACTAGCTCAATTTTGTTTCATTTAAATTTTACTTTTGTTTCATACCAAGAGCTCCATTTTTAGGGAAAGAGATTGGGGGTGGGGGGCTTTGGAAATAAAAGCTCCATAAGAGAGAAGGGGAAAGGCACACTCTGGATTCTCCAAGCCTTGCCTGAGCCAGGAAGTCCTTCTCGTTCTCATTCTTCTCAATCTCTTCCCTTCCCACTCCCAGATCCTTCTCCTCCCCCACTACTTAACCCTGATGTACTTTTGCTTTCAGGGGGGGAGGGAAAACCAAATAAAAATGGGAAGGAGACAAGGGCAGTAAATGGTGCATGGCTGCAAAACAGGAGAAGGGCATTTTTTAGCTGCTTTCTGGGACTGAAAAGTTGACGGGACCCAAACGGGAGTGGGTTCTAACATCTCACTGCTGGTTTGCTTCCTCAAAATGGCTGCCACATGCATAGTGACAGAAACTCACCTTGTACGCATGCTCAGAAGAAGAAATTTTTTAAAAAAATAAAAAAGAGGGTAGCACCCATGGACCTCCACCAACTGATCTAGTTCAGTGACATCATCACGACATCATCAGGGGTCGCTACTGGTTTAGATGAACTGGTGTGAACTGAGAGGATTCCACCCTTGCAATACTTAATAAGTTGGGATATGTTCTGTCGAGTTCTCTGGTAGAATCCTCCCAAAAATTCACAGATACAAATTTCAGACACACACATGTTTGAAAATTCAAAACAATGTTCTTTATACCGAAAATCCAAATAAACTAAGCACTCTTTTTGTATAGCAAAGAGCACTTGTCTCCAAGCAAACTGGTAATTTGTACAAGTCCCTTATCAGTTCTGAGATACTTAGCTTGCAGCTGTAAGGCAATTCACAGTCCTTCTTCTTTCACAAAGTGAAACACACTTTGCTCTGGTTTAGTTCCAAAACAGGGAAAAATCAGTACGCAAAGGTCAAAGTCAGCAAGGCAGGCACGAAACACAACGATCAGATCATCCTCCACAATGGCCAAACCCACAGGCTGCTATTTATAGCAGCCTCACTAATTACCACAGCCCCACCCACACAGGTGGCCTCATTTTCTTTGATAATAATCTCTCAGTTGTTGCTGCCTATGCATCGCTCTCCGCATGCGTGGCTGTATCATTAACTCTTGTTCCGAATCCAAGGAGGAGCTAGATAATTGATCTCCTTCTGAGCTGTCTGCCACACTCTCCTCCTCCCTGTCACTCATGTCTTCTTGGTCAGAGGAGCCTTCATCAGCAGATTCCACTGGGAGCAAAACAGGCCTGCGGCATGTGGATGTCTCCCCCACATCCACAGTCCTTGGGGCAGGAGCTGGGCCAGAGCTAACCACAACAGGATAGATGCTCATCTTACTGCTATTTAATACATTATAAACTATACAATAGATTACCAGGATTAATGAAGGATCTTGAAGTACATATGCTTATAGTGCTCAACACATATTACAAACCTTTGCTACATGCTGACAATTGTTGGCAATTTTCAAATTGGATTGTGTAAATTGTTAAGGCTTGGCTTCTGCTGTTGTAATAATTCTTTGATTATTAATAAATTGAAGTCAAAGGTTGTGGTCTTTGGAATAATACACCTCAGCCACAGATGGCTATTAGATGGTGTGTTAATAGAGCAAATTAATACCTTTCCTTATTAAGTAGTCTTTTTCAAGATCTTGGCTCCCAATCATTAAAGGAGTTTGTTCAGAGTGAGGCTGTGAATGTATTAATAAATTAAAATTAATAAATCATCATTAACTAGTGTATAAATCAAAGTCACTCCGATATACACCATTCCTTTATATATGGAGTTTAAAATATGTTCTGTTATTATAGCAAACAGAACCACGGCATTTGAGGAGTATTTTGTGTATGGAGAAAAGCACATCACCCATTCCAAAGTCAAACAAAGCTTATCTCAATAAATATACCCAGCCTGTGTAAAGCTTAAAGGCTTTATGATATTTCAGAACGTTATTTAACATTGTGTTCAATTGTTTTGTGCTTGCATTAAATATTATAAGACAGCAAATGCAGCACCCTTAAGAGAACTGTGGGGTTGAATGGGAATTTGACCCAGATAACACAACCCAAGCTTTAATTTGGAAGAAATAATGATGTTATTTGGAAGGGAGGAGGAGAAAGCTTGGAAGATGAAATGGGAATTTAAATTTGGAGGCCCAGCTAGTGGGATTTCTTACACCCAACAGGATAACATATGAAATTAAAACAGTTTCTTTTATAAGCTGTATTCAAGTTCTGAATACTAGTGTGTGTTCATTGATAATATCATCAAGCCCCTATGAAGCTATAACATATAACACCCTTCCCACCCCAAAGAATTGTTTTAATAAACAATCCTTCTTTCTAGAGTCTTTGTCCTCTAATTCTAAAGAGCTCAAATATGAGAAAGCTATTAAATCACCTTTGCTTTATCATATAGTGTCCCTATGCTCATACACATGGAGTGCAAATCCAAAGCAGATCTCTCCCTAATCCTTCTAATTTTAAAAATGTTTGCTCTAAGAAACAAAAGTAATTGTGTTTGCAAGGTTAGCTATCTAATCAGCTTGCTTCTGTGACGACTGTCGCTCTTCATTTTGATTTTTCTCAACACTAAGTGATTTGCTAACATACTTAATCCAAACCCACTGAGTTTTTCATTTATTTAACTAAGTCTCCAATGTGATATAGTGCCTGTCTTCATTTCACACTATTTGCATTTGGCTGATGTAACATTTGGAGAAAGTCTTAAGTGGGGATTCGTTATAATTCATTACAAGTGTTTGTTCCTTTTCCAACCCATCACTTCTTGTCATCTAGGTAGAGAACAACTTTTCACTGGAATTGCTAAATGGATTTCAACACATCATCATGTCTTCAGAAAAATTGTATATTTGAGATAGATTAAGAAAACTTTTTACATGTTCTCTTTTTGTTAGAAAATCGATGGCTATTAAATACAACTTATCAAAGAATAAGTGAATAACAGGATTTATAATTGGGAAAAAGAGAGAACTTTTAAAAGACACTTTAAAAACTCTAATAAAGCTTTTAACTTCGGATGAAATTAAAGACATTATCAGGAACAAACAAAAAGTTAGAGTGGGGGTGTTAGAAGTTGATCTGACTTGGCAGATTTATGGTTCTCAAGTATTTGAATATATTTGTCCACTGAAGCTCTATTAAAATAACCAAATAAGCTGTGTAATGACAAACTAGTCTATCCTTATGCTATACACCACAGGAATATATATACACAGCCTAGTATCTCCCAAAGACTTAGGGCTTAGGTGCTGATGACTTTCAGCATGAAAAAGGACAATGGGAATTATGGTCCACACAGTCTGGAAGCTTATCAAATTGCCTCACTTGGGACTAGACTGATTGGCTGTGGTTCTTTGGTTTTTCTGGAGACCATTAAGCTGTAGAACTTCTTTAGGGATAGCTTATTTGTTTGGCTCTATTTTTAATTATGTTTTAGTAATTTAATTAATCTGTATGACACAGCTTTAATTTCTATGCTTGTGGAATTGTACTACTAAGGGAGTACTTAAGCTTGAATTGCTGCTGTTGAATTTCTGATGATCATGTTCTCCTGAACACTGTTACCATATTCTTATTGCATGTTACCTGGCAGATTCAAGATGTAAAAGGTTTTCAGAGAATGAGAAGTATTACTTTGCCTAGCAAGTACTGAGATTTTGGCATTCTGAAGTAGCACAGAGACAACTTTATATATTTCTGCATTGAATTAATAATGCCATGGAAACTGTTAAAAACAGACTACATTATATTGGCTTAATTCATGGCCTATTCCTGCTCTAGATTCTGAATGTGCTTAGAAATTTGATACACACATATCTAACTTATGTGATAATTTAGGGCAAATAATACCTTTTTAATGGAAGTTTCCAGAGCATGTTGAATATTTCAATGAAAAAACAAAAGAATAAGGAGAGATTATTGTTGTAAAGGAAGTGAGGAGATGCAACAAATACACTTATAATAGCCAGTCATCATAATAATAATAATAATAATAATAATAATAATAATAATAATAATAATAATAATAATAATAATAATTTATTAGATTGGTATGCCGCCTCTCTCCGCAGACTCGGGGCGGCTCACAACAATAATAACAATGTGACAGTGTAGAAAATCTAATATTTAAAAGAAAGCATCTAAAAACCCATCATTTAAAAACCATACAACACAAGCACACCATACATAAAACTATATAAGCCTGGGGGAGATGTCTCAATTCCCCCATGCCTGGTGATATAGGTGGGTTTTAAGCAATTTATGAAAGACAAGGAGGGTGGGGGCAGTTCAGATATCTGGGGGGAGTTGATTCCAGAGGGCTGGGGCTGCAACAAAGAAGGGTCTTTCCCTGGCCCCCCCTAGACAACATTGTTTAGTCGAAGGGACTCGGAGAAGGCCAACTCTGTGGGACCTTATCGGCCCCTGGGATTCGTGCAGCAGAACACAGTCCCGGAGGTATTCTGGTCCAATGCCATGTAGGGCTTTATAGGTCATTACCAACACTTTGAATTGTGACCGGAAACTGATCAGCAGCCAATGCAAGCCACAGAGTGTTGGAGAGATGTTGGCAAACCTAGGTAACCCCACAATAGCATTCGCGATCACATTCTGCACGATCTGAAGTTTCTGAACAATTTTCAAAGGTAGCCCCATGTAGAGAGCATTGCAGTAGTCGAACCTTGAGGTGATGAGGGCATGAGCGACTGTGAGCAATGACTCCCTGTCCAAATAGGGCCGCAACTGGTGCACCAGGCGAACCTGTGCAAACGCCCTCCTCGCCACAGCTGAAAGATTGCAAAGACTCTTGGAAGCTGAGGGTAATGAAATAAAAACAACAACCATCCACAACAATAAAACATAATTAAAACAACAAAGAATACACAGTGTGACAGAAGTTTGTTTTATGAACATATCAATAGTAAATAGGAATCATGCCGTCCTTAGAAATGCTTTTTTAAATGGACAGTCTGAATGGCACATTCCCGTGATTAATGATATTGTTGGATTTCTTTGTATTTAGACAATGTGATGTTCCTTTTACTTGACATGTGGCAATCAGCTTCTCTTGCATGTAAGTTATCCAATATTCCTAAAAAAATCGAGGAAAAAGAGAACACAGCAATAATAACTTTCATAGTAAATATACACCTTTAAACCTACATCTACACTTTACACAATAAAGGTTAACATCTTTATTCAACATGTTCTAGAAACTTTAATGAATAGATATTAGTTAGGACATTATTTTGTCCTAAATTATCACATAAGTTAGATATGAATGCATGTATCAAATTTCTAAGTTCATTCTGGGTCTAGAGCAGAAACAGACATGAATGAGGAAACTATTTCACATCATATTAATGACCAGTTTTCACTGAGCAGTGAAAGATGAAATCGGAATCCTGGATGTGAGAAATCCAGGAATTAAATATGCTCCACATAAGTTGCAGACACTGAAGGGTCATCAGTGTTTTCATCATGGAAGACATCACAGATGATACTAGGAATACCCTGGACCACACTGATTGGCTGTGGCTCTCTGGCTTTTCTGAAAACATCACATTAACCTAGATTCAGTCTCCATAAATATATCAAATTTCTCAGCAGTATGTCATTTCTTTGCTGGGTCTAATTGTGGGCACACAATTTCTCAGAAGTGATCCTGGAGTTCATTCTTTGATTAGCTGGACAATATATATTTCTTTATGATTCACTTGCCATGAGAATAAAATTGGCATTCACTGCATCTCCAAAGACCTTTTAATTAAAATGCTACAGTATTAATATGTTTTCTCCATACAGGCATGATAAGAAATGATTCTTTAGTACTATGGAATACATTCTTTGAATGAGATTTACCTTAGAGGTGAGGGTCCTTATTAGGATTCATAGACATGATTTTATTCTCTCAGGAGAAATACTGGTGAAAGCACAATTGCAGAACTGAAAATCAGGATTTAATAAAAAATCCTTGTAAAACATGGCACTCGCATAGCGCTTATGACTGCACTATTTATTAATCTGCTAAGGAGCTCATGCTTTTTATGATTAGGAGGAAGTGGGTCAGAAAGTATTTGCATATATTGTATCAAGATTTGCAGTTTTAAGGTTGGCAAATTGCGTGTATTTCAACATTCTGGGTGGCCTTGTTTCATGATAGCAGTAGCCAGCTTCATTATCAGTGAAAGTAAAAAGAAGTTCAGTGAAAGATGCAATCTCTGGCAGAGAAAGAGCACAGATGGATTAACAGGTGGTGTCAGCCTAGCAGGAAGAGAAATGTATAGAATACTGATAGTGGGATGAGAGAGCTAGATTCAATACCAGTCAGCTGAATTCCTATGCACAGAACATACTTTTGGAAGGCAGAGCTAGTGAGCCATCTGGGACATTTGCTGTTGATCCAGGATAACTGCCAACACCTGGGACTAATGTAAAGCAAGCAAAAGATGAAACAAGATGTTTAGGACTATCAAAGATATTGATGGCTGCTCAAGCTGCACACCAGAATGACATAGAGAAATCAGTTGAAGTAAATCTTAGGTGAAAGCTGACAGGGCAGTTGTAAGACATTCAGCAGTGACAAGGACAAAATGTAGTCACCATTCCTTTTCTCTCGAGACAGTAAGTTGGGAATAAAGAACAGTATGCTTTTTCAATCCGACCCTACTGAAGTGCATGAATAGAATAGAATAGAATAGACAACTTTATTGTCACCTTGCAGGTACATTAATAGGCATCCATTTAAAATAAATTTCATTGCATATGACTGTCAAGGTTTCACTATCTTCAATACACACTGCGTAACCATTACAGAGTAAATAAATAAATACAAAATTATGCATATACAGTGATACCTCATCTTACAAACGCCTCATCATACAAACTTTTCAAGATACAAACTCGGGGTTTAAGATTTTTTTGCCTCTTCTTACAAACTATTTTCACCTTACAAACCCAAGCTGCCGCCACTGGGATGCCCCCGCCTCCGGACTTCTGTTGCCAGCGAAGCACCTGTTTTTGCGCTGCTGGGATTCCCCTGAGGCTCCCCTCCATGGAAAACCCCACCTCTGGACTTCCGTGTTTTTGTGATGCTGCAGGAGAATCCCAGCAGGAGAATCCCAGCAGTGCAAAAACAGGCGCTTCACTGGCAACGGAAGTCAGAAGTGGGGTTTCCCATGGAAGGGAGCCTCAGGAGAATCCCAGCAGCACAAAAACGGGCGCTTCGGCTGGCAAAAGGGGTGAATTTTGGGCTTGCACGCATTAATCACTTTTCCATTCATTCCTATGGGAAACATTGTTTCATCTTACAAACTTTTCACCTTAAGAACCTCGTCCCGGAACCAATTAAGTTTGTAAGACTGTACTTACACGACACAGAGAAACAATACAGTCTAGTTTGGATGTCTAAATGTACATGGTGAGAAAAACAAATCTTGCGAGTTTACCAGACGGATGGCATAGGGAACAAAGCTGCTAAAGAATCTGGTACTCCTGCTAAAAATACTTTGAAGCTTCTTCCCAGAGGGGAGTAACTGAAACAGACTGTAAAGTGGCTGTGGAGGGTCTCTAACAATGCTTTGAGCTCTAAGCACACAGTGCTTATGAGCAATATCCCGAATAATGGGAAGTGAGCCTCCTATAATCTTCTGGACTGCCCTTACCACTCTCTGTATGGACTTTCTATTTGAGGCACTGCTGCCCCCAAACCAAACAGTAATGCAGTTTATTAAAATACTCACAATCATGCTTCTGCAAAAAGTGGCCAGGAGAGAAGGAGAAAGATGTTGCAGGAAATTGAGACACTGGTTCTCATGCTTCAATCATGTGTGGACAGACCAGTTCAGATTGTTAGTTATCTGCATCCCCAGATGCTTAATACTATTGGATTTCCCTTTTTTCTATCTACCTCTCCAGGGTAGATAATGCCTTTTTAAGGTTCCCAGGTTGGAAAATGTGGAGTTTGGGAAACAGAGCCCGTTTCTTCACTCCCACTTGTGCTGACTTCACCGCTGGAAATTTGCACATGAATATTCTTCCCCCCAAGTGCATTGAACTAAGATGAAGCACCCAGGAAAGTGCATCATCTATAGAGCAATTCTTCTGATTGGCAAACTGTATTGATTCAAATTTAGGGGGAAGGCATGAAAGTATATAGTCCTTTGCCAAGCTCTCAAAACACTTCATAATGGAAGGAAGTGCAACTATTGACAAAAATGTCATGGCAGAACAATGGGGAAAAAACCCCCTGAAAATCACATCTCACAAATTGTCCTGAAAAGTGAGATAAACCAAATAAATTGTTTGAAAGAAAAAACATTTTTGCAAAGGTAGAAGTCATTTTCTATTATTTCCTGCGATTCTCAATGGATTTCAAACTCACAAGATCATCTGCTATTGAGGAGCTGTATACTGCATGAGTTAAAAAGAGGACTGTGAAAATATTTATGGATCCCTCGGATCCTGGACATAAATGATTTCAACTCCTACCCTTAAAACGTCGCTATAGAGCACTGCACAGCAAGACAACTAGATGCAAGAACAGTGTTTTTCCTGGATGCCATCTCTCTGCTAAACAAATAATTCCCTCATCACTATTCACTAAGGCTGCATTACTATTACTATTACTTTTTCTCATTGTTCCTAGCACCCATCTCCTCCCACGTAGGACTGTGTGACTGTAACTTGTTGCTGTATCCTTATGATTTATATTAATATTGATTGTTTCCTGATTGCTTATTTGAACCCTATCACAATCATTAAGTGTTATATCTCATGATTCTTGACATGAATCTCATGATTCTTTTCTTTTATGAACACTGAGAGCATATGCACCAAAGACAATTCCTTATGTGTCCAATAAAGAATTCTATTTACTGATTATTTGATTATAAAGTATGCTTAAACATTTCCAGAATAGTTATTAGTGACTGGACATTACAACACAAATCTTCTTAAAGCTCCAATGGCATAAATATCAACGTTTATGTCAATTCAGCATTTACATCACTGGAAATCTGGGGTGTAACAGGCCAGTCTATTGGCTACCATTTGATGTTTATGGATGTGTTCTTTCAATTTTCTGCTTGTTTGCCTTATGCCTCATGTGCACTATGTGGCAGGTGACTTCTATTTTACCTTCTTTGGCCATTGTGTTTTTGGGATTGCTTAGGGTGATTTTATTGGTTTATAGTTTTTCCATCAGGCCTAGGTACTGTAGTAACCTGTTGCTAGCTTTGGAGGTGTTATTAATATATGATAGAGTTATTTATGGACTGTGTGAGTGATCTCACATTCATAGCAGACGCATTGATGTAATGTCTGGAAATAATAATACACCCACAGATCCACCCCGAAATATGTATTTGTTCTGTGGACAGTACATTCATTATGATAAACTACTTCAAGTAAAGAACACACATCAAAAATGCTTTCTTTGGAATGACATTTCAAAAATAGATACTAAAATATCCAAACTAAAGGTTGAATTGAAGCTTTATTTATGGTATATCTTTGGTAAAAGCGGCTTCAACTCAATTTCTTTTCATACTTGTCTCCTACATGTTTTATTTGCTGCACTCCAAACTTTTGTTTTTCTCTTTATTCTTTCTCTCTAGCTATCCCTCTTTCTAACTATGTTTTTTTTTAAAAAAATCCAATGGAATCAGATTCATCAGAGAAAGCAATGGCAAGTTACCATTGGGTGAGCACTGGGTGAGCAGTCATGAACGGCAAGCGCTTGAGAGACCAATAGCCCTCAGGCAGGCCAAAAGGGTGTTTGCTTCTTGTCTGCAATATGACCTCTAGGAAACCAGGCAAGAGGGAGGCATGAGTGTCCATTCAACCCAAGTGAACTCAGCTCCCTAAACTCCATCTCTCTCTCATTGATTGCTGTGTATCCATGGGCAGAGCGGAGTGTTGGTCCAAAGACAGTGCACCACCAGTAGAAGGTTGGGCAGCTTGTTCCCCTGTGGTCCTGCCAGCTAACATGACTGGCTGGCTGGATGCTGCTCGGATCGCGAGCTTGTCTTGCAAAGGCAGGCTATGCGTGCCAGCAAACAAAATGGAGGGGGGGCACATGCATGGTGAATGCAAGCATGCAAAGTGTGGGATGCATACATGCACACACAGGAGATGCACAATGCATTGTTGGTGTTGGCACACAGGAGAGCTGGTGTGGTAGACACACACACTTTTAGCATGGAACAACAACATAGTTACCCACCATTGCTATATACTATATTCACAATATACAAATGTGAGGCATTTTTTAAATTACTTGGACATTTATGTTTTTTAAAGAGCAGCTTTCTTTCTTTTTTCTTAAGTGCAATGTTTACACAACTATCAATAGTAAGCCCTAAAATAAGCAGTGAAGGGCATTATGCTGAATGTTACAAAATAAAATAAACAAAAATAACTGAGACTTGTTGGGGAAAAACATCTTTTCAGATTTTGTTTGATTATAATTGTAAACTAACTTGACCATTTTGAGTTTTTGAGAGGAGAGGGTTACAGGAATTGAGCATGGAAAGTTTGATAAAGAGAAGGACTAAGGGTGTCATGACAGCAGTGTTTCAATACTTGAGGGGCTGCCACAGAGAGGAGGGGGTCAAACTGTTTTCCAAAGCACCTGAAGGCTAGACAAGGAATAATGGATAGAAACTGACCAGGGAGAGATACAACCTGGAAATAAGGAGAAATTTTCTGACAGAAAGAGCAATCAACTTGCCTGCGGAACAGCTTGCTTGCGGAGACTGTGAGAGCTCCAACACTTAAGACATAGATTGGATGGCTATTTATCTGAAATAGTGTAGGGACTCCTACTTGAACAGGGGCTTGGACTAGATGACCTACAAGGTGCCTTCCAAATCTCATAACAAATGTAAATGAGATGTATTCTTCATGATCTAGCCACCCAAATTCTGGTCTTAAAATAATGATTCTGGAATTCTACCACGTGAGATGTGAGAAAGTTTAGAGAACATCTAGTAACAGAAATAACTTTTTCAAAAGCAATGTCTATAGCAAAGGAATTCAGCATTTACTGACTAATGAGGTGGAAATTTTCCACACATTTTATGTTGCTATTGCCTTTTCCTTTAATGGAATATTATAGACTCGCTAGGAAAAAAACTTGAATAGAATCATGGAGAGAAATTATGCATACTATGATATAACTGCAGGGATTTCTTGTGTATCGGTTTAGAGTGGACAGCATGCTGATGACAACCCTTCCTCTAGAGATGATACAAGACATTCAAAAAGTCAAGATGGCAGCTACAGCTGATTTAAAGTTGGTGTGATCACATGGAACTGGCCTCCATTTTCACTTTTTTTCACCCACTGCTTGGTTCAGTCATTTTGTTTCAAAGTACGTACATTTGGCAATTTCTAAATGAATAAAGGATACTGTATTTCCCATTAAAAACTCTTATTCCTGAAGAAGATGGTAGAACACAGCCTCCCCCCCCCTAAATACGCTTCTCTACCAGTGTTTTCTTACTTTTCAGGATTTTCTAAAAGCTGCCAGATAGCCTATTTCTTTCACAGATCTAAAAATGTCATTTACACTTGATGCAATAATAATAACTTGGCACTAATGGATTAATGGATGGCATGTTTATAATATTCACAATAGCAACCGCTATTTTAGATTTTCAGTTGCTGTCTCCTTTACAAAACCCAAGTGTGCTACATTAAACAATAGCCATTTCAGGATTTCTTGAATACAAGAAAAAATGATTCAACACAGTTTTCCATCTACATAATAACCTATTCTGTTTCCTATATGATTTCAGTGATTGCTTGCTCCACGACAAGCAACTTGTAATGTTTGCCATTGTCAGATCAAACCTTCAAGTATAATTGCGAGGAATATTTTCTCTATCAATAATCACATTATTATTGCAGCATTTTCAAGATGAGAAAAGAAAAGCCATTTCCAAACAAAAGAAGCAGATAAAGATTTTGAGAACAGTTTGATACTGTTGACATGGAAGTGATGACATTTAAACAGAAATAATATAACCTACGTGACTATTTGATTTAACTGATGAGGTTTTAGGTATCTATTAGATAAAGTATAGTATCTCAGAAACAATGACATTTTTTTCCAGTTTATATTTTTGACTTTATTCTTACCGTTCTTTGAAAATGTACTGAGGACCATTTAGGGAAGGAGTTATTTCAAAGGGAAAGTAAAATCAAAATATCATCTTCTGATAGTAATAGATTAATCAACCATTGAGCCTTACAGGACTTTTCCTGGGTACAAGATTAAATAAAGTTAATTTTTTAAAGAAAGTTAAAATACTTTTAAGTTCCTTTGAGTTGAGTTGAGTTGAAACTCTGAAATCCAGTTTTTTGTATATATGGCCATCAATCATATACAACTCAGTGAAATTTTGGAGCAGATTAGAAAACAGGCAACCTCTTGGATCATTCTCTCATAAATATCTCCTTACCTAAAAAGAGAAGCAGAATAGTCATCAGTGGATTGCTACTGTTTTGCTTTTAAAATGAAAGAAGTTAATACTTTAGTGAAGAAGACATATATATGTGTTCTGTTGGGCTTTCTGATACACTCGTCCCAAAAATTCACAGGTACAAATTTCAGACACACACACGTTTGAAAATTCAAAACAATGTTCTTTATAATGAAAATTCACTTAAACTAAGCCCTCTTTTGATATAGCAAAGAGCACTGGTCTCCAAACAAACTGGTAATTTGTACAAGTTCCTTATCAGTTCTGTGATACTTAGCTTGCAGCTGTGAGGCAATTCACAGTCCTTCTTCTTTCACAAAGTGAAAGCAGGGAAAAATCAGCGCACAAAAGGTCAAAGTCAGTAAAGCAGTCATGAAACACAACGATCAGATAATCCTCCACAATGGCCAAAACCACAGGCTGCTATTTATAGCAGCCTCACTAATTACCACAGCCCCACCCAACCACAGGTAGCCTCATTTTCTTTGATAATAATCTCTCAGTTGTTGTTGCCTATGCATCGCTCTCCGCATGCGTGGCTGTATCATTAATTCTTGTTCTGAATCCAAGGAGGAGCTAGATAATTGATCTCCTTCTGAGCTGTCTGCCACACTCTCCTCCTCCCTGTCACTCATGTCTTCTTGGTCAGAGGAGCCTTCATCAGCAGATTCCACCGGGGGCAAAACAGGCCTGCAGCATGTGGATGTCTCCCCCACATCCACAGTCCTTGGGGCAGGAGCTGGGCCAAAGCTAACCACAACATGTATGTATAGCAGGGGTGGGTTCTAACTTACCTCACTGCTAGTTCGCCTCTTCCCACACCACATGGGCATATCTCAAGGGTGTGCATGTGCCTTGAGGAGGTGCGCATGCACAGTGGCAAAAAAAATCATTTTTTAAAAAAAAGCCAAAAACAAGATGGCGCTCATATACACAGTGCCGCAAATTCAGCTTCTGAAACAAATAAAATAAATTCAAATAAATAAATAATTTTTTTTTGATGCCATCATGATGTCACCAGTGGGTCACTACCGATTCGGGTGAACTGTTCCAAACTGGGAGGATCCCACTTCTGATGAGGAGCCTTGGTGGCGCAGTGGTGAAAGTGCAGTACTGCAATCTACTTCTGCTGGTGATTGGCTGCCAGCAGTTTGGCAGATTGAATTTCAGTAGGCTCAAGGTTGACTCAGCCTTCCCTCCTTCCAATGTTGGTAAAATGAGGACCCAGATTGTTGGGGGCAATATGCTGACCCTCTGTAAACTGCTTAGATAGGTCTGTAAAGCATGTGAAGTGGTATATAAATCTGAAATGCTATTGCTATGCTATGCTACATGTAGGGAGACAAAAATAGATGGCTTTCATTCAATAAAGGATGCATATTTGTGGTTGGTCTGCCATTCTTTTAAAAAACCCACATTTTTACTTCTTTTTCCTCAACTTAAAGTGACATACAGATGAACATCCTTAAATACCAGTATCTTCAGAAAAATCAACACATTCTCTATGGTTTTCCTTGCACTTTACATATAGTGAGAGCAAAGCATCCTATTGAAAATTGTGTCTGAGAAAGAAGACATGGTCCCCCTCAGATTGCCATCATTTTGATTAATTGCACTGTCAGTTTTTGCAAGTTATATTCTTCAAGTGTTTTTCTCAATTTTTCAAGGCTTTTTTTAAACAAAGAAGAGCTTGTTCATTATTTTCTTTTGACCATGATATTCTATAAAGTCTTGTTCTTTCAGCATCTTCCAAAGTGTTGCCAATGAAAATCAGCTTGTAACAACCCTCTCTCTGTAGAATGATAGAAACAGATATGTCCACTAAGTGTCTTCAATGATTTGAAACATACTGGCCTCTTTATGTGATGATGAAGATGAATGCTCAAGTAGTAGAGGTTAAGAAATGACCCAGAATATTGGGTTCAAAATTTTGGGTAGAACTCTTCCACTCTTTTCGCAATCATTCTTCTTTTCTACTTCTTATTACTCCAATTATAGAATCTAATACAATTATTTTGCAAATGGAACATGTATGCAAAATGAATGAATTTTGTTGTAGTGGTTCTAGCTATACAGTATTGTTATTCAATTGTACAGCATCATTATCTGGAAAGATTACTTGATGCTATTGTGGAAGGCGCAATTAAACAGCTGGTTTCCTGTCATGAATTTAACATCAAAATATCAATGCCAATATATCAGTCTGTCAAGTACTGTATGAATTTGTCTTCTCTATTCAATAGAAAAATTGCCTGATCACTCCTCTTCATGGTATACTTGATAACATATTTGATGGATTTGACAGATGAGCATATTTCTACATTGAGATGATGACTGAACACCTTCAACAGGTACATAATCAGGTACTATCCATTGCTTAGTTATAATTTGACTTGGTCATCCCTCTTCATGGCCTTCTGTTTCTGAAAACTCATTCCTGTAGATAGGTTATGAATCATCACCACAGTTGGTGTTTGTTAAATGGTTTTTGGTATCTCTTCCTGCATGTACTAATTTACTAACACACCAAGTTCCTGTTGGAATGAGGACCATGAATCATATACTTTAGTAACAATTTATATCGCTCTGGATCTTACATACACAAAACATGCCATAACTTTGTAAACTTGGCTTGGATGCTTCACCAAGCCAAAGCAGATAGTGCAAATGAGGCAATTATATTGTCTGATGTTCTTCCTGAACTTTTTTTTTTTCTAAATTCAGGGTAGGGTTTTTTTTGACATTTTTGGGGATAGCTGCACTTTTTTGTGGACAAATTTTAGACTGATGAGAAAAGGGATGGATAATAAGAGATGCTCTATAGATGGAGATGAAACGGGCCTTTCAAAAAAGTGAATTCCTTCTGTTTTATAGTATCTACCAAAATAAATTAGACATATATGGTCTGACTTAGCAAAATGGCAGTATGTTCCTGCCAATATATAGTATGCTACTAAAAACAAAGGTTTTATTTTCTCCAAAAATAATGACATTTGCTGGCAGTGGAGAATGTATGATTCAGTATCTCTGCCATAAAGCACTATATGTTAAGAATGCCCCTGATGAATATGCCCTTGGCTTTGAACAGAGATCTGTCAGTCAGCCAACAAACATTTCTTCCTGTCTTGGCATTTTACAGGAAAAAATACATTTTTCAAATAAAGCTTCCAAAATGCTAAACCATTCACAATGTTTTATTTCATTTTGGCCTCTTTAAAGGGACCTCAACTCTTCATATGCCCAGAAAAATAGGTTTTTCTTTTAGGATTATGTAAGGATCTTCAATATTAATTATACGTCTCTTCATTGCATAGACTGCTTGGCTCATTTTCTTGAGATACATACATACATTTGTTTTTCTCTCAGCTTTATGGAAGATTCCTGGTGTCTCCTTGAGTCATACTATAGTTTGAATTGACAGGTTATTAGGTGGGGGAGGGGACGGGATGGTTAGTAGAGAGAAATCCCAGTTTATAGCAACAATTTGTGACCCTTGCATAATTACCACTGCAAAATTATTTAATACTTCTGTGAACATTGTTGCATACAAATTCTGGTACAATTATTTCTAAAATATGTTGCATTCAATGAAAATAATTTACTACACTGTAGTGTTTTCTTGGAATTATATTTAAAGGTTACCTGCTTTAGAATTTATCAGCTTGAAAAATCACATGGATTTATTGCCAAGCATAAACTTTTTTCTTGTTAAAAATAATAGTCCATTACCCACAAAAACCTGTCACCATAATAATAGTCTCAAAACCTATTTTAAAAGTGTATATATCAATTTATTAGTAGGAAGACAGGGATTTCCCCCTTATTTCTGGTTTTCCTATTTTCTTTCAGAAGAAAAATCTTAACACAAGTGATGGTTTCTCTCCACTCTGATTTTATTGCATGAACACGTGCATGGAAGAAATGCTACATTTGCAAAAAATTACAAGTGCACCCGCCTCTAAAATATTTAGATAATGGCCAATGATTAATTTCAGAAATGAACATAGGAAAGGAAGATTGTGACTTTTCATCCAAAACCTTGAGTCTTCATAAGAACTCATGCCATTTTAAAGGAGGTGTTGCAATCTGCATTATTTTAATATTATAAATAACTGCTTCAAACCAAGACACCCTCCAAAATTCAACCAAGCTTGGGTCCTGAGCCTAGCTGTCTTTAAAGTGTGTACCTTTAAAGTACCTATGCCACCAATATTAGCTTTCAGTAGGCATCCACCTAAGATGCCAAAGCTTAGGGGAATGCTATCACTGGTCTTCTTTCTGAATACTTTTAAAAAATATATATATTTATAATGACCGGAATTGGTACCATGAATCAATCTGTTCTAGAGATGGCATATGTCACAGTATGCTATAGAATGCCTTGTTTGACTCAGGAAATAACAGAACCCTTGATGTACTGAATTTGACAAGAACCCTCTTGTTGTGGTTAGCTCTGGCCCAGATCCTGCCCCAAGGAATGTGGAGGTGGATGTGGGGGAGACATCCACATGCCGCAGGCCTGTTTTGCTCCCAGTAGTCTGTAGTCTCCTCTGACCAAGGAAGCGTGAGTGACTGGGAAGAGGGGAGTTTGGCAGACAGCCCAGGAGGAGATCAGTCATCTGTATCATCCCTGGATTCTGAAAAAGAATTAATGACACATCCACGCATGCATAGACTGATGCATAGGAGACAACAACTGAAGGATTATTACAAGAGAAAATGAGGCCACCTGTGGTTGGGTGGGGCTGCTGTAATTAGTGCTACAGATAAAAGTGTAGCCTGGGTGTTTTAGCCTCGTGGCATTTTATCTGATTCATTGTTTCATCAAGATCGTGGTTTTTGGTGTTCAGGATTGTGTGTGTGGATTCTCTGGACTTTAGAATTGGACTCAATTTCCCAGTTATTGGGTGAGCAATTGGACTGCATTTAACCTGTGCCTTGTATGTACCAGAAAATCCCTTTGACATTTAAAAAGGGAGCTGTTTCTGTTTTTCTGTTTATAAAAACTTTTGGGTTTTCCTTTTATCGTGGGTGTCTTCCTGGACTAATTACCCTGTAATTACAGGCGGTTGAGACACACTGTCAGAACACCTCTAGTTCCTTAAAAATTCTAGTTATAGGGCCCTATTGTAGAGGGTTGAATTAGAAGGGGGAAAGTTGTTAGTGCTTTGAGCTACGCAGGATGAAGAAACAAAAGTAGCAGGGATCACAGGTATATTCTTTTGTCTCTGCCCAATCTTATACCAAACTAAATCAAAGTGTGATTATTTTGAGATTTTTTCTTTAGTTTATAATTCCAGAGCTCCATTTGGTCAGCAAGGAGGCTTCGAAATGAATAGAGATGCTCAGGGAACACCAGTCATTATACCTTTCAACTAGATATGTTGTTTCCAGAGATCATGCTACAGCTTGAAGAAGATAGTTATGCAATCTGCAACTGCTTTAAGAAGCCACAGCATGCCAGGAAACATTTTTTCTCCCTTTAGAAGACAAAGTGTTTCACATATTACGACTATAAAACCTGAAGTCCGAGTGCTAATGAAGTCTCCTTTATTGAGGCGAAGTTCAGTATGATATATTTAAGAAGACACAAAAATAGCATGGAAGTTGTTAATGGCTCAGTTTAAAATTTCTGTTTCCTTTGCATTGCTTTTCTTTGGTTAGAAATATGTTGATACAAGTTGGAATTGTTTATGTAATTACATATTTGATGTTGCTCAGTGGAATGCAGACATTTTCAGTTGGCTACTATTTTTGTGCATATATAACAATGTAGCGCATAAATTTGATTTTGTTTAAGAATACATTTTTACATTTGGGTCACAAACTTACGTTGGCCATCTTAAAACTTTTGATATACCTTCAGTTAAAAAAATATATAAAATCACTGCTGAAACGATAAATGTTACATTAATTTGTTTTAGGTAAAATATGAGCATACTAAAAACCACCCCCGCTTTTGCTGTGTTAGTTTATGAATATGCATTCTTGCCCACTTTCAACCCCTGTGCATGCTAGCAGAATCCAAATGTGAAAAACTGAAGACATGATTGATCCTATTTATTTCAAGTCATTTCAGATAATCTTACTCTATTCATCTGGACTGGATTCAGGCTCTTGTATTTTTAGACGGGCACGGCAAGGAGGTTGAGATTCTGCTTCATACAAGGTTCAACAATTGATGCTGTACATAGCCTTGCTCAGTAGCTTTGTGTATACTACGTGCTCCAACACAGGGGTCGGCAACCTTAAACACTCAAAGAGCCACAAAGATCCTAACCGGAAGTCCCCTGTTCAATTCTGGAGCCAACTGGAAGTCCAGTTTCCCCACCATAGAGTTTCTTCCAAGCTCAGTATCCTTTTCCTTTACCTGTCCTAACCAAAAGTCTTATCAATTGTGGAGCCAACTGGCAACAGGGAGCCACAGCAGAGGGACAGAAAGAGCCACATGCAGCTCCAGAGCTGGGTTGCTTACTCCTGCTCTAGCACAATGATTCTCAGTCACAAAAACCTTTAAGATACTTGGAGTTGAGTTCCAGAATTCTTTTTTTTAAATATATTTTTATTGATTTTTTTATATTTACATCTGTACATATTAGTACATTCTAATACTTTCAGGTGGGTTAATATCCATATATTTACATTTACATTGATATATTATTCATTTTTACATTTGTACACATATTTCTTTACAATATTCTATCCCTTATTGTTGATTTGCATTTCTTTTTTGTGTTCAATTGTACCATTTCGTCCAGGTAGCATAGTAATCTGAGTCCTTTTGATCATTCAATTCCATAGTTAACAGGTCCATTTCTGCAAATTCGTATGTTTTTCAGAATTCCAGAGTTCCAGAATTCTTAAAATTGTCAAAGTTGAGAAGCACTACTCCGGAAGGTATCTATTGCATAGATACCTATTGTATTTAACTGGCTACTCAGCATTTTCTTAAACCAGAGATAAAAAAAAAAAGCCCATCTTGTTTGGATTGAGGATCATACTTGGATTTTAATGGCATGTTGAGGATCAGGTTCATTATTATTCATTCATTCATTCATTCATTCATTCATTCATTCATTCATTTATTAGATTTGTATGCCGCCCCTCTCTGTAGACTCGGGGATGCTAACAACAGTGATAAAAAACAGAATGTAACAATCCAATACTAAAACAACTACCGTGTTTCCCCGATAGTAAGACACCCCCGATTGTAAGACGTATCGGGGGTTTCAGGGGGGTCGGATAATATAAGCCGTACCCTGAAAGTAAGACATATGTTTTACTTTCGGGGAAACATGGGGATAAGCTTCGGCTCGTTAGAGGGAGCTGTCGGCCGGAGACGGCGGGGCTTGCTGCAGCGAGCGACCTGCTCCTGCCTTCGCTTTTGCCTCCTCGAGAGCCAGTGAAACTTGCCGGCGGAGCCGAGTTAGCTGCAGGGAAAGCACCCGAGTTAGCCGCTTCCACGGGGCTTTTGAGGGAAATAACAGTCCCTCCTGGGGGAAGCGCTTCCTTCCCATTGGCGCTCTCTTCAGATCCTCCTCCCCTCGCTCTGGGTGAGCAGTGCGGCGTGGCGGCGGTGATGGACGAGGAGGAAGAGGAGGAGAACGAGGGCTAAAAAAGAGAAGTGCCAGAAGCTCAAACGCGGCTGGGGGGGCTCGCGGCCCCCCTTCAGAAACGGGAGTCTCTCGTCCACCCCCCGCCCACCTCCCTCCGATATTTTCGGGCTCACAGCAGCGGGAGAAGCTCGGACCGAGGAGAAGCCCCCGGTTCCCGTGCCCCGTTTGGCCACGCCGAACTGTAAAAATAATACCGTAATAATAATGGAGCAGGGAGCAAAATCCCGGCCGGAGCGTTGCAGCAGCTTCCTTTCGTTCAGCTTGGCCGCAGCTTCGGCGCCTCTGCAAAGATCCTGCACCCGCCGGGGAGCGAGGTGGGAAAAAAGTGCCGCAGCGATAGCGCTTGGGGGGGAGATGCTTCGAAGCAGTGGGTTGGTGTCAGTCTGGGGAGGCGAACGGCGGCGAAAGGGAGAAGCCAGCGCTACTGCTTCGGAGCCGCTCACGGGCAAAGAGCGAACAAGAAACTTTCCCCGGATCTTTTTTCCCAGCTACGCGTCTCCCGGTCGCCGCCGGTCGCCTCCCCAGACTGACACCAACCCCCTGCTTCGAAGCGTCTCCCCCCCCAAGCGCTATCGCTGCGGCGCTTTTTTCCCCACCTCCCCCCCGGCGGCTGCAAGATTTCTCCTCTTCCAGATCGCGTCGCTGGGAAAAAAGATCCGGGGAAAGTTTCTTGTTCGCTCTTTGCCCGCGAGTGGCTCCGAAGCAGCAGCAGCGCCGGCTTCTCCCGTTCGCCCCCGTTCGCCTCCCCGGTCGCCTCCAATATAAGACATACCCCGAAAGTAAGACATAGTGGGGCTTTTGGGGATAAAAAGAAAGTAAGACACTGTCTTACTTTCGGGGAAACACGGTAAGAAAAACCCTTATTATAAAACCAAACATACATACAAACATACCATGTGTAAATTGTAAAGGCCTAGGGGCAGAGATGGGTTTTAAGAAGCTTATGAAAGGTGAGGAGGGTGGGGGCAATTCTAATCTCTGGGGGGAATTGGTTCCAAAGGGCCAGGGCCGCCACAGAGAAGGCTCTTCCCTTGGGTCTAGCCAAATGACATTGTTTAGTTCACAGGACCCGGAGAAGGCCCACTCTGTGGGACCTAACTGGTCACTGGGATTCATGCAGCAGAAGGCGGTCCCTGAGATAATCTGGTCCAGTGCCATGAAGGGCTTTATAGGTCATAACCAATACTTTGAATTGTGACCGGAAACTGATTGGCAACCAATGCAGACTGCCTATAAATAGCATAGAAACTAATTCTTAGCTAGTTTGGTGTAGTGATTAAGGCATCAGACTAGAAATTTGAAGACTGTTTCTACTCCCACTTTAGGCACAAATCCAGTTAGGTGACCCTGAGGAGTCTACAACAAGTCACCACAGCCAACTCAATTCAGCATGGCCAATTTGCTATAGGATAATTCACCGCGGGACAAGAGTTACACTAATATTGAAGAAATAGTAGAATAGAATCATGAAAGAAAGGATACCAAAGGAGGGTTAAAATGAAATGAGAATGACAAAAATAATTTAATTTTTAACTATTTTAAATAATTACATTGACTTGTTGAATTGTCCTGCAATGAGTTGTCTGGTGGCCAGCTAGCCATGAGAATTTTCCTGTGGCGAGTGCAGTGTTCCCTCGATTTTTGCGGGTTCAAACTTCGCAAATAGCCTATACCACGGTTTTTCAAAAAATATTAATTAAAAAAAACTTCATGGTTTTTTTCCTATACCACGTTTTTTCCCACCCGATGACATCAAATGTCATTACCAAAGTAATAATTTTTGCAAATACCGTATTTTTCGCTCTATAAGACGCACCTGCTGATAAGACGCACCTAGATTTTAGAGGAGGAAAATAGAAAAAAAATATTTTGAGCCAAAAAGGGGAGAGGAAGAGAGGAAGGAGTGAAAGAAGGGAGTGAGGGAGGAAAGAAGGGAGGAAGGAAAAAGAAAGCAAGAAATGGAGGGAGGAAAGGAAGGAAGGAAGGAAGGAAGGAAGGAAAGAAAGAAAGAAAGAAAGAAAGAAAGAAAGAAAGGGGGAAGGGACAGGAACAGAGGAAGGAAGCAAGGAAACTTATGAAAGGGGAGAGTAAGAGAGGAAGGACTGAAGGGAGGGAGGGAGGGAAGAAGGTAGGAAGGAGAAAGAAAAGAAGAAATAGAGGAAGGGAAGGTAAAAGAGAGAAAGAAAAAGAGCAAGAAAGAAAGCAAGAAAAAGAGAAAGAAAGAAAATGAAAGAGAAATAAAAATAGAGAGGGGAAATGAAAGAAATGGAAGGAGGGAAGGAAGGAGAGAAAGCAAGAGAAAGAAAGAAAGCAAGAGAAAGAAAAAAGAATGAAAGAGCAAGAGAGCAAGAGAGAAAAAGAAAGAAAGAAAGAAAGGCAACTTCAAAGAAAGGCTCACTGAGCATCTCTCACTCTCTCTCTCTTTCTATCCCTCTTTCTTTCTTTCTCTTCCTTTCTCTCTCTCCTCTTCCTTTCTCTCCTCTCTCTCCCTCCCTCTCTCTTTCTCTCCCCCCTCTCTCCCCCTTTCCCTCTCTCTTTCTCTCTCTCTTGCTATCTCTCCCCCTCTCCCTCTCTCTCCTCCCTCTCCCCCCTTTCCCTCTCTCTTTCTCTCTCTCCCTCTCTTGCTATCTCCCCCCCTCTCCCACTCTCTTTCTCCCTCTCCCTCTCTTTCTCTCTCTCCCCCTCTCTCTTTCTCTCTCTCTCCCCCTCTTTCTCTCTCTTCTTCTCACTTTCTCTCTCTTGTTTTCTTTCTGTCTGGGCAGATGGCTGTGCTGACCGGAGAAGCGAGCGATCCGGGAGTCCGGGACTGTGTGGCTTTGCGCCATGAAGAGGAAACGGCTCCGGCAGCAGGGAAAAGTCGGCCGTTTTCTCTTCATGGCGCAAAGCCACACAGTCCCGGACTCCCGGATTGCTCGCCCAAGGCAGGAGGCGGCGGAGGAGGAGAGGGGGCGGATCGCGCCCCAAGGCAGAAGGCAGCGACGTTGGAGAGGGGGCAGATTGCGCCCCAAGGCAGGAGGAGGCAGCGGAGGAGAGGAGGCAGATCGCGCCCCAAGGCAGGAGGTGGCAGAGGAGGAGAGGAGGCGGATCGGGCGGGCAATAAGGCAGCGTGGAGAAGCCAGGGGCGCATTTGGCCGGAGGCACCGTGGGGAGGCAGGGGCAGCCGCGGCTCCCTTTACTCCTACTGCCACACCTCCCCGCCCCCGCCCACCTCCCCGTGGGCTGGCAGGGGGATGGGGAGCCCGTGGAAAAGGGCGCACATGGGTGTATTTGGGGGTGCGCGCAGCTTATGGGGAACGGTGGGCCAGGCAGCTGCTAGCCAGCCAGCCGGCGGGATGGCGCTTCCGAGTTCGCAGCCTCCCCCCCCCCTGCCTGCATCTTTGCTCCATAAGACGGGGCTGATTTTTCATCCTACTTTGGGAGGAAAAAAACTGCGTCTTATGGAGCGAAAAATACGGTAAATAACAAAAAAATATTGTTAATAAATAATTATGTTTAAAAATATCAGGATCACTAAGTGTCTTATTCAATGGTGAGTACCAGTAATAATGGTGAGTAAATTCAATTCAATTCAATTCAATTCAATTTATTAGATTTGTATGCCACCCCTCTCCGAAGACTCGTTGTTAAGGGAATGGGAAATGGTAATTTAGGGGTTTAAAGTGTAAGGGATGGCTTGTGATACTGTCCATAGTAAAAAAATGGTGTATTTACCTTTTAAAGCATATACTGTAACTTAAAGTTCTTCTGCATCAAATACTTTTAAGATTGTGTACAAAATTTAATATTGCCATTTATTTTCAAGCTGACATCACCTAAATTGCTGCCGTGTTCTCTCAAAGTTACAGGAGAACAACGAGTAAACATTCATTAAATTCATTTTATAGAACTTTTGGAAGTGCAACATATGTAGGCAATCTGGCACTTCCCAAAATAGATGTCAGTTTAGTTTTGTAATTTGATATTCAATGTATCCAAATTAATTAACATTAAAAAAACCTATTTGTCTCTTTTAACATTTCAAACTGAAAATTACATCTCTTTCTCTTCATCATAGCACCACTTTCATATATACATGGAACTGAATTATACAACGTTTTAAACTTTTGATCAATCAGTTCAGGCGTTTTTCAGAATTTCAGTTAAAGTTAAAGAATTTCAGTTAAAGTTATAAAAATAAGAGACAAGAATGGCAATTGCTTAATATTAATATATAAAATTGACTGTGCTATCTTATTTCTCCAATTGGAAATAATCCTGAAAATGAACTCCAGAAATGTCGATTTTGAATGTTAGGTTATGACTTTTAGAGTATTGAAAAGCATTCCCAGAATTCTATTCATGAAGTTAACTGTAATATTATTGCCATTTATTTCAAGTGACAATGTAAAAGAACACAGATGGTAATTCAAAGTCAGTTAAATAATTAAGGGTGACATGCAGAGGTGAGTTCCTTCTGGTTCAGACTGGTTCTATAGAACTGGTAATAACTTGGCAGCCTGACAAACTCCCGAACCAGTTCTCTCAGTGCCGCCGTAAGTGCCACCATCTTGTTTTTTAAATTAGTACTGCGTATGCACAGAGGGCCAATTTTGGGCACAAAACATGCACATCCATCGCGATGCAAACTGATGGGGAAAGTAAGTAGAATCCATCCCTGGCAACATGCTAACAATGTATATGTATTGAAGTATAGTTAAAAGCACCAATTATACTTGAAACCAAGAAAAACAGACCAAAGATAAAAACAGGACAGAAATAGAAATAAGTACAGGTAGTCCTCAACTTACAATAGTTACAATGGCCATAAAATAAGGGACTTATGAGCATTTTTCACACTTATGGCCATTGAAGCCTCCCCATGATCATGTGATTTGCATTTGGATGCTTGAAAACTGACTCACATTTATGACAGGTTGTAGTGTGCCGGGATCATGTGATTCCTCTTTCAGATCTTCTGACAAGTCAACAAGGAAGCCAGGTTCACTTAACAACTCTGTTACTAATTTAATAACTGCAGTGATTCATTTAACAAATGTTGCAAGAAAAGTCATAAAATGGGGCAAAATACACTTTCACTTAGCAACATGAATTTTGAGTTCACTTGTGGTTGTAAGTTGAGGATTACCTGTATGGTCAGAATGTTATGAACAAGGGAAACATTGTTTGAAGAAACCTGAACCAGTTCAATGCAAACATCCACAGTAAGAAAGTAAAAACCAGTCTCCGTTAAAAACTTGTTTGAATAGTAACAGCTTTAATTGGCGTTTAAATAAAAAGCACAACAGACTTAATTGCTCATAATTGAGTGCTACAGTGCTTCATTTAATTGTTTGTTTGTTTATAAATGTTATATACTGCAACTTCTTGGGCTTTTTCTAAAAAAAAACAAAAACCCAACAACACCCCAAACTAGAGATGCAATTCAATTAATAAACAGTTAACATCATTTAATTTTAAAGCACCTACTGTTAAAAATTTGAATAATTCAGTAAATGTCTAAGAACTCATTTAAAGCTCTAAACCTATTAAAACAGCCTAACTCAAACTGAAGTTTATTTTCATTTATTTACTTAAGTTAAATTATTTATTTAAGGTTATTTATTTATTTATTTAATTAGATTGCTAGACTCAGGGTGGTTGCATCATTTAAACCCAAATCTAGCAATTCTGGGACTCCAGACTGCATGTGGTTCAGAATAGAATAGAATAGAATAGAATAGAATAGAATAGAATAGAATAGTAGAGTTGGAAGGGACCTTGGAGATCTTAGGCAGGAAACCCTACTCCACTTCAGACAAATAGTTACCCAACATCTTCTTAAAAACTGCCAATGCTGGAGCATTCACAACTTCTGGAGGCAAGTTGTTCCACTGATTAATTGTTCTATCAAGAAATTTCTCCTTAGTTCTAGGTTGTTTTTTTCCTTGATTAGTTTCCACCCATTGCTTCTTGTCCTACCCTTAGGTGCTTTGGAGAATAACTTGGCTACCTCTTCTTTATGGCAGCTCCTGAGATATTGGAACACTGCTATCAGGACACCCCCGGTCCTTCTTTTCATTAAACTAGTCATACCAAGTTACTGCAACCATCCTTCATGTTTTAGCCTTTATTTCTTTCTTTATTGTTTGTTAATCCCTGTGTTCTACTCACAAAATTTAAATTGCTGAATTTCAGAACTGAAATTTCCAGTTAATTGAATAAGTAATTTAAAGTGTGGGAAATGGAATACTTGCTCCTTTCTCCTGCCCTTGCTCTTTTAAAAAGCCGTCTAAAAAGCTAAAAATCAATCAAACAAAATCTTCCCAATTCCAGTGAGGTCACTTGATCAGTAGTTCATTATTTCTTGTAACACATTTATGAAAATTTGTTATCTCAAGATCTGAATTGATCAGCAATGAAATTATAGACCGTCTGTTCCATTCTGCATGTTGTGTGAGCATGTGTCTTATACACTATTTCAGATAGGCAGAACCTGGCATATGATATCTCATAACAACAGAATTTTTTCCTCACGGTCATTAATTGTAGAAACACACACCTACACAGCACACAGTCAAATATATACACATTCTGTTAAACATTGTCAAAGATGCATAGAATAACAGGTGGCTTAGAAATATTCTAAGTAGTAAATACCATCAATTGTAATGATACTATTTAATTTGACTGTTCTGTCGTGTTACTTTTTAAAATGTGTATTAAGCATGGCTCCCCCTTTATACTCATGTGAATATATGTTTTCCCCTATTAACTCTTGTTATCATCATTGCAGATCCAATCAATCTTGATAGTGCTCTTGCAAACAGTTTTTTTTTCCCCTCAGCCTATTTGCCTAGAATGGCCACCCAGTAAAATAAAAAAGATACTTTCTGTTCTGTCGAGCTCTCTGGTAGAATCCTCCCAAAAATGCACAGATACAATTCCAGACACACACACATTTGAAAATTCAAAACAATGTTCTTTATAATGAAAATTCACTTAAACCAAGCCCTCTTTTAGGATAGCAAAGAGCACTTGTCTCCAAACAAACTGGTAATTTGTACAAGTCCCTTATCAGTTCTGTGATACTTAGCTTGTAGCTATGAGGTAATTCACGGTCCTTTTTTCACAAAGTGAAACACACTTTGCCCTGGTTTAGTTTCAAAGCAGGGAAAAATCAGCACACAAAAGGTCCAAGTCACTAAAGCAGTCATGAAACACAACGATCAGATAATCCTCCACAATGGCCAAAACCACAGGCTGCTATTTATAGCAGCCTCACTAATTACCACAGCCCCACCCAACCACAGGTGGCCTCAGTTTCTTTGATAATAATCTCTCAGTTGTTGCCTATGCATCACTCTCCGCATGCGTGGCTGTATCATTAACTCTTGTTCTGAATCCAAGGAAGAGCTAAATAATTGATCTCCTTCTGAGCTGTCTGCCCCACTCTCCTCTTCCCTGTCACTCACGTCTTCTTGTTCAGAGGAGCCTTCATCAGCAGATTCCACCGGGGGCAAAACAGGCCTGCAGCATGTGGATGTCTCCCCCACATTCACAGTCCTTGGAGCAGGAGCTGGGCCAGAGCTAACCACAACACTTTCTCTCTATATTGCCCTATCTACTAATTAACAAACAACATTATTTTTAAAAAAAAACACCACAACAACTGCTTTCCCTTTTAAGTTTTTTTTAAAAAAACCAAAAGAAAAAGAAAATGAATGAAGAAGAAAAACCTACGCAAACAAAAAAGTCTGGTTTCATTTTGACCTCTTTGACCAAGGTGTTGTGGTGTAAACTGAGCTTTTCCAACATTTTTACTTTGGATCAATTTAATTCTGAAAGAACTTTTTAAAACTTGAAAAATTTAAAGCAATAGCAAAAAAATCTTGACATTGTATTCAACTTATGCATAAGAACAACAAAAGTTGTAATAGAACAATAGACTAATGACTGTATGTTAAAGATGTCACTACTTGGCTGCATTACCAGTATTTGGAATGTATTAAAAGATTCAAGGCTTGTGGACTTTGAATATTTGCATATACAGTGTATAACTGGAAAGGAAAAAATCTGCACTAGTTTTTCAACAATTATTTATTGATGTACCACATTTATCAATATTTGTTTATCAATATTTCTCAACAAAGGATCAATCAAGAAGATTCTCAAGCAACATGGTTAAATTTTGGGAGTTATAACTCCTATGCCTCCTCCCTATTCCTTTTCTCCCTCCTGTATCACAATTCTGATAAGTGTTAAAATTAGATTGACTCTCTAAAGCTATGTTGATTTTTGCTTTTTCTGTTGATTAATTTAGCGGAATGTTTTTTAAAAAAAATGCATTTAAAATATTGATATAACTGCTCATCTTGTTTAGCATAACACTGGGTAAAAAGAATAAAAGCAAAAAAAAAGCATTAAAAATTAACACATCTTGTGCCCTAAACACAGCACACAAACAAATAACAAAGCTTTCTTGTAGTCTAGCTTCATAACCCCACTATCTATCATGGCTTATGGGAAAAGTCAAACCACAAGAGGGCGACCTGCTGAATGTCAGAGGAAGAGTGTTGCAAAATGTTATCTTAAAGAAAAACACCCTAAATCCCTCTAATGTAAATACTGTCTAATATTTTGACTAGAAAAAATAGGTTTTTCTTTGTTATCATAAGTTTTATACTTGGTATAACGTTGTGCCATCCCATTATGTTGTGTCTTGTTCCTTATTCATTGCCAGCTAGTTGCAAACGAGATTCATTCCCCATCAATAAATGCTTATAAAATGGAATGGTGAACTCTTAATGAAAGGATATGAAAGGATGTTCATTTTATACTGCAGAAATTAATACCTATGAATGATGGCTGCTTTTGTAGCCCATAAAATCTGGAGTAAAATGTACTAAAAACAGATATGTTGTGCAATATTGTGCATGTAGCAATTACCATGTAGGCATTTGATTATATTCATTCATATTAATGGAGCCATTTTTATTTATAGGTTTGTAAACATTTCAAACTCTATTCCTATTGGCATGATTTCATTCTCTTGACAGCTTACATTATCTTTTGTTTTACAGCCGTGGTGAAGTGTAGCGGGTAAATACTAGAATCTTTGCATCTAAATACATTCAGCGTCGGGATTATAAAATTAAATTTCAGCACTGGAAAAACAGTAGCATTTTCTGTTCAAAGGTCAATGTGATAGCACCCAAATTTACTTGTCATCCTCTCCATCAGGTTAGATCACCTTTTCCTCCCCACAGAACACAGTGAGCTCCTCACCATGGCAACAATTTTAATCAAAATTGGAAAAAGCTAAGAATTCCAGTTGTTTATTCAGATAATGCATTTAATTGCTAATGCAGACCTTTAAGAAGATTCCTGTTCATCCGTGAAAGAACAATGGACATGTTTTGATTCAAAAGAGAAGGATGGGGTAAGGTTGCCTATCTTTTAGGACAGCATAGCTGGCTGGAGAATTCTGGGACTTGAAGTCCATAAGTCTTAAAGTTGCCAAGTTTGAATGCCTCCATTTTAGGAAGACTACAGCAGAGCAAGCATACTGAAATATGGATTATTTTGGATTAAATTTCCAAATCCATGATGAGAATCAAGGAGGACAAAGTCCAAAAACAAAGTAATAATAAGATAACTGAAGATTGGATAGGAAATCAAATTTAATGTTACATTTACTCATAATTGTGCATTTAACAATGAAGATAGCAACATGTTGCCTTCTTGACTGCTACCATCCTGCATTATTGTGCTTAAATACAGATAGTACCTGACTTATGACCACAATTAGGCCCAAAATGTATGTTGTTAAGTGGAACATTTGTTAATGGGGAAATTTTGTCCCATTTTATGACTTTTCTTGCCACATTTGTTAAGTGATCACTGCTGTTTGTAACCTGGTTATTAAGTGAATCTTGCTTCCCCATTGACTTTGCTTGTCAGAAAGTCATAAAAATCTGATCACATGACTTTGGGGCACATCGACAGTCATAAATATGAGCCAGTTGCCAACCAGTTGTCTGAATTTGGACTACATGTATGGGGGTGCTGCAAAGGTCGTAACTGTGTGGGGGGAGGGGAATTAAAAGTCACATTTTTCAGTTCTATGGTAACATCAAACAGTTACTAAATGAACTGTTGTAAGTCAAGGACTACATGTAGACTCCAAAGAGTATGTTGGGATAACTCTTTTTGCTGGCCACTCATTCCTGAGAATCCTGGAAACTGTAATTTGGAAATTTATTGAAAATTCTGCATTAGAGTTAAAATTCCCATTTAAAAGTACAATTCCCAGGCTTTTGAGGAATTATTGTAAAATTATGACGATTAGGGCAAACAAGCTATTCATTTGCCACCTTTCTTATCTTCAAAATATATTACTTATCAATAGTGATGGGTGAACCCAACGGTGTTCAGGTTCAGCGAGTTTGGGCGAACTTCACGTAAATTTCGGCCGAACCCGAACTCCAAACACTCCGTGATGTCAAAGCTCCGCCCCCAGAACCCATTCGTGGGATTCTCCAGCTCCTTTTGTGCCTCTCTCACAGCCTCCTGACCAGCCGACAGCTCCCCGGTGTTTGCCTTCCTCCACCGCCACTAGCACCCGGCTCCACCTCCTCTTCTCAACAGATGACAGCCAGGTGGCCGCGCTTCGTGGTGCTTGGCATGAATGCCGAGCCGGAACACAATTTTTTAAAAAAATTCAGGTTTGGGGTCGGCATGCCGAACACCGCAAAGTTCAGTACGAACCCAAACTGTGCAAGTTCGGTTCGCCCAACACTACTTATCAATAGTTAATACAATACAAAAATGAAACTAGTAAATAAAATAGTAAATAAACAATAAAGCAAGGGTGAAGAACTGAGCAAAATTTTTGTTTTGGTTGTCTCAAACCAATAAAACAGACCTGTTACACAGCATTTCAAAAATAAATATGAAACTGAACAATTTTATCATTCAACATTTGAAGCAAGCATTATACCAGCCTTCATCAACTTGGTTTTCTCCAATATACTGAAATTGTAATATTCTAACTGCTTATTCTGAAAGTTCTGAGAAAGATACCTAGGGATTATAAGAAGAAAAGGTTAATGGAAAAGCTAGTAGAACCAGAGGACCAGAAATGGGCTCTTTCCAAGATATTAGCTTTGTTGCTTTTAATCTGCTTAGCAACAAGCATTCAGGCATAGGACAGAGAGAAATTTTAGTCTTCCGACAAGATAAGAAAAGCAGAGAATGGAGTGGAATTTTGTTTGTTATTGTATTTATAACTTCTCACAATTTTTAATTCTCATCAGTGGCGGGGTGCTGTCAGTTCACCCAAGATTGGGATAATTGTTAGCAGCAGGAGGCTCCGCCTACTCACCCGGACATCATCAAAATGCTCCCAGCATGCGCAGATGGTTCTGCGCATGCGCAGAAGCATTGCACATGCACAAAGTGCACACATCCACACACTCCCATTCTCAAATTGGTAGCAAAGATATGTGAAACTAATCACTGTCTTCATCCCACCACCTTTTTGAAATTGGTTCTTTATCATTAGAAACAATTTCTCTGCCAGATTAGATAAAATTGTAGAAAAGCCCCAAATCCACAATTATTCCAAGGTGAAAAATTAAGATATTTTCTTCCATGCACTGCAGCTTTTCCAGTTTTGCTAAATGCAGAAGTTGCTGTTATCCCAAAACAGTAGGGACAGGCTTTGTGAATTCCAGTTTTTGAAGCCTGATTAATATAAATGGATAAAAGGATAATGAATGGAATCAATTGGAACTCATCATTGAATTTAGTTGCAAAAAAATTGCTGCAAGTCAGGGTTGCTTTGAGCCATATCCATTTTTAACATGATGATAAATGTTTAATTATTTCTTAAAAAGTAGCTTGTATTGGAAAATGTGGTAACTTTTATTCTTGAAAATTTGTTCTTTTACAAATACTTCAGGCTATAACGGTTTAACTCTTTATTCTACTTGCAAGACAGAAAGGAAACTAGTGGGATTTCCTTAAAAGCCTATCCTACAATTCACACAACCACCCACAAACACACATAAAGAAGAAAACACAGACTAATTAGGTATGCCTTCCATACTGACAAACTTGATATTTCCACGAAGCTCATATGCTGCTCCTTCCTGTTGCTTCCTGAATTTGGCATTCTGTAGCATAGCTGAATGTAGAGGTTTTATCCATCCATCATTGTCAGTAACTTTTGATAGATCTTTCCCCCTATGGATTTTTCTAATTTTCTAAAGGCCATCACATTTTCTCCTATTAAGTTTCATAAATTAGTTAAGCAGTGTGTTCTATATTCTGTAAGCTGAGACCATTTGTTTTAAGCAGTAGTTGGGTACAGACCAGGTAAACTAAAATTGGTCATGTTTAATTTTATGATATTTTCAGAGGAACTGAAACAAGTTTGGCTTAGTATTTTCTTCCAAATGGAGAAAACTTATAGTACTTGAAACCAAAACTATATGTGTTTAATGAAGAAAAGGAGATATTTTTATTATTAAATCTTTTCTTCTCATTGTAAATGATTAAATATTTATTTACTGAACAAATTTATATAGCTGTCTATCTCTTCCAGAGGGGCTGCTTCTTTTCTTCAACATTTTGACAGTCAGTGAACCAGTTGTGGCAGTAATGTGCATTTTTATTCCTGTATAAATTGACATATATTATTTCAGCATGTGAAGTATCATGTAGTAACTTTGCTGCTTTGCATTAAATACTACTGAGTTTAAACTACATCAAGTTCTTGGACTTGGATTATTGTTCGTTTCTTGGTACAATCTCAGTTAATAAATTATCTATTTGTTTGTTTGTTTGTTTGTTTGTTTGTTTGTTTGTTTATTTATTTATTTATTTATTTGTTTGTTTGTTTATTGTTAGAGTTGAAAGGGACCATGAAGACCATCAAGTTTAACCCCCTGCCCAAGCAGGAACCCTATAGCACACCAGTCAAGTGGCAGTTCAATCTTCTCTTGAAAATGTCCAGAGTGTTGGAGTTCACAACGTCCGCTGGTAGGTTGTTCCATTGGTTAATCGCTCTGACCGTCAGGAAGTTCCTCGTTATCTCCATTATGGCAGTTTACTGTTACAGTTACTCCCTAGTTTACCTGTGAATGACATATGTTGATTTGTTTACATGGGTATATCATCTTAAAATGAAATATTGCAGAATGTAAGTGAAGGCATATATCCAGGAGTGAAATGCTCCCAGTTCACTTGTACCTGTCAGCCGTCAGAGAGCCAGTTGTGAAGGCAGCATCCACCTAAAAACCACCATTTGAGTTCTTTTACCCTCTGTGCATGTGCAAAACATTCTATGCATTTTCAAAAGGTAAAAAAACCCAAATGGTGGCATCTGAGCAGTGGGCAGAGCCTCGCGCTGCCTCTATAACCGGCTCTCCAATGATCGACATGCATGAGCAAAATGGGAACATTCACTCCTGGATATATCCTGACCAGATGTCACTAGAAATCATACATATCTTTGTCATTTGATGGGTAAATGTTAATATCTAAGGCAGAAAATGGTTATTAATTAATGGAATCAGAAAGGATCAGTGCTTCCTTCAAGTTCCCATTTTTTTGAAATGTGAAAGAACAATTTTCCTTTGTTTTTCTAGGAATCCTGAACAGAAAACATTACAAAAAGCAAGAAGTAATATAGGTCTTGCTTAACCTATAAAAGAGCTCAGCTTTTTCTAATTTTGGTACTGTTCATCTATGAAGCCTTCTGTTCTCTTGAATCATCTGAGTACTATGAACATTTCTGAGCATGTCAGGAAAGGATTGGGAAAGGCTGAAAATTAAAATAAACCCTGATTCATTTATTATTTAAGATTCTTGTGCATTAAATGAGTAAGGTTTACTTTCTTTCTACCATGCAGAGAACCTGACAACTTCCTTTTGCTGGTGAACCAATGATTCAAGAATGGAACTGTTACAAAGACCAATAGAAAGAGGGAGAAAAGTAGAAGTTTTCTTTTCCAGCCTTTCATTTTACCATGACTATATTTAATATATGGCTTAATTTTCTTTGCCTATGATAAGAGATGAGATGGTGCAGTGGGTAGAGTGCAGTACTGCAGGCCACTAAAGCTGACTGCTAGATCTGCAGGTCAACAGTTCAAATCTCACCACCGGCTCAAGGTTGACTCAGCCTTCCATCCTTCCAAGGTGGGTAAAATGAGGACCCAGATTGTGGGGGCAATATGCTGGCTCTGTTGAAAAAGTGCTATTGCTAACATGTTGTAAGTTGCCCTGAGTTTAAGGAGAAGGGCGGCATAGAAATCCAATAAATAAATAAATCTTGCAAGGGAATTTGGAAGTTGCATGTGTTATTGTTATTCCTGCACATAATTTTGCGGTATCAAAGTGATGTCCACCTTTCCTACTACAGTCTGCAGCCTTCTTAGTCTCTCACGATTCAAATAAATTAAAAATTCAAAGGGAAGTCATCCTGAGAAACATTCTTCCATTCCCCTTATTCAGTGCAGAACATAAGAGGCAGGGAAAATCTAAATGGGCAGTTCATTGGATCCCATAGGCAGCCATTGGTATTCATAGCCATCCTTGTCAGGAATATCCCAAATTAGTTTGCTTTAATGCTATGGCATGTGACATTCAGTTGTTTTAAATTACTTGCCAACTGATATTCTGTATTTTTTTTTACCTGCTCTTATTCAGTTTGATGAAAAATAAATTAGAACAGTGAAACAAAGATGAAAAACTCTTAAAGCTGGAGTGTGGTATTTTTGCATTTAGATATAATTTGGCCAAGTTACGTGCACATGCATATGTCTTAATTTTCAGTGTCTAGTCACTTTTCCAGAAGGAACTTCATAGCTTATTGTTCCTTAATTAAATCACAAGGAAAAACATCCCAAAGGCATTTCTTTCATAGGCACAGATGGTGCAATCATTGTTAAGAGGAAAGTCTACCTTTAAGAAATTGTTGGGAAATTCCTTCTTCCTCTAAAATCATGTGTATAAATTCTCCACCCTCTTTCCATTTTATGTTTGGTAGAGTACTCAACCATAGTTTCAAATGTGGGAAGGCTACCCATTAGGTGAAAGCCAGAGAATCTTTTTCAGAAAAGAAAAAGATAAAAACAAAAACTGTTCTGCTTCTGTTTGATGAAACAATTATACAGGATAAAGATACTAAGGAATTTTTTATGCTAATATCACACACACACACACACACACACACACACACACACACACACACACACATTTATAAGACTGTGAATTCCCAAAGACATTTCTGGGCAATGTATATAGCACAATTTGTCAAATCAAGTACCTGAGAATATAATCCATTCTCATAAAGAATAATATGAGAGAGGGCCTTCTCCGGGTCCCTTCAATGAAAAAATGTTGGTTGGCAGGCCCCAGGGGAAGAGCCTTCTCTGTGGCAGCCCCAACTCTCTGGAACCAGCTCCCCCCAGAGATTAGAACTACCCCTACCCTCCTTGCCTTTCGTAAACTCCTCAAAACCCACCTTTGTCACCAGGCATGGGGGAACTGAGATATCTCCCCCAGGCCAATAAAATTTATGTATGGTATGTTTGTATGTATGTCTGCTTAATAATGGGTTTTTAAAAAATATTTTAAATTGTAAATTATTAGATTTGTCATGAACTGTTTTATTGTGTTGTGAGCCGCCCCGAGTCTACGGAGAGGGGCGGCATACAAATCAAATAAATAGATAGATAGATAGATAGATAGATAGATAGATAGATAGATAGATAGATAGATAAATAAATAAATAAATATTCATCATTGTATATCCCTTCTGTTACAGTGGAGTTTGTGTGTATGTTGTTCGTTTTATAAAATGTTCAACCTGCCTCTGAAGGTTTACAAAAAGTGCAAAACCTAAAAATAAGATGCCAAAGAAGCCACATCAAGTAGAAATTAAACACCACACAAAGAGTTCCATCACCACTCTAACCCAAGAGTATGGAATGTGTGTGTGTGGGGGGGATAGGTCTTGAGCACTCATAAGCCCCAAATTCAGGGGTAAGGAGACACAAATTTCCAGGAGGATTTTATTTCAGAGGGCAGGCCCCATGACACAGATGTCTCACAAAACGACCCTGTTTAATTGATGGCATCTAGAATGTGCTAACTGTATGGGAATGTGTGGAACTACCTACTTTTAATACTTGATTTTGTATTCATTGCAGTGGATCACTAAGACTCAGGGCATATCTGCAATTCTCTGATCACATAGAATTCTATTTGCATAGCTTTTCCTTCTCTTTTAGGCACAGGCATAGGGAAAATTAAAACAGAGGCAGACAGATGCAAGGACAATTGCTCAGACTCTTTACTGCTATCTCCTCGCCTACCAAAGCAAGAGTGATACCTCCCCGTGCTCAGTTACAAACATTTTCTTCCTTCCAGAGCAGGGATTGCTTGCAAAGCTCTGATGCTTAAGAGGCTTTACCTATGATTTTTAAAGACGATAAAGGAATCTTGGTTTTACCTCCTTCCTTCAGGCAAAATTTAAACCAAGAAATTTGAAGCTTAACTGACATTTGACAGTATTTTCTGCTGAGAAAGCATTTATCCAGAGATAAGCCTCGGATTTTACCAGTCTAGACTGGAACAGTTTTTGAGTATTTTACATATTGTTAATCATAAAGGAGAAAAATGTGTTTGAGATTTCATATAATAGAAAGGAAATGATGCAACACATTTTTTGGAGGTGGGAGAAACTATATAATAATAATAATAATAATAATAATAATAATAATAATAATAATAATAATAATAATGATGATGATGATGATGATGATGAAGAAGAAGAAAAATATACATACATACACACACACCCTGATAGAAGATGATGATTAACATGGATCAAAGATTGGCTTAAAGTAACAAAAAAAAAAAAGAATTCTGACACTCCAGATGGCTGTCTAAAACCAAGAGAATTATTGGATTTCCAGAACTCCAAAATGGACTGGTGGACATATATCCAAATCAGCACAGATATAAAAAAGATACTGAAGTTGGCATAGAGCCAACTCTGAACCCATTAGATAAGATTCTTACAGGCCCAGATGAGAAAAACATAACAAAACTTTACAATTATCTGTTAGAAAATGACAGCTTAGAAGAAATTGTTAAAGGCCTAATGCTCGCATGGGCAAAAAATATAGGACAGAATATACATCTTGCTGAATGGGAGAAAACCTGGACAACAATCACCAAAATCACATTACCTGCTGCTTACAAAGAAAATTATTATAAACTATTTTACAGATGGTATCTCTCCCCTTCCAGAATCGCTAAAATCTACCCAAAAGCTAATGCAGTTTGCTGGAAATGTAAAAAAGAAATCGGTACGTTTTATCATATGTGGTGATCCTGCCCCAAAGTAAAAACTTTATGGAAAACAATACACAAATGGTTGTTAGAAATAACACAAACAGAAACTGAATTCTCCCCGAAAGCTTTCCTATTAGGAATATGGGATAAAAAATACCCAAAACCAACACTTCATTTGATGACCCATATAATCACTACAATGAAATTAACATATACCCAAAATTGGAAAAATCAAGACACTCCGTCAGAAAAGCAAATAATAGAGAAAATATACAGGTGTGTGGAGATGGACCAAATGACAAGAAACATTAGGGACACGAACGTTGATGAACGTTATTCTATTCTGCATCCAGTCGTACCATTTATCCCATGGTTTGTGTGTTGATGAAACACACAAACCATGGGAGAAATGGTACGACTGGGTGCAGAATAGAATAACCCAAAGAAATGTTAAAAGACCTATACAAACTCAGATAACAATAAAATAATATTTACGTTTAGTAGTTATCTATTTTTCTATTCATCTTTTTAACGATGAATCTAATTAATTAGGAATTGAACATTTGTATTCTGAAATAGAAATGGGCAGTGATCTGCATGCATATAATGAGATTTCTTTCCTTTTTATTGTATTTGAAAAACTAAATGAACCTTTTAAAAAAATTGGATGATGATTTAACTAAAGATAGACATCTTAGTTTTGTGTGCTTTGCAAGCCACCCTTCCTCTTTGCAGACATACATTTTTTTCTTATTATCTGTTCTCATTCTGTTACATTTTTCCTAGTTCCTTCTTGTTCAGCCCTCATATAGTTGCTATAACCTTTGACAGATCAATAACTATTAATTTCCATGATCTCAACACTGTACTAAAGTTGAAATAGTCAAACAGCAATTGGCTCTTTTGGTAGCTGCACCACATTGGTAGTTTATGCTTAATCTGTGGTCAATCAGAATCCAGATCTTTCTTACAAATACTGTTATTAAAAAGGTATCATGGATTAAGTACCCATTGATCTCTATGCACTCCATACTAAGTATCCAACCCCTTCCTTGCCCTTGATTAGGGAAGCATTTCAGAAGGGATTCTCCCTTATTTTCTGGAAACTAGAAAGAGAAAAACAAAAATACTTTCAGTCAAGCAAGATTGAGCCAGATGCGGAATAAGACACAGGCACAAAGAGATGGGTTTAAAACTTTATTAATGTTAAAAGAACTTTAACTGATTATTGACCAATTAGCCGGACCTGCAGACTAGAAAATTTGGAGCGGAAATAATTCACGAATAACCTTCCTGGGCAACCATGGGCGTAGCTTCTTGCTGAACAAGGTGAAGGTAGCTATCTTCACCTGGTTCCTGGCTATGCCCTTAAGCATGTGGGAGGAGCTCACCATCCAATCCCTTTCATATTATTGGGTTAGATGAGTCCCAAGGGCACCCCCTCTCCAATCACTGAGGTCGTGCATACCTATAGTTCCTGGCGAGAGGCAGCCCATCTTCTTTCAAGAGATGCCCTAAAGAAGAACACCAGTTGCTACCGCTGCCCATTTCCAGCCCTAACCAACCCCAGTGACCAAAGGGACAGCCAATTATCAAACTGTTACAGAATTGCACCACACCCCCTATCCAGTCCATCCTCACTCCCCAGTGTGGAATAGGCAAAAAATAGTAGCAACTAAAGTGCTGAGTCCGCAAAAAATCATATTCGGCCTCCGAGGACGACCCCATCAGGCACACTGCAAGAAAGGGAGGGCGGGCAGTCTCTGCTTCGGCGGTTGGGGGCGAAGGGAGAAGTGCCTCGGGCACAGCCCTATATATAATGGCATCAAGCGCCAGGCCATGTTTCCGCACACAATGCAATTTCGCCCGGCTGTTTAATTGGCAAGTCATGCATTTCTGTTTAATAACCTTAATCCATTGTAACTAACTTTACTACCATGCTGTGTTTCTGGTTTGCTTCTTATCTGAAATACCTCGATGGGTTAATAAGAACAGAAATAATTTTAATTGCACATGTTTGTCTGTTTTCTGATTAAATTGTTCTTTTAAATATCCTCTCACTAGCATAAAGCTTCATAAACATAATTTTACTTCTTTTCCTTTCTATTCCTTGGGTAATAGACAGATTTGCTTCCCCTTTGGGAATGGGAAAATGGAAAACACTGCCATTTTCATTATTGTACCACATTGATTTTTCTACCCTTGATCAAACTTAACTTTGCAGTGTCTTGGATGACACAATAATAGTGATGTCTGTGGAATTTTTGGAGGTGAAGTCCAGGTATCTGAACTAGAACTACCAAATCTGGGCTGCAAAGGTCCAGATAACCATTAGCTAACTGGAGGTGGGGAGAGGAAGAGAGGGAAATGGAGGTGGAGGTAGAACAGAGGTGGATTCTAACTTACCTTACTGCTGGTTCACTTCCTCCCGCACTGTGTTGCCATGTAGCAGAAAAAAAATTCCCCCCCAAAAGAGCCCAAAACAAGATGGTGACACCTGTGCAGTGCTGGAAGCTCAATGCCTGCGCATCCAAAGGGGAAAAGAACAAAAAAAGAATAAAATTTATTTATTTTATTATAAATAAATAAATAAATTCAAAAAAAGAGATGGCAGGACCCATGGAGCGGCATTGACCTAACTGGTTCAGTGACATGATCATGACATCACCAATGGTTTGTTACTAGTTCATATGAACTGGTCCAAACCGGGAGGTAGAAGCAGAGATAGAAACACACACACACACAGAGACAGATGGACAGATAGATGATAGATCAGTCGATTGATCTTTAAGTCTTTGTTGCCATGCAGTTGTCCGGATTTCACCATAATGCTCTCCTTTTTGCTGAATCTTCTGATGAAGCCATTTTTCATCCTTTATTTCTTGGGCACTGAAATCAGTGACATAGTAAGGATGCAGAAAAGCCAAACACAGAGAATTGTGGCTCCAAATAAGGAGGGTAGCTAGTATTAGAATTAATTCTTCTGAAAAGTTATTTATTTGCCCATGCTATTAGCCATGTGCTAACAAATTGAAATATGATTTATCCTCTAAAATCAATTACAACTTGATATACAGTTTGCACCTTTTGGGTTGTTTCTTATCAGGCTTATCAAGTCAATGCAGAAATCTGAAAAATATTTAAAAGCACACACCCCAATTAACATGCATGCAGTGATTGTGTGACAGAAGGCACATTTTCTGAAGGTGTGTTTGTGATAATAACTTACAGAGCCTAAAGTTACTTTCCATCACTTCTGTTATTTATTTTTAGCAAAGAATGTTACCACTAGTCTTCGTGAAATGATTCAGTAATCATTAAAATATGCCCCATTTACAAGTCAAGAGAATTCTTTGCCACATTGTAAATGTGGATGATGTTGTTGTACCTTTAAAATGAAACATGAAAGTGTCCACTGCCACTTCACATAAATTATGGGTGACATCAGATAATTTAGTTCATGAAATATTTCATCAGCTGGCAAACAGGAAGAGAAGGAAGGGTTTGGATTTGTGATAGGAGAAAAGATAGCACCAAATGCATTCGCTCTCAATAACTTGTGTCTGTTAGGTACATAAATCAGACCTATAAAATCTGCAATGCCAAGTCTTTTATCTTTCCATCCCTGATCCTTATGCACATATTAGCATCTTTCCAGTTGCAACAAAAGTACAGGTAGTTCAGCTATATATGAATGATCCAATTTATTTTTGGACACAAGGATTCTCCCTCCCCACTCTGATCCCAGGATGTGTTAAGGTTTTAAAACAAGGGAACCTGTTTACTGCAATGTTTTCTTTGCCCTTAAGAACTGGGATCAGTTTTCAGACCCTTAAGTGTAATCGTACAATTCATTTCAAGGGGCTGTTTTTCGTGTAGCATGGTAGCAACAAAGGACTAAATTGTAAACATTTATCATCTAAGCAGCACATTTATTGATTTCCTATAGGAAACACTTTGGGAACTTAGTGATAGATGTTGGTTCCGATGGAAAGTGAAAGGTTATAACAGTTCACTGATTATGGATCATCTGGTAGTGCTCAAGTGAAAGTTACCCATTTATTGCATTTTAAACGAATACTGGAGACCCTATACACCGTGGGCCAAATCCTTGAACATGACAAGTCTATGGCAAATAGGACATTCAGCCTATTGCTTACAAAAGTAAATGCATATCCCCACTTACAGATAAGTTCACTATTAATGACAGCAAACTACTGTACATGCGTACATTTCATAATATAATCATAACAAGTGATGATGCTGAAAACAGTAATTCTTAACACTACAATGACAAAATGGTAAAATATGTCTACGAAGTCATGACACCATCTCAGCTCTTTTATACCCCTATGTGAAATCATGCACAATTATGGCAGAGGTGACATTATATCCTCATGTTTCAGTGCATATTTAATAAATTGCTTTTTCTTCCAAAAATGCCTATGGTTATCCCATGGTAAATTATTCAGTGTCTTACTTCACAATTTCAAACAGATATTACTTGCTGCCTGATAAGTTAACTCTAGGCTTTTATGCAGCTGCATGAAGAGACAAAACAATGACATTTTTCTTCATCAAATCACATTTAACCCTTACATGGGATGAACATGAATAACAATAGGCTAACAATGTTATCATAACACTTCATAAATATTTGAAACACTGGTCCTTACTACCCTTTGAGGGAAATTTTATGGGATGTTTATTTCTATCTTCCTGTTTCTTTCTGTTACTTCTGTTACTGTTCTATTACTTTCAAGAAAGGAAACAAGCATTAACTTGAAGAAGTATTAGGAATAAATTGAATTACAAATCAATTTTGTTTTCAGTTTAGAAATGCTAAGTACAGTAGTACCTTATGATACGAACCCCTCATGATACGAACACTTCGAGATACGAACCCAAGGTTCAGAAAAAATTTGCCTCTTTTTACGAACTTTTTTCACCTTACGAACCCACCGGAGATCGCAAAATGGCACTCCGCCCCCACCCCCACCCCTTTGCCGTCCCTGTCTCCCTGAGCAAAGCACTGGGGAGGGAGGCAAGGGTCCTTCTGCTTCTCCCCAGCGCTAAAAAGAAAAATTGCCAGCGCTGCCGCTTTAAGTAATCGTGAGCCTCCCGTTCTCTCTCTCCCACCCGCCCCTTCGCCGTTTCTGTCTCCCTGAGCAAAGCGCTGGGGAGGGAGGCAAGGGTCCTTCTGCTGTTCCCCAGCGCTAAAAAGAAAAGTTGCCAGCGCTGCCCCTTTAAGGAATCGTGAGCCTCCCGTTCTCTCTCCCCCTCCGCCCCTTCGCCGTTTCTGTCTCCCTGAGCAAAGCACTGGGGAGGAAGGCAAGGGTCCTTCTGCTTCTCCCCAATGCTAAAAAGAAAAGTTGCCAGCGCTGCCCCTTTAAGGAATCGTGAGCCTCCCGTTGTCTCTCCCCCTCCGCCCCTTCGCCGTTTCTGTCTCCCTGAGCAAAGCGCTGGGGAGGAAGGCAAGGGTCCTTCTGCTTCTCCCCAATGCTAAAAAGAAAAGTTGCCAGCGCTGCCCCTTTAAGGAATCCTGAGCCTCCCGTTGTCTCTCCCCCTCCGCCCCTTCGCCGTTTCTGTCTCCCTGAGCAAAGCACTGGGGAGGAAGGCAAGGGTCCTTCTGCTTCTCCCCAATGCTAAAAAGAAAAGTTGCCAGCGCTGCCCCTTTAAGGAATCGTGAGCCTCCCGTTCTCTCTCCCCCCCCCCGCCCCTTTGCCGTTTCTGTCTCCCTGAGCAAAGCACTGGGGAGGGAGGCAAGGGTCCTTCTGCTTCTCCCCAGTGCTAAAAAGAAAAGTTGCCAGCGCTGCCCCTTTAAGGAATCCTGAGCCTCCCGTTGTCTCTCCCCCTCCGCCCCTTCGCCGTTTCTGTCTCCCTGAGCAAAGCACTGGGGAGGGAGGCAAGGGTCCTTCTGCTTCTCCCCAGTGCTAAAAAGAAAAGTTGCCAGCGCTGCCCCTTTAAGGAATCCTGAGCCTCCCGTTGTCTCTCCCCCTCCGCCCCTTCGCCGTTTCTGTCTCCCTGAGCAAAGCACTGGGGAGGGAGGCAAGGGTCCTTCTGCTTCTCCCCAGTGCTAAAAAGAAAAGTTGCCAGCGCTGCCCCTTTAAGGAATCCTGAGCCTTGCCTTAGAACGGAATAGAAACAGTTTGATCTTCGGCAGCTGGGCTGCCTCTCCTTTGCAATGATAGCGGAAGCTGCCTAGGTGAAAGTCCCGTCCTCCCCCCCAAGGGCGAAGAGGACTCAGAACGGTTTCTCCTAGATGGGGCTGCTCAGGATTAGAGGGAGGAGAAGCAGCAGCCGGATTAGGACTCCGGATCGTTACTTCAATTGGGCGCCACTTCCTTGTCCGGGGAGAAAAGGGGGAGCATGTGACTGTCCCCACGGGCTCCAGAGGACGCTAAGGAAGGGGGCATCTAGTCAAGGGAGCCTTGTCTGAAGCTGAAGCGCCGGGATTCTCCTTTGCCGTCAGCGAAAACTTCTCCCTCTCCCCACGCATAATGCTTGCACGAATTATTCGCTTTCCCATTGATTCCTATGGGATACATTGTTTCATCTTACGAACTTTTCACCTTACGAACTTCGTCCTGGAACCAATTATGTTCGTATCATGAGGTATTACTGTATAGTACATAAAATAATGCATTTTATCCACATTCTTTGGTTAACAGCAAAATAATAATGATGTAATAATCTGTCCTACAGATTAAGAAAGAATTAAGATCAAGTCTAAGAGACAACAATTGAAGAATTGAAAAGACGCATGGCAAGGCAAAATATTACATGGCCACAATATTAAATGGACATTTCCAGGCATAAGAGCTGTGGTGGCACTGTGGTTAGATTGCAAAGCTACTTCTGCTGATTGCCACCAGCAGTTAAGCAGTTCAATTCTCACCAGTTCAAGATTGATTCATCCTTTCATCCTTCTAAGGTGGGTAAAACCCAGATTGTTGGGGGCAATATACTGACTCTGTAAACTGCTTAGGGTAATGAAGCACTGTGAAGTTTAAGCGCTATTCCTATCCAGGTCATGGCTGTTCCAGAGCTGCTTCTTCAAAAGGCAACTAGAGTTTCTTCCGAACTGAAAAAGCTTATTGGATGAGAAGCAAAACATCTTCAAAGCAAAGAAACTTCAGTTTCCTTTTGAAAAATCACCTACATTAAAAAAAATAGCAAGCAAAGTGTTATGCCGGGCTTCATGTTACAAGCTCCCAATTAAGTCCAAAGGAAAAATTCAAACACTTATGTTTGTAAAGTAAACAAAGTTGGTTTATGAAAAGGAAAATACTATACAAAATGCACATTTAATCAGCCAAAGTGCTCTTCCACACACAACAAGCCTTGAATGCTGTGAAAAACATAAAACAAAAGCAAAGCGGACAAAAAGCAGCTGGGAAGATGTCACAGCCATCCCCCCCTTCAAGAGTCCTCGTGCTTAAACGTAACTGTGAATTGTTCCACAAAGTCCTTGTAAATCCTGAAGCCGTTCACAAAAGTCTTTGTAAATTTCTGAAGCAAACCACAAGTCTCTTTCTCTCAAAACGAATAAACTCCCACGCCAAGAGGCAACAATGATGGCAATTTATCAGCAGCCCCATTAGCCTAATTGCCCCAGCCACAGGTGTTCTCCCTTATTTTCTATAATACTTGTGCAGTTGTTCCTTCCTTGACATCAACCTGTGTCTGCGAACATCTATGAATGCCTCCTCTTCTGAACCTAATGATGATAATGATGATGACAGTTCACTAATGGGGTAATTAGCTAATGGGCTGCCTGTAATTACCTCTTTCGTTGATCCTACTTCACTAGAATCGTCCCCTGCCACAGACGCTTTGCTGTCGGAAGCTGTTGGCAGTAAAACTGGCCTCTGATAATGTGAGGATTCTCCCACATCAACCCCCACAGTCCGTGGAACAGGAGTTGGCCCAGAGCCAACCACAACACAAAGCGGATAATAAGACCTGATAATGGCTAGGGGTAGGAAAGTTGGAGAAAGGGACAGAAGGCTAATTCTGGCTGTACAAAACTAAGCCTTAAGAACAAATACACACAAACCAGGATTGATAATACAGCAACAGACAGCAAAAGCTGCCTCTGCAAAGAAGCTGAAAAAAATATGGACTGTCTAGTTAGCTGCTACAAGGAGATTGTCCAGATGACTACAAATAACAGCATGACAAAGAAGCAACAATTGTGCATTGCAATATCTGCATGGAATACCATTAGTCTGAAAGCAAGAATTGGTGGGATCACAATATAGAAAAAGCAATAGACCAGTGATGGAGAACCTTTTTTTTCCTTGGGTGCCAAAAGAGCATGGGCATGTGCTATCGCACATTTGCGTGTGACCACACTCATAATTCAATGCCTGGGGAGGGTGAAAACAGCTTCCCCTGTCTCCTGGAGGCCCTATGGAGGCCGGAAGTGGCCTGTTTCCCAACTTCTGGTGGGCCTAGTAGGTTCATGTTTCACCCTCCCCAGGCTGTAAAGGCTTCCCTGGAGGGTAAAAATGCGCTCCCCCATCACCCCAGAGGCTCTCTGAAAGCACAAAACAGCCTCCCAGAACCTCTGTGCGAACCAAAAATCAGCCAGCACACACATGCATGTTGGAGCTGAGCTAGGGCAATGGCTCGCATGCCAGCAGATATGGATCTGTGTGCCACCTGTGGCACCCGTGCCATAGATTCCCCATCACTGCAATAGACTATAAAGAAGCTAAAGTTCTCTATGACTATATAATTCAAACAGAAAAGCATCTACCACAGTATAACCCAGACATAACAATTGTTGATAGGAAAAAAAATCTGGCTAGTGAATGTGGAGACATCAGAATAGAAGAAAAAGAACTGGAGAAAAATCACAAAATACAAAATTCTGCTGACTGGCTAAACATGACTGACTACACAACCAATAAAAATATTAATTTGCAGCAAAATAAAAGAAGTAAGATGGATATTTAAAATGAACAGTTAAAAACACCATATAAAAAACTGTACGTAAAGATATTCTACATGGAAATAATTCCAGAACATTGGACTGACAACAGAGAAGATTTGATCTGAACTGCCATAAGATGAGTTCATGGCAACTATAGACGAACCTCAGTTAGCAAGGAGAGTCATATATAGAGAGGCATTCTCTCAAATAGCTGGATGTAAGCCATGTAAGGCTTTAAAGTTAATAGCCATTACTTTAGATTTTGCCTCGAAACAAATTGGCAGCTGGCGCAGTGTTTTTAGCACTGATATAATAAGGTTTCTTTGTGTTCTTCCAGGACCAAACTAGCTGCAAACAACAATTTTCATGTCAATATCTGTTGGAAAATTAGTCTAGGCAATTTCTTATTTAGTTTGCCCCTGGCATACTCCCAATCAATCCCTATATCCAAATCAGAACAATCCGATACACTTAACTCAGTGTGGCTTGCAAAAATAAATATGGCTGGATGTTTATGTATTAAACAATGGCAATATCCAAAACACATAGTTGTCTGGATAAAAATCTTATTTATTATTCACTTCAGCAGCAGAGAGAGACTGTTATTTTATGACAGGGTATTTATAGATTTGGATCTTAGATGATTTAACCTGAGTTTTACTAGGCTTGGTCATGCATTTTTTCCCCCAAATTCTGGATTATGTTAATCAACTCTGATTTCTGCACAATAACCCCTGGCCAATAGTAACAAGTAGTAGGGCTTGTGAAATGAGTTGCAATATATAAGTAAATGCAAAATATTATAAATAGTAGTGACATGGCAAGCAAACAAGAAAGTTTATCAGAACTATATAATTAACCCAATAGTTCTAAACTATATAAATTTAAGATATGAAATTAATATTATTTAATATAACTAAACAGAAGCAATATTTATTTATTTGTTTTATTTATTTATTCAATTTTTATGTCGCCCTTCTCCTTAGACTCAGGGCAGCTTACAACATGTTAGCAATAGCACTTTTTTAACAGAGCTAGGCTATTGCCCCCACAATCCGGGTCCTCATTTTACCCACCTCGGAAGGATGGAAGGCTGAGTCAACCTTGAGCCGGTGATGAAATTTGAACGGCTGACCTTCAGATCTACAAGTCAGCTCCAGTGGCCTGCAGTACAGCACTCTACCTGCTGCGCCACCCCGGCTCATTATATATTATTTTGTACAATATAAAAACAATAAATCCATTAGAGGAGATACCAGCATAATCTAGCTGTTCACACAACACACACACACACATACACACGGGGAGGGGGGGAGACCCACAGATAGACAGACAGACAGACAGACAGACACACACACACACACTCGCACTCAGACACAAAGAAAGATTACTCCAAAGCAAACAAGATAAAAATTAAACTGAAATCAGTTAGCAATATAGCAACCAGTTCACAAAGGTTGCTTCAATATTATATCACATCAGATTTCCCCATGCCGTCATATTTTTTATTACAACATTATGTGTAAAAAAGTCACTTTTATCTGAAGAGGATAGTAAAACATTAAATTGTTTGACTTGACCTGGAAAATGCAACAGGGATGGTGTGTTATACGTTGTGTGCTACTTTCTGTAGAAAGTACAGTAGATTAAGAAATGAGTAACATTTTATATCATTTGCAGCCCATAGGGAAAGACATGTGTTCCTTTCAAATGATGTTTTGAAAGCTGCCTTGTAGGGCACCTAAGGAAACATCAAATCTTTATTTTGTAACTGCTTTTGTATGCTTCAGAAAATAGGAGAGAGAAAAGACTTCAGGCAGACTATCCTTGGAAACCATTCCTCGGGTTCCTCCATTTATGAGCCTAATTCTTTTTGGTGGGTTATGTCAGGGATGAAATGCTCCCGGTTTGCTCTGCCGGTCGGTTGTCAGAGAGCCAGTTGCGAAGGCAGCGTGAAGCTCCACCCACCCACAAGGATGCTGCCATTTGCGTTCTTTTACCCTCTGCACATGCACAGAATGCTTTGTGCATGCACAGAGGGGAAAAGAACCCAAATGGCAGTGTCCAGCCAGGTGGGCAGAGTCTCACGCTGCCTCTGCGACCGACTCTCCGACGACCAACAGATACGAGTGAACTGGGATGTATTTGATTTACTGTCTTAGTAACACTTTATCCTGTTTGTAACTCAAAGAAAGAAGGATGCTGATATTTGAGAAAGGGTCCAAAATGATCCAAGAGGAAAAGAAACATCTTGCTTCCACTTCAATCAAAAGCTATTGGAAAATATTTGAGAAATTAGCTCATTGGGATGAATTCATTTTTCAATCCATAATTGACAATACCTAAGCAAGCTTTTGTTTCTTCTATTTGAAAGCCAGCCACCAAACCTAAGACATTCGTAAAACTACTCTAAGAACTCAGTTTGCTCAAGTTCAAATGTTCTATGGTTGGATTTTATCTGAAATACTTTTATGGTTGCAAGTTCCAGCTTATCAACCCATGAGTCCAGAAAATTTTCAGAAATGTTGCTGAGCTTCTTTGAATTACCAGCACTACATATTCTATTTTAGCTTTCAGCATCTCAGAGGAATGGAATATCTTGCTAAGGGACTTGAAACTTTTACCTGCCCTATTTTGTGTTTGTCAATAGTTAATTATATAAGTCAGATAAGCCAATAATGCAACCATTATATTGTCTTTTGATAACTTATTTATAAGATACAGTACCATGCAAGACTGCTCAAAGCTCTTTTAAGTTTGAATATGTTACAAGCATCACATTATAAGCACACAAAGGGACTGTATGTTTTGTTTTATCCATCTGGGCAGGCAGTGGTGCATGATTTTTGGAATCTTAGCTTAATTGTTAATACTGAAATGAAGAAGTAACAAAGTAACAGCAGTCTTGCTTGACAACTTTCTAAATTGGTAGAGAGATAGGGTCTTACTGGGTTGCATCTGACTCTCAAGTTGGTGTTCGTATGGAACTTAATAAATAGACAATCTCTTGTTTTTCAAAGATTGAATCAAAGACATTTTTGAAGTTGGCAAAACAATTAGATCAGGGCACTTTCAATTTCTTGAAATATATATATATAATACTTGTAGCTATGTGTTGAAAAGCTATTTCATCATCTTTTGTGAAAACTAGTCTCTTCTTCACATTCATTTTTCTTTCAATCACATAGTTTCACCAAAAATAATTGGTGCAGAATTTAAATTTAAATATGATTATGCTTAACAAACTAATTGGTCTTTAAGTGATCTCTGTCCTCCATTTCAAATACAGGAATGACAGTATAAAAGTTCCTAGGGATCAGCACTGTCTTGTCTCTCAAGATGAGATAGACACTAAAACAGGTACCTTTCAACCTACAATTATCTTGCTTAATCCAGATATAATGTAATTATTGCCTGTGTTCAGTTGTTCATTATTATTATTTTTACCTGCAGTCTCAGAACTGTGACTGGGAGCCATTCAGGCAAAGTAACTTTGGAAAGGGCCAGTCTTCAGTTTATCAGCCTGTTATATTACGTATGCTAGAGAGACTGGTCCAGCTACCAATTGTCAGAGGAGAGATGCATTTTTCTGCTGAACCAACTAATTAGTTGTTGCCATGCCAATTTTAATACTTAAACAAAACAAAAAGGAATTATATTGTCTTTTCTATTCAACTGTTTCTGCAAATGTAGCAACATAAGATCAAGTTGGTAGAATTCATAAGACATTATAGAGATTTGCTACCATATACATCTGATCAAACCAGTATGGGCCAGTTTGGTAAGAGTTAGCATTCTTGTATGCTTTGCACAAGATTGAAAAATATATTTTCAACTGCTTCTAGTTGTGTTAGTGAGATGCAACAAGACTAGAAATAAAATCTGTTTTGAAAAACTCATAAAGGTTGTGTAGCAGGATTCATTCTAAGGATTGTGATATAAACATCTCTCTGAGAGAAGGATAAAAGGGCAAGCAATGAAACTAATCTGATGACATCTTAACATAAATGCAGCAATTTATTTTCATCAGAATTCAAGTACTCCAAGTGTTTACTAGGTGATGTGGTTAAATTCATATCTTCAGTCTGATATAATTCCAGTTTATCAGACTAATATAAAAGGAAGAAAGAACACAAGCTTTAGTCACTTTTCTATTTTGCAGGTTCAGTGAAATCCTGAAGGAGAATTACATCTGAATCATGAAATTGAGTTACATCTCAAGGGCTGAGAATATTGTGTCTTAATGTAATTCAATTTTTGATGCTACACACTTTATTTTTTGATTTCCTTTAATTAATGAAAGTTTGTAAAAGTGGGTGGTGAGAAAGCTAATGTTTACATGAAGCAGTGTAGTAGAATTAATTTGGCTATGCAGTTGAACAAGCCAACACAATCTTAAGCTGCATCAACAAAGGGATATATTCCAAGACTAGGGAAGTACTAATACCACTATATAATGCCCTAGTCAGACCACACCTGGAATACTGCATTCAATTATGGTCACCCCACTCCAAAAGAGACATAGAAACTCTGGAAAAGTTTCAGAAGAGAACAACCAAAGGTACAGAAGAGGACAACCAAAATGATAAAGGGGCTGGAAACCAAGACATACGAAGAGAGATTGCTGGAATTGGCATCAATAGTTTAGCAAAAAGGAGGACCAGGAGGGACATGATAGCAGTATACAGGTAATGGATTCACACTATTCTCCAGGGCACCAATGGGCCAGACCGGGAACAATGGATGGAAACTGACCAAGGAGAGACTCAACCAGGAAATAAGGAAGAACTTTATGATGGTGAGGGCGACCAACCAGTGGAATGGCCTGCCAGCGGAGGTTGTGAATGCTCCAACACTCAACACATTCAATAGGAGATTGGATGCCATGAGGCTGGGGAAGTTTAGGGTCTAGGGTTGGACTAGATGATTTGCAAGGTCCCTTTCAACATAGACAGACAGACAGACAGACAGACAGACAGACAGACAGACAGACAGACAGACAGACAGACAGTCCCACAAGGGAATTCTCTGCATGTTTACTCTGAAATATTTCTTAACTCTTTTTTAGAATGAAGCCTACACAGTCAAAACCTTACCTAATATCGACACTGTGCTGAATGGAAATTTTCATGTTGAATTGGATGTTAAAATGATAGTATCATTCAAGCACTATAACCATGTATATGTGTACATACTATTTAGTGAAAATTCTATTATAATTGCTTTTCTTTTCCTTCATCGTTTGATATTGACTACTTGAGGACAGATAGTAATGGTTTCCTCAGTTGTTTCTAATGGTCATAGACATTTTGTGGTGATATGTCAGACTCATCTATATTTGCACTCTGAATTCTATCAAGAGGATCTATTACTTTTCTGACACAGCAATTAAGTGAAGTTTCCTTAAAGGTGAGAGTTTTTAATGTTGATTTCATGGACATATCCATGAAATGTTCTAGGTAACAGTATTATAGTGCTCTGCTGTTATTGCCTTCTAGGATATATTTTGACTTCTCAACCTCTCCTATTTATTGGTATTATCTGATTTTCTCTCATCAAAGTGATAGAAACATAGAAACATAGAAGTCTGACGGCAGAAAAAGACCTCATGGTCCATCTAGTCTGCCCTTATACTATTTTCTGTATTTTATCTTAGGATGGATATATGTTTATCCCAGGCATGTTTAAATTCAGTTACTGTGGATTTATCTACCATGTCTGCTGGAAGTTTGTTCCAAGGATCTACTACTCTTTCGGTAAAATAATATTTTCTCATGTTGCTTTTGATCTTTCCTCCAACTAACTTCAGATTGTGTCCCCTTGTTCTTGTGTTCGCTTTCCTATTAAAAACACTTCCCTCCTGGACCTTATTTAACCTTTTAACATATTTAAATGTTTCGATCATGTCCCCCCTTTTCCTTCTGTCCTCCAGACTATACAGATTGAGTTCATTAAGTCTTTCCTGATACGTTTTATGCTTAAGACCTTCCACCATTCTTGTGGCCCATTATATATTTTATTATTAGATTTGTTCCATTGTTATACTGTTTTTATTACTGTTGTGAGCCACCCCGAGTCTTCGGAGAGGGGCGGCATACAAATCTAATAAATAATAATAATAACAGTAACATCATCATAATAATAATAATGATAATCAGGCTTGGCCCTTCTCAGCTTCAAATCCAAGACACAATCAATTAGGTACTGCATTCTACATAGGTAAATATTAATGATCTGATTTTATTTGTATGGGTATTATGTCCTGACTTCAGTAGAACTTATTGAGTAGCCTTGCTTATGCAAAGGAATTTAGAACGATTGAGTTTCTTGCTGATTTCATTCATACTTTTGTGAAAGATAGACAAAATTCAAGTACTAATACATCTATTAGCTTATAACTGTCTCCATCAATACATTTTTATATGAACTTTTTGCTTCAGCAAGCTCAGTCAAAATCACATCAAAATCAATCAACCTGCACACAAACAAGATCCTGTAACTTCCCAAGAAACAATTTGGCATTGTGTTAGAATTTTCCAGTATTCAGATCTATTAAATAAAAATAACTGTGTCTGCACTTTACTTTTATTTGCAGTTCAGTAACTAGTGAATATATTTTATATTCTGCTTACAAATCAACCCTCATTCTTGGGGATTCTTGAGTATTCAGCTTTCTGCAAAGAACCAATTTCTTCTAAATTCTTTTTGCTTCTTTCCTTTTTTTTAAAGGGGAAAAAGGGTCATAACAAAGGGTCATAAAAAAGACAGAGTTGCCAGTCATGATTAACTTGATTATCAAAAAAAAAAAAAAATCAAAAATAAAAGTAAAAAAACCTCAAAAACATCTCCAACCTATTATTCAGGCTATAGGAACAAAGTGTTGGTTATGACCTATAAAGCCCTTCATGGCATCGGACCAGAATACTTCCGGGACCGCCTTCTGCCGCACGAATCCCAGCGACCAATTAGGTCCCACAGAGTTGGCCTTCTCCGGGTCCCGTCGACTAAACAATGTTGTTTGGCGGGAGCCAGGAGAAGAGCCTTCTCTGTGGCAGCCCCGACCCTCTGGAACCAGCTCCCCCCGGAGATTAGAACTGCCCCCACCCTCCTTGCCTTTCATAAAGTTCTTAAGACCCATCTCTGCCGTCAGGCATGGGGGAACTGACACATCTCCCCCGGGCCTATGCAGTTTATACATGGAATGTTTGTGTGTGTGTTTGCTTTTAATAATGGGGTTTTTAGTGTTTTTAAAATTATTAGATTTGTTCTTACATTGTTCTTGTTATTGTTGTGAGCCGCCCCGAGTCTACGGAGAGGGGCGGCATACAAATCTAATAAATAAATAAATAAATATACAAAGATTCTTTGACTTTCTAAACTATAAAATTATTGTTTCTGCTTTAGAAATTTATGAGATACTTATGCTCATCATTGTGGCACGTTCCTTACCACAAAAATGCATGTTGTCTAGGGAGAAGAGAGCATTTTCTATGCAAAATAGAAACTTTTTTATTTTGTTAGATGATTAGCTATCCCACCCAAATTATGTAATATGAATATCTAATTAGCATTTTTCCATTTCTTCATTCAGATCATTAATAAGAATATCGGAAATTTCAGAGCCCAGAGCTAAGCCTCTATCTTTCTGAATACCTGTCTTTGAATACAGTACATACTGTCAGTTTGATAAGGAAGTATAGTTGAGTACTTCTTGATTGAATATACTTTCTGAGCCAACTATGTAGTCATCTAATTACCATGTTATTCAGCCTATACTTAGAAGTAATATTAATTAAAATCAATTAGTGAATATGCCAAGGATTCTTTGTCAAATGATTTGCAGAATTCATAACATATTGTACCTACAATCTACAAAATATTTTAGACAAAATGAGGGAAGGGTAGTCTGGCATGTTTTGTCCTTGATCAATCTCTGTGAGTGTTAGTTGCTATTTACTGTGAGTGTTAGTTGCTACTTAAAGTCTCAGGTGTTTTTCTAATTACTCTTTTTAAAGAAATTGAAATGCTGCATTGAATTGTACCAAATAAAAGTGGGATAAAAGCTCAACCAATCAATTAATCAATCACCCATCTCTCTAGTATTGATTATAGACTGATGATTTCCCTGGATTCTTCTTTTCCTACTTACTAAAGATAGGGACAATATTTGCCATTCTCCAATGTGAAGCATTTTATCAAGATTTCTCAAAGATAACAGCTAATTTGGACAGGGAGTCTTTGCTCATGGTCACTCACGTCCTTATCACCTCGAGGTTCGACTACTGCAATGCTCTCTACATGGGGCTTCCTTTGAAGAGTGTTTGGAAACTTCAAATCATCCAAAATGCAGTCACGCAAGTGGTTATGGGCCTTCCAAGGCATTCACTATCATTCCGCGGACTGCATTGGCTGCCGATTGGTTTCCAGACATAATTCAAAGTGTTGGTTATGACCTATAAAGCCCTACATGGCTTAGGACCAGATTACCTCCGAGACCACCTTCTGCCATACGAATCCCAGCGTCTGATCAGGTCCCATCAGCCAGACAATGTCAGCTGGTGGGACCTAGGGGAAGAGCCTTCTCTGTGGGGGCCCCCAGCCCTCTGGAATCAGCTCTCCACGGAGATTCACACTGCCCCCACCCTCCTTGCCTTCCAAAAAAGTTTAAACTTTGTCGTCAGGCCTGGGGTCATTAGATCTTTTCCCCTGACCAGTGTTTTTTAGTGTGTTTTATGGAGTGAATGATAATATTTTAAATTATTTTAGGATTTTTAGGGTTTTTTAATTATATTAATTGGATTAGATGTATTACTATGTTTTTATATATGTTGTGAGCCGCCCCAAGTCCTCGGAGAGTGGCGGCATACAAATTCAATAAATAAATAAAATAAATAAATAAAATAAAAATCAAGCTATCAGAAAGTTATTTTAATATTCTAAAATGCAATTAATTCAGCCTTTAGATTTAGATTCTTACGAGATAAATTGTATTTTCTAATATTTTTCTATAATCTTAAGAGCTAGTTCAAACCTTTTCATCTTTTATTTCCCATTGCCTAGTGAAGTACGTATTCTCAAATTGTTTAGTTGCATTTCTCTGCCTTTCCTCAGTTATCTATTACCAAGTTATCATCAACTGTGAACAACTGTACACTGATTTACTTTAATTTCATTTTGGACATGTTGGAAATGTCTCTCTTTGTTTTACAGCAATTGACAAAATCAATTCCTTCAGTTTTTCTGATGTTACTCCTATAATTGCAGGACGTCTATCCATATTCTACCTCTTATACATGTCTTTTCACATTTTGCTAAACTTTTTATGTAGCCTTTTGACTTCTGCTGGAGTTTTTCTTTATTTTATCATAGTAATTTGTTTGCAATGTTTCTTTTTTTTCTTTTAAATATGTTGAATCTGATTCTCAAGGAAAATCCCTGCAGTGTTGTTGTTTTTTCAGTAAGATTTTTCAGTGGTTCACTAATGCTTTCTTCCTAAGGCTAATGAAAAGTGATCGGCCCAAGGTCATCTAGCTGGTTTTGTGACTAAGGAAGGACTAGAACATCCTTCAAATTTATTTATGGGTCCATGCATCTGAATGGGTCATTTCCCCCCAAATTTCTGATATTTACAGTTCTATGACTAAGACTCTTCTTAGTGTCTTTTGCAGCTGGAGAAATTACCTACTATTGTTAAAATAATTTATTTATTAAGTTTGTTTTATTTAAAATTGCTATGAATGGTTTCCTTCTCTACATTAATTGAACTTTTCAGTTTAATGTAAATTTTGTACGAGATCATAATTTTGTACGAATGGGCAGTATAAAAGCTGGGCAAAGTTTTAAACCAATAAGCATATTTCTCAGACAACAGTTTTGGAAGTAGAACTCGCAACATTCATGGCTAGAGGACTTTGTCGCGCTGGAGATTGCCAGCCTCCAAAGACATTGAGAAACATCCAGTAGTTAGATAGTTAACTCTGTCTAGTAATTTAGCTCCTCCTTTGTGATGTAACCTGTTTGCTCACATCCTCTCTTCTTGAAGAAGAAGGCGGTCTCTAACTTTAGAGATCCACCATTACGGTTCATCTTCTCTAGCTATAAGATGTGCCATCTTGTGTCTCTTCAGGCATTTTCTATTTTTATACTTTTCTAATAAAAAGTAATTTGTTCATTCGAACATGCTCTGTCTGTACTTCAATAACCATCACCTCCGGAAGGTCCTGGCTCAGTCCTCACGGGCTGAGCGCCTTGATAAGGTAACGGTTCTTCTAATCACAACAGACTTATCATTCTATATGAGTGCACTGGTGATTTCAAGAATTAAGAAACAAACTTGTTCTGATATAAATATCTGCTATTTCTATTTCTTGGTGCTTTTTGTTGACTGCACAGAGGTTTTGCCATCCCTGGGTTCTAGTTATCAACATCTGTATATACTATAAACTGTATCAGGACAGACCAATGGGATGGTGGTCTCCAATTTTTTCCATATCAGCCTGGCTATCAACCGAGTCACTTGTGGTAGCACATCTGACCTTCAAGGCCAGAAGTGACCTTCTTTTTCCCTTTCGCTCACTACATTGGCTGGCTGACTCTAGCAGAATTACAGCCAAGCCAACCCTCTAAAATTCATATCCCACAACATCCTTTAATTTTCAATACCCCTCTTCCAAGTAATCAGCATGGTTACTAATTTAATTTTGCTGCTTTGTTCATCCTGCCAATATCTGTTATCTGTTTGGAGAAATCTACTTTTCTAGACGTTGAGATTCTTCTTAGCATGCTGATGCTTTTCTTCTGTTTCTCAAGAAGTCCCACTTTGCTACATGCCTTTAATTCAGCTCCTGAGGTAGCTATGAATAAATATGAGAGCTTAGAAAACTACATTTATAACAGGAACTGCAGCACATAAAACAGCCTCGTGAGTGTTGTTGCTATAATTATTTTTTAATTATTGTACATCTTAAACACCTTCAATAGAGTAGGAGCTAAACACCAAAGGAAGTTCATGAGAGATAAATGGATTCAATCACTAGGATAATGTCTGCTTTAACAGGTAGTAGCATGGCAAACACAGTACAAACCTACACCATTTTAGACTAAGGACCACATTCTGTCATAGGGAAACGGCACTGGAAAGCTTAAATGAACAAATTATTTCTGAATTTGAAATGCCTTCCAATCAATGTCTTAAAGTCCTTAATAGGAAAAACAAAACAAAACAAAAAATAATGTGCTGCAGTTCCTGTAATAAATGAAGTTTTCTAAGCTCTCCTATTTGAAGAATTTGAAGACATATAGAACAATAAAGAAATCATGGTATTTGGTACTGTATGCATTTTACTGTCTGATTCAAGAGTATCCATAGGAAGGTAAACTTATTTGGTGGCTGTGATTCTAGGAACCTGCCTCTTGTTTATGTGTAAAACATGTTTTTTTTTTAAAAAAAGGTTTTAACTGCATGGTTACAGCTGCCGTATTAATTCATCCATCCATCCTACCCCCATGTCATGTGTTGGTCATGACCTTTAAAGCCCTACATGGCATGGGACCAGATTACCTCCGGAACCGCCTGCTACCGCACGAATCCCAGCGACCGATAAGGTCCCACAGAGTTGGCCTTCTCCGGGTCCCGTCGACTAAACAATGTCATTTGGCGAGCCCCAGGGGAAGAGCCTTCTCTGTGGCAGCCCCGGCTCTCTGGAACCAACTCCCCCAGGAGATTAGAACTGCCCCCACCCTCCTTGTCTTTCGTAAACTACTCAAAACTCATTTATGCCGCCAGGCATGGGGGAGTTAAGATATTCCTTCCCCCTAGGCCATTACAAGTTATGCATGGTATGTTTGTGTGTATGTTTGGTTTTATTATAAGGGTTTTTAGTTGTTTTATTAATTGGATTTCTACATGCTGTTTTTATCATTGTTGTTAGCCGCCCTGAGTCTGCGGAGAGGGGCGGCATGCAAATCCAATAAATAAATAAAATAAATAAATGTAGATACCACTCATAAAAATACACTCTCAAAAAAATAAAGGGAACACTTAAATAACACAATATAACTCCAAATAAATCAAACTTCTGTGAAATCAAACTGTCCTCTTAGAAAGCAACACTGATTGACAATCAATTCCACATGCTGTTGTGCACATTCAACTTTGTACAGAACAAAGTATTCAATGAGAATATTTCATTCATTCAGATCTAGGATATGTTATTTGAGTATTCTCTTTATTTTTTGGAGCAGTATATTTTACTTATTTTCCTTGGCACCAATGTCATATTTTATCATAAATCTTTCCATCTTCATTTTGTAGAACATTCATCCCTAATAAAGAAGGGATATCCCACGAATATATATCCCAGAAGAGGTATTGGGCAAGTTGAGATAATTTTTGATTTAAACATGAACATTTAAATATTAAATCTTTTTTATTTTTTATTTTTGGTATCTCAAGAAGGATTGTATATAGAAGCTTGGCAAAATATTGAAAGATTACTACGTTTCAATATTCAGAAATAAACCTGGAGAATTGAACCAACGGTATGATTCAATATAAAGTTCATGTGTTTGTAAGAAATGAATAGAAGGGCAAAATACAGAAAAGAGTTAGTGTCTATATTCTGTGACACCATCCAATTAAGTAATGCAAAATCAAGTTGCTCAAGTAGCACTCAATTAATATTATGTACCAATGTATATTTACCCATTAATTGATAATATGCTGCAATTAGCCCCTAAGTATGTAATTAATATTCTAGTAAATACTCATTTACTAATTATTTTACATCCAGTACCAATGAATAGACATTTAATTGAAATCTGCTTCTTTGAAATTTGAAGGAACAAATAAGCTTTCCTCTTTTCTATGATTATCTTCTGCTGTTTTCTTTCTTTAGGCTATTTTCATTTCAGGTTGCACAGTTGTTAACCTCCTCATGGTTCATTCAGCTAAACAGAAAACAATCAGTTTTTGGAGTTATTTGGACTGATATGCTGGTATTATAAATCTAGCAAAGAACAGCAAATTATACTCTGCAAAACATTTTCAGACTTCCATGCAAGGATCTGTAAAATATAGTCAGAATTATAATTTCCACTTCGTATTTCCCTTTCTTTCAGTAAGTGCAGATGTACATGTTGAGGGTAAACGATGCAGAAAAAATGGAGCAATACATGAGTATGGTAATAATACTGCCTTATGGGGGAAAAACCTTTAACATTGATTCTCTATTTTGGGGCTTTTGCTATCTGATAAGCAGCCAACTCTAACATGTAGTTCACCAGGCACGAGTAGAAGAAATATAAACAGGTTTCAGATGTGAACAATAAAGAACTGGAATTTATATTTATTTCTTCTTTGGGTAGACTGAGAAAACGTTTGATTTAAAAATATGGTAGTACAAGAGTTTGGGAATGGGAATTATTTAAGTGATTCCAGTATCAAGGCTATATATTTGAGAGTAACTCATGTTTGAAAATTGTTGATATCTGTAAGATTGATTTAAATACATCAGAATCTGTGAACAGAATGTAATAGTAAAGATGTTGGGTTATTGAAGATTAGAGGATCTAGGTTTCTTTTAAAACAGCACACAAACTGTATAACTTAATCTCAAGTAAATCTGTGTTTTATTTTTATGTTTGCTTTGTTTCGTTACAAAATGAGCTGCCTTTTCACCCCTGTTGAAACTTTTGTTTGTGTCCATGCATTTTTTAACAGGTATTGTTTCATTAAAAATTATCTCTTAATTTTCAAATATAATAAGATAAGGGAAAATTAGAAGAGGGAGGTAGGGGGGAGAAAGAGAGGGGGAGAGAGAGCAAGAGAAAGGGAGAGAGGGAGGGAGTGTTCTGCCATTCAATTGTGTCCAATTCTCACAACCAGCCTGGACTAGCCCCTGCATTTTTCTTGATAAGGTTTTTTCAGAAGTGGTTTGTTATTACCCTTGCTAGGGCTGTGAGAAAGTGACTGACTGATGGTCACCCAACTGACTTTGAAGCCAAGGCAGGACAAGAACTTATATTCTTTAGCCCGATGCTTAACCACTACAATCAGGGCTCTTCAAACTTGGCAACTTTAAGACTTGTGTACTTCAACTCTCAGAATTTTCCAGCCAGCACAGCTTTTCTGGGAATTCTGGGAGTTGAAGTCCACAAGTTTTAAAGTTGCCAAGTTTAGGGACCCCTGCACTACATGAAACTAATGTGACTGTAAGAAAATATTTTGAACAAATCAAATGATTGTATTGTTATCTCAGATAACAACAGGAAGTTCAGAATAAAGATACAAAAAATAACCCTTGGCTTTTTGTTTCCAGGAGAGGATGTCATATCAAAGGGAAGCAACTCCCATAATTGGGAATAATATATTTAACAAACCCAGCTAGCTGCCATTGATAGCTTTGTTCTTAAATTGAACAATTATTTTTTGAAGCTATCCCAGTTAATGATTGTCACCACCTCTTTAACTAAGTGGGGTGTGAAGAAATTGCTCCCTTTTGTCTGTCCTAAATAGCTCCAGGCTAATAATTTCTCAGGCATTTGGATTCAGTTTGATCAAAATGAAATAGTGTTTAAAATGTAAATTTTCCCACATCTTAATGTGGGATTCTTCAGTTTCCCTTACTTATAAGGAAGATAAGCATGCAAGTGCCCTGTCCATTGTGTAGCATTCTCTCTTGTAATCCACAGGCTTCACAGATTCTTGCACATCAAGGGCAAAGTGCCAGAAGTTCAGTCTTCTGAAAAGACTTTTGCACTGCTGGTAATTTAGGAAGCTGTCTTTTTACTGGACATCTATATTTCCTTATCGGGGTGATTTGCTTTGAAAATTATAACTATTTCATTGTCCCGGCTTCCTTCGTGTCAGGGCTTGACTTCTTCTTATTTGTAGCTTAAGCAAGTGGGCCTCTCTTTTATACAGTATTCACTGAACCTGCCAGATTTCCTAGGCGGTCCTTCAAATCTTTCTGCAAACTTTCCAAGCAAAGCTTCATGATGATGGTTCCCTTTGCTTTTTAAATATCACAAGTTCCCACAGGATGAACAAGCCACTTTGACATCTGGCCCAATTTTTTCCTAGCTCAGTGACTCATCCCAGTGTTCAACTTCCATAATACAAGCCAGGAGTGGGTTCCACTTACCTTCCCCACTGGTTTGCATTGCAATGGTTTGCATTGCAATGGTTTGCGTGCATGTGCGTGTCCACTCACGCAATTAGGCTTTTATTTTATGTACACTGAGAGCATCTGCACCAAAGACAAATTCCTTGTATGTCCAATCACACTCATTCAATAAAGAATTCCATTCCATTCCGTTCCATTCCATTCTACTTTATTCCTATTCGTATTTCTATTCATATTTCTATTTCTATTCTTTTTCATTCCATTCCGCTCTGCTCCATTCCATTTTATTCCATTCTTTACGTGAAGAAATACAGGTCAGTATTAATCCAGAGTCAGATGGGAGGGCCTTTTTCCGAGCAGCTGGAAGAAAAAGAAAAGATGGTGGCACACATGGACCGGCGCTGGCTGATCAATTTACACGATGTCACCAGCGGATCACTATCAGTTTGAATGATCTGGTCCGAACCAGGAGGAACCCATCCCTGCTACAACTAGTCTGTGATTTAGGTCAATAATCGGCACCAGAATCTTGATCATTGAGTGAAGCAATGCTTCACTCAGGTTAATGCGTGATGTCTTCATTCATTGATTACAATCCTATACCTCTGATTGCAGTTGTTAAATGATCTCCCCAAATATGACAGAGTGAAACAGCTGCCTGGTGGAGGGTTTCAGCCCCACACAGAAGGAGAGGGAGACCTCTTGACGGGGAGCAGCATCTTGCAACCTTCTCTTCTGTTTGTCTTTTTGTGGAAGCGAACAGAGAAGATTGCAAATGGCAATTATATGTTCATGGAGCAACTGGCAACTGCTTGTAAGTGTGACCAACACGTTGCCAAGGACCTAGCTCTCAACCCCGTGACTGTGAATGTGGATGTACAACATTTTGCAACAATTGGAAGTGTTTTAAAGTCCATCAGGTATCCTTTCCAAGACCGCTATTAATTTGAACTGTTGTAAAGCAAATGGTTATAAGTTTTGACTGATGCAAGAATTTACCAAAAGCATTGGGTGGAAGAAAAACATAAGCAGTCTTAAAATTAATTTTAAAATTAAAATTAAGTCAGGAGTTTCCTCCTTGCAGGATAAAGTGAGGCTCAAGACACAGACTGCAGTTTGCTTACATAAATAGAAGAAGTTACTTAAAGAACTATTACTGATACTTTGATATTTTCGGTATCTAAGAGGCAAAGTATAATGGGCCTCCTATTTAACTTAGTTCAGAAAATGTTGGATCTGTTGTGCTCTAAGACACACAAAAAGAGCTAAGATAAACCATTAAACTTAGAATAAGCCACCTTTGATAAGAGTCATGGATATGTCATAATTAATCATATATATGATTAATTAATTAATAAACTGGACAGAACTCAAATAATCCCAATTAAATCAACCAACCTCTTTAACCATTGCTATGTAGATGAGTATTTTTTCATCTTGCTCTTTCTTCACTGAGAAACCTTTAACAGGTTCTTTTCTTCAGTAAAATACATATTTATAATTATTTCTCCTGTTAATTGAGCTATTTCTTATCCAGTAGTGAATGCTATCAGGTGCTTCATTAGTGTGAAATACACTTTCCCTCTGTGAGTTAATGATATAAATGAACAACAATAAATGCTGAGCATTTGAAACATAAAGTAAGTAACATTTTTGGTGGGTGATTTTTAACTGGATTTTAACATTTAGGTCTTTTTTTATCTTTCCATTAATAAAACCATTAAGTTAAGATTAACAATAGAAATTAGAAATTCATATTAAAATTCTTTTCTATGGGATTTTATGAACCTATGACAATGTAGAGCAATCCATTCTATAGGAATGAAGAAAAGCAGCCATTTGGTATTTCTGAATGATACTTGGAACCTTATAAAGGTTATCCATATCTTTCCTCATTATCCAAATGCGTAACTTCACTTAATTGCACACATTAAGATACTGTACTTATTCATTGTCCACTTCACATTGTTTCTTAGAAATTCAGTAATGTGCAAGATACTTCATTTAACTAATTCAGCCAAGTACATCTTCAGTGTGCTCAGACTCTCTGGAACCAGCTACCTCCTGAGATCTGGACTACCCCCACCCTATTGGCCTTCCGGGAAGCTGTAAAGAGCTGGCTTTTCCAGGGCAGGCATTGGGCTGTTGATCTGATGGTATATCATAGAAACATAGAAGACTGACGGCAGAAAAAGACCTTATGGTCCATCTAGTCTGCCCTTATACTATTTCCTGTATTTTATCTTACAATGGATATATGTTTATCCCAGGCATGTTTAGATTCAGTTACTGTGGATTTACCAACCACGTCTGCTGGAAGTTTGTTCAAAGGACCTACTACTCTTTCAGTAAAATAATATTTTCTCACGTTGCTTTTGATCTTTCCCCCAACTAACTTCAGATTGTGTCCCCTTGTTCTTGTGTTCACTTTCCTATTAAAAACACTTCCCTCCTGAACTTTATTTAACCCTTTAACATATTTAAATGTTTCAATCATGTCCCCCCTTTTAATTCTGTCCTTCAGACTATAAAGATTGAGTTCATTCAGTCTTTCCTGATACGTTTTATGCTTAAGACCTTCCACCATTCTTGTAGCCCGTCTTTGGACCCGTTCAATTTTGTCAATATATTTTTGTAAGTGAGGTCCCCAGAACTGAACACAGTATTCCAAATGTGGCCTCACCAGCACTCTATATAGCGGGATCACAATCTCCCTCTTCCTGCTTATTATACCTCTAGCTCTACCTCTATCATCTAGATCCCATCATAAATGACATGCATGTTTTTTAACTATTGGCTTTAATTATTTTTAAATTGTTTTGTTAGAGGTTTTAATTACACTGTATGGTTTTTGGTTGTGAGCCTCCCTAGGGCAGTGATGGTGAACCTATGGCACAGGTGCCACAGATGGCACCTGGAGCCATATCTGCTGGCATATGAGTTGTTGCCATAGCTGAGTTCCAATGTGCATGTGTGTGCCAAGTAGCTGATTTTTGGCTTGCACAGAGACTCTGGGAAGGCATTATTGGCTTCCAGAGAGCATTTTCCCTCCACCAGCTCCAGGGAAGCCTTTGGAGCCTGGGGATGGCAAAACATGACCCTACTGGGCAGCGGTGGGCTACAAGCCGGAACGCTAAATTGCACTCACTGCTGCGGCTCGTAAGTTCTTGCAGGGCCAGTATAATTTTGCTGTCGCACCTATGAAGGTAGCAAAATCCTGCATGGAGCTGCAGGTGCACCCCTGTTTCAGCGAGGTTTATTTGCTTTGGTGCATGCCGAAACACAGGTGCAACCACAGCTCCAAGCGCATTTTTGCTATGTCCACAGGTGCAGCAGCAAAATCGCGCTCGCCCTGCAAGAACGTACGAGCCGTGATGGCAAGCACAATTTAGCATTCCGGTTCGTAGCCCACCACTGCTACAGAGCCCATCAGAAGTTTGGAAACAGGCCATTTCCGGCCTCTAGAGTGCCACCAGGGGGTGGGGGAAAGTTGTTTTTGCCATCTCCAGGCATTGAACTATGGGTGTGGGCACTCACACATGCATGATAGCCTGTGTGCATGCTTTTTCAGCACCTGAGAATAATAATAATAATAATAATAATAATAATAATAATAATAATAATAATAATAATAATAATAATAATAATAGAAACATAGAAACATAGAAGTCTGGCGGCAGAAAAAGACCTCATGGTCCATCTAGTCTGCCCTTATACTATTTTCTGTATTTTATCTTAGGATGGATATATGTTTATCCCAGGCATGTTTAAATAATAATAATAATAATAATAATAATAATAATAATAATAATAATAATAATACTTCGACTACTGTAATGCTCTCTACATGGGGCTACCTTTGAAGAGTGTTCGGAAACTTCAGATCGTGCAGAATGCAGCTGCGAGAGCAATCATGGGCTTTCCCTAATGTGCCCATGTCACACCAACACTCCGCAGTCTGCATTGGTTGCCGATCAGTTTCCAGTCACAATTCAAAGTGTTGGTTATGAACTATAAAGCCCTTCATGGCATCGGACCAGAATCTCTCCGGGACCGCCTTCTGCTGCACGAATCCTAGCGACCGATTAGGTCCCACTGAGTTGGCCTTCTCTGGGTCCCATCGATGAAACACTGTTGTCTGGCGGGGCCCACGGGAAGAGCCTTCTCTGTGGCAGCCCTGACCTTCTGGAAGCAACTCCCGCCGGAGATTAAACATGCCCCCACCCTCCTTGCCTTTCGCAAACTCCTAAAAACTCCTAAAAACTCCCACTTTTGCCGTCAGGCATGGGGAAATTGATTCCCCCGGGCCGTTTCATTTGATGTATGGTTTGTTTGGGATGCATGACTGTGTTTTTATAATAAGGGTTTTAAACTGTCCTTTTTAACTATTAGATTTGTACTATGTATTGTTGTTGTAAGCCGCTCTGAATCTCCGGAGAGGGGCGGCATACAAATCTAATAAATAAATTAATGATAATGATAATGATAATGGTAATGGTAATGATAATAATATATTAAATTTGTATGCCACCCGTCTCCAGAGAGTTCGCCATCACTGCCCTAGGGAGTTGAGTGGCATACAAATTGAATAAATTGACTAAATAAATTGAACTATCTGCGTAGAAGAGAAAGATATGCTTCATATTGCCTGATGCATAGTTTCCCAAAGTCCAGTTCTGGCAATGCTGCTTGGCAATGCCTAGGAGAGGGTGCACATTACACGCCCTTCAAATGGTACAACATGCATATCATGTAAATGAACAGGTTTGAAATCTTAGAAGCACACACAAACTTCACACTTGAATGCTTTTCGGAAGCTGTTCAACAGGAATACTTTGCTTTGCCTTCACCTTTCCATGGTTTAGTACTCGAGGAAAAGAAATGATCAAGGCTTATCTTCAGTTCCTTATATTTTCTCCACTCTCTTTGACTGCTTGAGCTAGACCCCTCTCCCTTGGAGTTTTCAGCAGGTGTCAAATGCAAGGTTGCATAGCAAAGACCATTTGCCCTTTGCTTTATTGCAGATTGTTCTTGAATGTTTGCCTTTGTTCAGTTGTTTGCTTTCATTTAAAAGCTCCCTCCTGGTGGTTCAACTAGATATGCCTTCGAGTCTGCCGTCCTTCCAATTTATCACCCAACAGCAATGACTGTACAATGTAATTAACAGTCAGTGCTAGCTTTTTGGATATGTACTATAATGAAAGAACCATATGAAATTAGGACTTAAATAATGACAGGTTCAGGAATATGCAGGCTGGTATTTGTTATGCATTTTAATAGCGTAACTTTGCAGCTAATTGGAGACTAACTAAATCCCCTTGGACACATTTCAACTCACGTCAGTATTTTTTTCTCCCTAAGGAATCTGATAGGCTATGCAGCTTAGTACTGCCTTTTTCTATCTTAATTACCATATTGAGTTGTTTTAATGCGGTTTCCTTTAGAAGCATGTGTTATGACTTTAAGCTAGACAGTGCTTCTTATCCAGCCACTGCAATCTCATTTAAAATTAACACCACCCTATCTGCAAGAAGCAAGGAGAAGAAAAGAAGCAAACTTATTTAAGGTTAAATCTAGATCCATGATCTGTGCATGTGCATATCATTTATACTGGAAGATATAGGTGATTCTAAACCACCCTTGTCTTTGGTGTCAGCATCTCTGAAGGGCTTAAAGGGCAGGAAATGCAACATGAGGATGGATGCTAATCTTGCAGCGATGTTGGGCTTTCCTAAATACACTGGCGTATACCATTGAGAGAGCAAATTTTCATTGCCAAAAAGCCAATGGCTATTATTTTTGCAATATGTGCCAGAATTATCATTTTGATTTTCTTGAGGAAAGCACTGAAATTCCCAGCACATTTGTTAATGTAAAATTCCATGAATAAACTGTAGGCTGAGCAACATGTTCCTGCAAAAAATGAATAAAGGGCAAAAGATCTACCGTCTGGAAATCAAACAAGAAAAACAATACCATACTTGTTTGGGCTTTTTGGAAAATTATCATTTGCATATTTATCTCTGCTTCCCATCCTGTGCCAATTTTTAGTATTAAATCATAATACATTAGCAGGCCATGTTATAATTTGAAAGCACTGGGAGGCTGAAATACAGGTTGCGCATAACAAGTATCACTTTGGTCTAATGGTTAAAATGCAAGGCTAAGAAATTGGGCGACAGAGATATAATCCTGCTTTAGGCCTAAAGCCAGCAGGGTAATTTAGTAAGAAATCAATAGCAAACTTCTTTAAAAAAATGGTGGAATGGAAGTGGAATCAAGTTGACTCATGACAACTGTCTTGTAGTTGCCCTGAGTCAAGTCTGGCATGAAGACACTATATAAACAGATATGCATGACCGGCGGCTTAAACCGCCGGCCGAAATTGCCCTGGAGCAGGGGGACACTGCGGGCGGCTCTATAGAGCCCTGAACTTCTGGGTTCCTGAAAACCAGGAAGTTCGGCTTTTGGCAGCATGCCAGGTCGGCGCGCTGCCTGCTGGTCGCTGGGGGAGGTCCTGGATCGCCCTATTTAAGGGCGATCCAAACAGCACCTCCCCCTTGCTTTATTTTCTCCTGAAGCGAACACCCGCCCACCCTCCGCTATTAACAGTGTGTCCTGAGGAGGTCGCCACGGGGCCGAATAGGAATTTTTTGCGGCCTCCCCTTTAGAGGCGGCCGTTTTTTCACCTATTCCACACTGACGGTGCGGACTGGATTGGTTAGGGGGTGCGGCACACTTAGATGTTCAGTATAGGCCTCCCTTTGGTCACTGGGGGTTGGCAGGTTAGGGGCGGATATGGGCAAATAGAAGCGACTGCGCAAGCTCCTTTGGCCATCCTTTAAAGGGTGATGGACCACCTCTCTCCAGGAACTAGAGGTTGGAACAAGTTTGGGGATTGGAGAGAGGATGTCCATGGGAATCACCGGATCCAATTTCCCACGGGGATTGGAGGGTGAACTCCTCCCACACGACAAAGGGGCATGGCTTGGATCCAGGTGAAGGTAGTACCTCCACCTGGTTCAGCAAGGAGTTTTTGCCCAATGTTGCCAAGGAAGTTTCTGGTAGGAATTTCCGCCCCATTAGTTTTGGCCTCTGCAGGTCCTTAGTTATGTTGAATTTAAATATTTAAATTTACGTATTTAAAGTTACATTATTTAAATTTATGTTAATTTAATAAAATGACCCTTATTTAATCCACAATATGTCTCAGCGTCTACTCCGCTTCTGGGGCAAAGCATGAATCTTGTTTTGGTTTAGTGGAACAATGAATACAGTAACATAAGAAGAGCAGCCAAGTTTACCTAGCTAATATCCAGAACAAACTGGAGAATATTTTACCATGATCCACATTGCCTTTGGCGTCATAGGACCTTATGATGGATTAAAATATATATTATATATATTATATAGACGTTTCCCCTCATTGAAAAGTCTGGAGATTGGGGAATTTCATTGGTATTGGATGTTCCCTAGAGACTGTGAGCCATGCGGACCCCCATTTATTTGAGCATATGTTCAACCATTTGTTACATTCTGTTTCTAAGTACATTATTATTACAATGAATGTATATCAGTTTTAGACTCTTATTGTAATAAACAGTGAAATTCTGCCACGTTTTGTTCATCATGAAAAACACAATTCTTTAGGGGTTTTTTACACAACTTTTTTGTTTGGTTTTGAATAAAAAACAGGAAAGAAACTGCTTTAATATTTTATTTTGCAGCTTTCCAATTTACATCTATTTAAATGACAAAGTACCAATGCCCTCTATAAAGTTCTTCACTCAGAATAGCCCTTCGTTATCTAAATAAACACTTCCTTTTATGTCCTTCTCATTATTTTTCAGGGTCTTGAAAATAACTTTTCCTTACAATTTTTCAGTACAACTAAGAATTTTCTGGCATAATAAAGCTTCTGCCTCTTTAAACACAAATTCTTTCAGAAGAAGAAACCACATTGGTTAGTTTTGCCTCTAATCTCAGCTTTGGCATTTCTCATGTTTTGAAAAGATTGCCCAATAATTCAGCAAATTGTATTTTTCCATTTCTTCTGTCAGTTTACTTAACTTGGTTCTTCCTCACTCCCCTCTTTTTCATATCATTTTAACATATATATTATTGCATTCATGGTATGAATGGGTGTTTAAAAGCAGCCAGTCTACAATCCATTTTATCTACCCAGTTTATTCTCAGTATAATACAAAGAGACAGAAACCATACCTCATATAGGATGGGATAATGCTATCTGTTCTCTGCAGTAGCCTGGGAATGCTAGTTGCTAGGAAAAAATATTAGGGTATGACGTTTTCCTGTTACAAATTAGGAATGGGTGTAATATAAAACCCTCTAGCAGGCCACCATTTCATTTCCAAGGAGTCTTATTATAGTTTTGTATACAAAATGTGGAATACACAAGTAAGTATGTCCACCCCAATACATGCTTAATACAATGTAACTTTCCCTGTCAACATTATGAACTTTGCTCTTTTCTGTTATTGCTCATTCATATAGACCACTGTAGACTTATTTCAGATTGCTACCTGAATGTAGCAGAACAGCAGTAATCCAGTAACTCAGTAGAAGGAAAATTGATAGATTAGAAAGTACATATTTTGGAATTTTCCCTCCTACCGATAGGAGGATCAACCAGTTTGTGGTTGGTACTGATAATTATGCACGGCATCAGAAACATATATCAGAATTGAAATCTTACTGATTTCTAGGCAGAGTTGAAAATTGACCTTACGGTACAGATTGGCTTTGACAATCACAGGGATATCATTTTGGTCTGAATATTTCTAGATAGCAATGCCACCAGGAAAGGGCCTCTTAAAAGGACCTCAAATTTCGAGATACTCTTTCTGGACCTTCCGAAGAGGTCTTCTATGTTGCACCCATTCTGTAGAATGCAACCCAAAGGGGCCAATTGTATACTTAGCTATTAAGGTTTGTTGCAAAAATCAAAACTAGAAGCACACTAAGATGACTGATTCAGCTGGATTCATAAACTTCTTTATAAACATAATAACAGATGCATTTACAATACCATTAGCAGAGTTCTTCTTCAGTGTAGTTACATTTAAAGATAAGCAGGAGAGTGAGCTTCATTTCAGCAGAGCAGACAAGAACATAAAGTACAGAGAGCAGAGTGGGGAGTGAGCCACACCCAGCCTTAAGCTTAAGTTTCCAGTTTCAATTCTCTGCACAGACTCAGATGTGGTTAGCTCCCATTGGCTGACTTAGTTGCTATGCCTATTTATTGGCTAATCTTGTCAAAATGGCTTTCCCAGTTCATGAATATCTTAACATTAGCCTCCCTTTCCTACATTTAGCACAGAAGTCAAGATCTTCTTCTTAAACATATTTTTTACATTTAAATGGATTAAAAGAATTTAACAATGTTTTATTGTTAACCACCTAACAATTTTACTCACAGTAATTGTGATTTTCATGATGCTGTAATGGAGAGAGGAGAGGGGCAATATGTGCACCACACACCGCAAAAGGCATTAACATTCATGGCAATTTACATCCTTCATGGTGTGCTATGTGTCATCCCCTCTAGCTCTCCAACACCTTTTTACAAAAAAGAATGCATGTAATTAATTTCCTGCATAGTTTGTATATAATTACATTCAAATGGATATCTTGAACCTAATGCCTCTATTAGGGAGCATTTACATTAAACTTGCTAATTAGTTAGTATTCCATATAGCTAATAGGACTTAATATTTTTCAGTTAGGAGAATTTCAAAACAGAATCACAGCTCTCTAAAGTGAAAGGTATTTCAATAGTGGAAGGTATTTCAGAAGCAAAATGATAGCTACATACTACTAAAAGCAATGATGACAAATATCATGTTGCTCAATGTGAGTTAATGAATCCTGGACTGGAGACATTGTTCTTAATGCTTGCTATGTTCATTGACACAAATGGACACCATTATATGGGAAGCTGTGTGAACCAAGCACATTTTGCAGCTCTGCATAACTTGGTTCAAGAGTCATCGAAAGCACAGAGTGTGACAGGACCAGCACAGAACCTTGAGAATAAAGATCAGCTCTGTAAATTATATCATCCCCTCTTTTAGCTACTGACAGCTTTCCTAATTACTGTTTAGTCTGTGACATTAAGCAGGTTTCTAAACTCCAGAAGAAGTAACCCAAAGACTTATTTTATGTTTTTCTATGTAAAGGCTGTTCCATATAAATGAATTTAAAGTGATGTATATTAGACACACAAAAAAGTGTGTGTGTGTGTGGAATCCTTAGAGGATAGCGGGATGCAAAATTAAATGCTGCATAGGTAAAGAAAAAAATCTTTTGAATCTAATACATTTATATTCATTCCCATTTTTGAAGGAAAAAAATTAGTTACAACTGAATAAAAGTTCCTTCCTTCCTTCCTTCCTTCTTTCCTTCCCTCCCTCCTTCTTTCCTCTCTTCTTTTCATTCATTCATTACTTGTGCATAGATGTTATATAAACATATGTTCTATTAATTCCCCCACCCTATCTGACCACAATAGTAAACAATTCCTGAGGAAGGTTTTATTTTAATGTATAGTGAATACTTTACAATTGGAATAAATAAGGGTGTGAAGGGTGTGGCCAACATATTGGTGCCACAATATTTCCCTTGGAATACCAAATTTCCAGTCCTTTTGGGGTCCGGAGCTTTCAGAACCAGGCTGGAGCCGCCCTGGAGAGAGGGCTGGTGGTGGTGGTGAAGAAGAGAAGCATAGAAGAGAGGCATAGGTCAGTCATCCAGGGGAATTTGCAAACCCCCAGGAAGCCAGCATCATCTTCTCAATAATAATAATAATAATAATAATAATAATAATAATAATAATAACAACAACAACAACAACAACAACAATAATAATATTTGTATGCTGCCCCTCTCCGCAGACTCGCAGACAAACCAATATTAGCTGAGATGGCCACAATGGAACAATAGGAAGAAAGAGATTGTGGATTGCCTGGGTGGAAAAATCTAAGCAGTTGTGCAGGAGCAGTGTGGAAGAAAAATGCTGAGGTCAGGTTAGTGATAGGCAGCGGTGGGCTATGAGACAGAATGCTAAATTGCACTCACTGCTGCGGCTCATAAGTTCTTGCAGGGCCCGTGCAATTTTGCTGCTGCACCTGTGGAGGAAGCAAAATCACGATGGAGTCGCAGGTGCGCCCATGTTTTGGCATGCATGGAAGCAAAAAACCCTCACCGAAACATGGATGCACCTGTGGCTCCATGCACGATTTTGCTGCCTCCACAGGTGCAGCAGCAAAATCGCACAGGCCTCGCAAGAACTTACAAGCTGTGGCGGCAAGCACAATTTAGTGTTCCGGCTCATAGCCCACTGCTAGTGATTGATTGCCCAATTCAAAAATAACAGAAGATTAAAAAGGAGGCAGTAAAATATTTCCTCATGACAAAATCAGCGACTATCTAGCAATTGGGATTACCATAGAGTTAAAAGGATAAATGGAGATTAAAACCCAATAAGATTGCTGATGTTTTTGCAATTGGCCTTGATGGAAATTAAAGTGATCTGAAAAAGATTAATGAAACAACAGTTAGTCGAAAGATAGAATTTGCTGTCAGCTGTTGAAACTGACCTTGCTCACAGGAAGATAAAGTGGAAACTGCGAGAACTTGAAAGCAGTGGGTGTTGTGTTATGGTGTTTGATTTTGACTTGTTTTGGTGTCAGAATATAACAGGATTTAGAACTGGAATGCAATAGACTAAAATTGGATACCAGAATACTGAAATAGAAAGAGACTATATAGATTTGCTCAGCGGTGTGCTATGAGCCGGAACGCTAAATTGCGCTCACCACCATGGCTTGTAAGTTCTTGCAGGGCCCACACAATTTTGCTGCTGCATCTGTGAAGGCAGCAAAATCATGCATGGAGCCACAGGTGCACTTATGTTTCAGTATGTGTGGAAGCAAAAAAACCCTCGCCGAAACATGGGCAAAACTGCAGCTCTGTCCGTGATATTATTGCTTCCACAGGTGGAGCAGCAAAACTGTGTGGGCCTCGCAAGAACTTATGAGCTGCGGCTGTGAGCACACTTTAGTGTTTTATTAATTAATAAATAATTAATTGAGATGCTAAAATATATTCATGAAGACATGCCTTTTGAAAATTAGAGGTGATAAGAAAGAAGAAATGAAGTTGGAACTTAGAGAACACCCAGAATGTACAATAATGGAAAATAAAAATGAAGAACAAGAAGATCTCATTGAAGAAAAGAGATTGAAAGTAAAAAACAGGCATATGATATTATTGGATTTTTTCAGTGACAAGAAAAGTATAGCTAGAGAACAATATTATTTCCAGAAGAATCAATTCAAAGATAGAGGGGGTAATAGGGAGAAAAGAGTAGGCAGAATTGAGAGGAGATTTAAGCAAATAGTACACTCAGAAGGAAGGAAAGGAATTCAGAAGCAAAGAATCTATATATTTAAAAATAAAAGAAAGCCACCATAATAGCTGTTACTGGGACAAAGTCCTACCAAGTTAGATTTGATGATGGCAAAGACACATAGAGCAACTCGTGAGTAGACTGGGAGACTCTTGGCTTCATCCAACCAGAGGCCACACAGTCATATGGAGTACTGATTTGAATAGCCACTGCTGATTGGCTGATCTGTCGCCAGGAGAAATAAACTGTCAGTGACCAGCAGACTTTAGGGAAGCCCTTAAAAGTGGCTTCCCTGCAGCCTTCCAGGAGTTCATGTTGAACTCAGCTTTAGAGAATAAAGATGCTGAACTGTCCCTGTGTCTCACTCCTTCATTTCTGCATGAATCTAAAAGATACTGTACATCATAATGGCACAGCTGAGGAAAACAAATTCTAAAAGTTCCTGCAGGTTTTCACCTAATTAAAAAAGTGAAAATCTCCCCTCCCAGGTGTCACCGGTCATATTGTCCAATGAATATAGCTGACAGGCTGCTTGGTCACTCCTCTCCTCCTTCAACAGCCCCTGTTATGATTATCTTGGTTCCCACACATAATTTTTTTTGTTTTGGTAGTTAGCTAGACTATCTACTTTCTCCCTCTTCTCATCCTCCCAGGCTTCAGGGCAACTGTGAGACACCACAAGATGGTTTCTGCTAGGTTTACTTCAAAGTTGACATCCTGGACACCTAGCTTCAACAGATGCATTTTTTATTGGCTTTTTGGAAAGCCACTCAGTTATATCCTTCTGTGAATGGATTTACAATCCATTTATGTTTTTAAGGTCTAAGTTTTTAAAAAAGAATGTGGATTTCAACTAGGTATGATGGCTAAACGTGGTTGATTCTATTCCAAGTAAGTACATGTTTCCACTGTATTTGCATAGGTTTTCAATGTCCATACCTCCCCCCAGTTTTTATTACTAGGGAGGAAGAGATAATGCTGCAATATCATTTTGTTTACCTTATGGAGTACTTCTAAGTGGCACCAGGCACAAGGTTAGAATTATAATCTTTGTTTACTCACTGCCAGTGCTGCAGCAAGCCATAGAATAAGTAGAAATATTAATTATTTGTTCATATTTATGCAAAGAAAATAATGATTGAATTCCATCTCTGTAAATAGCATTATTTGCAAGCCTTCCTCCCTACCTGTTTCTAGCAAATGAACTTATATTTGGACATAAATGTAGAATTCCTTCAAAACACAATGAAGTCCATGTAGAGAGGGGCGGCATACAAATCTAATAAATAAATAAAATAAATAAATAAATAAAAAGTAGTTGTTGTAACTCTCTGCTGTCAATTACACAAAATGCCAGCTTCTGTTAAAAACTAAAAAATACAAGGCACATTGCATACTTAAAACTTTGTGAAAGAACATATATGCATACAAGTTTCCCCCCCCCCCCAAAAAAAATCCAAACATGCGAATCACAAGACCAGAAAAGATTGAGGCAGCATTACGGCAATGTAATGTACTCCTTCCTTCCTTCCTTCCTTCCTTCTTTCTTTCTTTCTTTCTTTCTTTCTTTCTTCCTTCCTTCCTTCCTTCCTTTCTTTCTTTCTGTCATTCTTCCTTCCTTCCCTCCCTTCCTCTTCCTCCTTTTCTTCTTTTCTTTTTTTCTTTTCTTTTGTTAGTATAAGGATGGGATATACAGGAAATGTTTATTGGATGAAACAATTCAATGAAGAACTCAAGGCATATATATACAACTCAAGAGCTGAGAATGAAATGAATTGGAAGAAACACAGGGACTTTAAATAGGCTCCTAATACAATTGTTTCTAACATAGATACGTGTAGCTAAAAAGAAGTCATGTCAGGTTTTAGCACAATATATGCTATTCCAGCTCTCTAGAATAAAACATAATATATAGCAAGGAACCGTTTTCATATCTTTATACAAAATGCTGTTATGATATATTTGGGATGCAATGAAACATATATTCATTCATATAGTTGTTGGTACTCTTCACTGTATGTGCCGATTTTGATGGCATCAATGCAGCTAATTTAAACATTTTGACCTTATCACACTATTGAATTCTGTATAATATACGATGTGAAAAATGCATTAAAATAATAGGAACTAAGTGATTTTAATTCAACCTCTTTCAAAAGTATCAGGGCCACTACTAAATAAAGATTGCATTTCCCCCCTATTTTTTCCTGTTAAGAAAAATATCAACTCACTCTTCTGAAAACCTCAAGTCACATTGGAATAATATTACAGGAACTGTGCCAATTTTAGTGTCTCTTCTGTCAGACTCAATGTGAGAGCTACAAAATTTTGGATTATTTCCTAGAACAACGCAACAGCACTTTCCATTCTGTTAAATGCTAAGCAAACAACACCTTCTGGTCCTGAAGTGACAGACCAATGTGTATTTGTTTACTATCATGATACATATTAGCTAAACCTGGCTTACACTACATTAATGTTTTGCTGTCCTTATTTACCTTCATATTTGACAACCAAAAAGTTGGGATTTGTAAATGGATTAATACTTTGTCTCAGAAAGATAACTAAAAACATTGGTGACAGTTGGACATCTACTTGGATGCTGAGCCTGTTGCTAATAAAAAAATAGTTTTCCAGTTCTATTTGGATTGTCTTTCACCCTTTTACCTGGTCACCAGTGATGGGTTGCTCCCAGTTTGGACCAGTTCTTAGAACCAATAGTGCTGTGGCAGGAGGCTCCGCCCACCCACATAGGACACTTTTGTGCTGAAGCATTGTGCGCGAGCCCCAGAATGCTTGTGAACTGTTTGCAAAATCATTTAGAACTGACCACTGCTAGTCACTAGTATTTTTCTTTGCAGTGTTTATTTTTTGTTCCCCTCTCCTCCTTTCATCCCTCTTGTTTTTTCTTTATAGTGGTGAAATGGATGAAAATAATGTGGATATAAATAATGTTACATTTCAAAGGGAACTATTAAAAAAAGGAAAAGAATGGATGGAGCCTTATAGGTAATGAACTTCAGCACATCATTTATTTTTTATTTTATTGTTTGGTTAAGTACAGTGATACTTTGTCTTACAAACCCCTTGTCATATGAACTTTTTGAGATACGAACCCGGGGTTTAAGAATTTTTTGCCTCTTCTTCCAAACTATATTCACCTTATGAACCTGCCGCCGCCGCCGCTGGGATGCCCCACATCCGGACTTCCATTGCCAGGTGAAGGCTCCCCTCATTGGGAAACCCCACCTCCGGGCCTTCCGTTGCCAGTGAAGTGCCCATTTTTGCGATGCTGGGATTCCCCTAGGCTCCCCTCCATGGGAAACCCCACCTCCGGACTTCCACATTTTTGCGATGCTGCAGGGGAATGCCAGCAGGGGAATCCCAGCATCGCAAAAATGGGCACTTCGCTGGCAATGGAAGTCCAGAGGTGGGGTTTCCCAGCAAGGTAAGCCTCAGCGAAATCACAGCATTGCAAAAACGTGGAAGTCCGGAGGTGGGGTTTCCCATGGAGGGGAGCCTCAGGGGAATCCCAGCAGTGCAAAAATGGGTGCTTCGGCTGGCAAAAGGGATGAATTTTGGGCTTGCACACATTAATCATTTTTCCATTGATTCCTATGGGATACATGGTTTCGTCTTATGAATTTTTCACCTAACAAATCTCGTCCTGGAACCAACTAAATACATAAGACAAGGTATCACTGTATACTATATATTGGGGGTATACAAAGATATAACAATGTTTAAATACATGATACTAGTAAAATAGAAACATTAAGACAGGGGATGGAAGGCATAGTGATGCACTTATGCACACCCCTTATAGACAATAAATTAGCTAATAGAAGAATCATAAAAGATGTCCTTGTACTTGTAGCAGTTGGTGACCAATTTCAAAAGTGCCATAATAATATTAACAACAACAACAACAACCTTACTTGTCATCACAATCAAACATAAAATTCTTTAAAAAGAGACTGAGAAGAGCATCCAGAAACCAACAGATTTCTGCAGTGGATGATCAGATTAGTAAATTTTCAGTCATTTTTAATAGTATAACATAGTATTTCAATATTATAAAATAATATAACATTCTGGTCCCACTGTTTTTTAATGGACTTTTAGAACACATAAACATAGAACACATTAATAATTTATATTAACATGCTTTTTAATATGTAATGCTTCTGTATTTATCTTCCTCATTTACATATTATTAACATCTATTGCTCATGAAATCATTTAGTACAAATTACTCGGGTCTTATTTTGACATCTATATTTCCCTGTTGGATACTCTCACTTTTAATCTAATTATTATTTTAAAACTACCATTCAGTAATTACCTTCTTTTATGATTTTTTTTCCAGTGAGGACATCTGATAAAAGCTATCTCTAGAGTCTAGATGGACATAATTTGTTAATTCGCCGCTAGTGTTAAAACAGTTGAAAAAAAAAAGTATTGGAGATTTTAAAAATCCAAATCAATTCTCAGGAAGACCCATAGGGAAAAATAATTTGTATTCCTATTATTTTGTTCAGGTGGAATAATTTCTGAGAGAATACAAGACTGGCAGACTGTCATTACAAGACTAGCTTAAACCAAACAATCTCAGTATTGAAGTAACTAAAAAACAGAGGTCAATTATGAAATTGAGAATATTTAAACCCAAATGTCAGGACTGGTTTGAGGAATCTGAAAATTCAATACAACATCAATTTGAGCTTGCAGCTCAAAATAGTATTACAAACGGGTTTCTGCATAATGATATGTTAAAATTATGTCTTCAACAGCTTAAAAATTATTTATACCTCTTAACAGCTGCAAAATTACTTACAGCTCTTTTCTATACGTTTGTATACATATGTGTGTGTACATATATACACATTGCAAATACTACATGTGTGTACATTTGCTCCTGTATAAGATTTTCCTTTTTAGATTGAGAACATTTATTTATTTATTTATTACATTTTAAAATTTATTTTTCACCATCTCCACATACATATCAATACATGTATCATAAATCATATAAAACATATAATTATATATTTCTATTCAATAAATCATAAACAAAATCCTATTTTTTTTATTTTATCACCTGTCTGTTTCCCCCAGTATTTTTTATTACTGCCCTCTCTCTATCTCCCTCTCTTCCCTCTACCTTCTTTTCCCTTCTCTCCCTCTTTCCTTCTTCCCTCCTTTTCCCTTTCTTCTCTACTTCCTTTTCTTCCCGCTTATCTTTTCCCTGAGTAATTCTAATCATAATTCATTTTATGCTAACAGACAGGTAACTCAAATTCCTAACTTCATGTAATCATCAGTGCTACTCTTAGACTTATACTTTTTTTCCATATTTATACATAAATTGTATTTTTTTTCAGGTATATTACTACTATGACTCCTTTACTACCTATTTTTGTTGCCTGGGTTATCTACTATTAATTTTCCACATCAAAAACATCATCAAAAAAGCACAACAAAGAATGTTCTTTCTGCGCCAGCTCAGGAAGCTCAAACTGCCCAAGGAGCTGCTGATTCAGTTCTACAGAGGAATCATTGAGTCTGTCATCTGCACCTCTATAACTGTCTGGTTTGGTGCTGCAACCCAACAGGACCGACACAGACTTCAGAGGATAATCAGAATTGCAGAAAAAACAATTGCTGCCAATCTGCCTTCCATTGAGGACCTGTATACTGCACGAGTCAAAAAGAGGGCGGGTAAAATATTTACTGACCCCTCGCATCCTGGACACAAATTGTTTCAACTCCTACCCTCAAAACGTCGCTACAGAGTACTGCACACCAAGACAACTAGACACAAGAACAGTTTTTTCCCGAACGCCATCACTCTACTAAACAAATAATTCCCTCAAAACTGTCAGACTTTCTACTAAATCTGCACTTCTATTCTACTAGTTTTTCTCATCATTCCTATCACCCTTTTCCTCCCATGTTGACTGTATGACTGTAACTTGTTGCTTATATCCGAAGATTTTTATTAATATTGCTTCTTCATTGCTTATTTGACCCCTATGACAATCATTAAGTGTTGTATCACATGATTCTTGACAAATGTATATTTTATTTTATGTACGTTGAGAGCATATGCACCAAGACAAATTCCTTGGGTGTCCAATCACACTTGGCCAATAAAAATTCTATTCTATTCTATTCTATTCTTATCTTCCAAACATATTCATTTCCTTTTATACCTCATTTCATACTTATCCTTTAAAACAATCATTTTTGTATTTTTAGTTCTTTTCTATTTATTTATTTATTTATTCATTCATTCATTCATTCATTTATTTATTTATTTGTCCAATACACAAATACATACGGTAGGAAGAAAATAGACATGTGGTAATATATATAAGGGTAAAAGTGAACTTAGAGGAGAGGATATATGAAAGGAAGAGAATATATATGATAGGTGAAAGAGAGGAAAGACAATTGGACAGGGGACAAAAGGCACACCAGTGCACTTATATACGCCCCTTATTGGCCTCTTAGGAACCTGGAGAAGTCAATCGTGGAGAGTCTAATGGAGAAACGTTGGGGGTTAGGGGTTGACACAATTGAGTCCGGTAATGAGTTCCATGCTTCGATAACTCGATTGTTAAAATCATATTTTTTACAGTCAAGTTTGGAGCGGTTCGTATTAAGTTTGAATCTGTTGCGTGCTCTTGTGTTATTGCGGTTGAAGCTGAAGTAGTCATTGAAGTAGTCATTGAAGTAGTCATTTAAGGAATGGACTCAGAACCACATCCCCCAAAATACCAGGTTCAGCAAGGTGGATGTAAAAGGTTCTCCTGAATTAAGGTGACCAAGTTTTTTAGAATGAAAAGGAAGATGAAAAATTTTAAGAAAAAAGTACAGTGGTACCTCTACTTAAGAACTCAATTCATTGCGTGACCAGGTTCTTAAGTAGAAAAGTTTGTAAGTAGAAGCAATTTTGTTCCATATGATGTAAAAGCAAATAATGCATGCAAACCCCTTTAGGAAAGAAATAAAAGCTCAGAATTGGGGTGGGAGGAGGAGGAGGAAGAAGAGGAGGAGGACAGTCATTGCCGAAGGAAGAAGGTGAGGTGAGGGGAATCAAAAAAATCCAAAACTTGAAGGTGTGAAAAAAAAAGGAGGGACTCTGAGGTGGCGAGGAGGAGCAAGCGCCTCCCATACACTGCGCCAGAGAGAGAAACCCAGGGGGAATGGCAGGAAACTGGCTGGGCCTTCGGGCCACACTCAAATTTTCTGGGAAATTTTTCCAGGCTCGGGTTCTTAAGTAGAAAATGGTTCTTAAGAAGAGGTAAAAAAAAATCTTGAACACCTGGTTTTTATCTTTATTTTTAAATAATCTTTATTTTTAAATAATTTTAAAAATTATTTACTTAATTTTTTTTCTTTACTTATTTTATTTTTATTCAGTCATCTCTAAATGCCCTAAATTTCTAATCTCGTTTACCTTTTCATATCGTCCTTTCACTTTGATTACTCAATTTTCTTTATTTAGAATCATCGTCAATATTTAAGGAAAATTTAATCTTACTGCTACAGATCCATCCATTGGCTGATGACATTACCAACTTCCCAATATACAGAAACCCATTAATTATCAAAATTATCTTCAACATTAAATCAAATTTATAAATTGCGCATTATATAAAATCTTTTAAGATAATAATTATACGAATTTTATAACATTCCAATAATTTCACCTACTATGATAGAGTTTAATCATCAAATTTAATTTTCTCTTTTTATAATATATATCATTATATACCAATCTTATATAAAAACCTTATGTCAGGATTAATTATACACAATTAATACTATTAATGCAATTAAATCTATTAATATATATCCTATTATCCCTCTTCCTTTCCATTACTAATATAATATAAAAATATATTAAAATAATAATTATATTATTATAATATAAAAACATATTAAAATAATAATTACAGTTGCACCTGCTAGTGTATTAATTATTTTCCTTCTTTTTAAAGCTTCTTTCCTTTTAAATCAACAAAATTTAATTAACTTTCCATAATATATATATCATATACCAATATTATATATAAATCTTATACCATAATTGATTATACACAATTAATATTACTGCTGCAAGTAAATCTATTAATATTTGTCTTATTATCCCTCTTCCTTTCCATTACAAATCTTACATGAAAAGCTTTTAAAATAATAATTACACAAATTTTATAACATTCTAACAATTGCATCTACTATAATGTAACTTATTTCCCTTCTTTTTTCCTACATTCTTCTCTTTTAAATCATCATCAAAATTAAATTAACTTTCCATAATATATATCATCATATTCCAATCTTATATAAAAACTTTATACCATAATTAATCATAACCTTAATACAGTGGTACTTCTACCTAAGAATGCCTCTACTTAAGAACTTTTCTAGATAAGAACCGGGTGTTCAAGAATTTTTTTGCCTCTTCTTAAGAACCATTTTCTACTTAAAAATCCAAGCCCAGAAAAAATTCCCAGCAAATTTGAGAGTGGCATGAAATCCTGGCCAGTTTCCTGCCATTCCCCCTTTAATCCCAGCCATCTTGGGCTTTTAGGGGTAGCTTGTCTCTGAACTCTTTGAAGCTTAGGCATACTTTTTCTTATTCCAGCACCCGGATGGGATTCCACTGGAAGTCATTGAGGCAGATGTGCTGTGGCTTTAGCTGCTGTCTGATGATGGTTGGCAAGACTTGCTTCAGAGTTCCCCAGAACATGATGGTGAAAACTGAGTCAGTGTCCAACTCCATTTATGTGGGTTTTCCTTGATGGCCACAGTGATTTGGAATTTGTCATCTAAGCCAGTTTTGGAGTGTCCTACAGTGGTGGTGTAGGTATGCTGGTTGTCCTGGTATTCGTATTTGTTTCTGCGCCTACCACATTGGCACCCTGGATTGTTCTGATCTTGTTTCCTGGGTCCCATGAGTGGCCTGGGTTGTAATGGGGTAGGCTGGTATGGGGTGGCTTTGTAGGCTTCTGCAATATTTCCTCACCTTTGGCCTTGGTGGCAAATGGCTTCTTTAAATTTGCAGACCACCCTGGCATGGCCACCTAGGCACTTGGAACTCTGGGCATGCCTAAATTCAAAGTATCTGGGGTTTGCTCATCTCTCTGGTTGGACATGGTGTATAGATTCTTCCTCTTCAAACTCTTCTTCGTACTCCATGACTATCCAATCAGTCTCTCGATAGGTGTGATGGACTCCGCTGTGCCTCCAGATGTCAGCTGTCTTTGAAGGTTGCTCCCTTTTGAATTAGCAGTTTTTTCTAGAGATTAAGACCTATTCATAAAATGATTCTGTCTTTCATCATCTCCTCCAGGTTTATGAATTCACATTTGGATACGGTCTTCCAGAGTTTGGTTACAAATTCAATCATGGTTTTGCCTTTGCATTGGTACTTATGATAGAATTCATTTCTGCTGACCATCAAAAGGGCTGAGGGTATGTAATGTCTTTTCGCGTGGTTTGTAGAGTTGTCTATGAAATGGACTTCATGTACACGGATGCCCCCAGGATCTGTGCCATTTTGTAGATCTTTGGCCCACAGTAGGTAAGGAAGAGAGCTCTCTTCTTGTTGTCAGGTAGATCCTGGAATTTATTGACTTCTAGGAACATGCAAAAATGGCTCATATAAGTGTCTTTGGATCGAAGATTGCTGGCGCTAGAGAGGTTTGAGTAGCCATCCTCAAGTTTGGTTTGAACAGGTCAATGCTTGCTTCTAACATGGTCACAGATGCCATGAGGTGTCTTGGTTCTGTTGTCCTTCAACCACTTTCATCACCACTTTCATTTCCTGGCAGGCTGCAGGGAAGCTGCTTTTCAGGGCTTTCCTGAGGCTTACTTGCCAGTAAGAGCAGTTTATTTCTCCTGCCACAAGATCAGCCAATCAGTGGTGGCTATGCAAATCTGTACTCCATATGGCAGTATGTAACAGGATATAATAAACATGTTTTTTGAGGAATCAACCTGCCTCGGATTTCTGCTTTCAATGGGTGCATTACACAGAACACTGGCACAGAATCTATAGCCCAAGCCAGAGGGAAGGAATGCATACCAAATACACACAAGGAGCTGGTGAGATCCTAAATACAAACAAGGAGCTGGTAAGTTTGTGGTTTTTGATCATTAACCACATTATAAGTGATGGGACATAGATTGTCTCCACAACCAACACTGTTGGAGAACAGGGAGAATACTAACCAAAAAGTGGAACAGATAAATACAACTTTAGCTTTATCCACATTAATGGTGGACCAGGAGCAGGAAATGGAAAGCCAAGTGATTTAGAAAGGACATCCTTCTGCTAGTGATATAGAGAAACATCAGAATGATATTTTTACCAGCTCTTTAAAGGGTTATTTTCTTTTCCCATCTTCTAACCCGACCTGATGAATTTCACTTTAAGTAAGACCTCTGTACTATGCTTAGAAACAAATTTTTCAGTTAGGCCAGATTTGGTTCAGAACTTGAAGTTTACGGCTCTAACATCTGGACAATGATTGTTAGGATGATGATCTTTGGAGAACACTGTGCAGATGGTAAGCCACTTGAAAATAATCTTAGGATAAAGCTATTTAGATTGTTGTATATAATTTCACTTTAACATCAGGCTATTGAAATTTCCTATACTTAGGGACAGTCTCTGCTCTTGCTTTGCACATTAAAGCAGGGGTTTACAACCTTGGCGACTTTAAGGCTTGTAAACTTCAATTCCCAGAGTTCCTCAGCCACTTGGCTGAGGAATTCTGGGAGTTGAAGTCCACAAGTCTTAAAGTTGCCAAGGTTGGAGACCCCTGCTACAGGGTACTGCCAAATTAGCATTGTTTACTCTGTACTTAATTGAAACAGTTCCAGTTATATTATGCTCAATTTGGACATAAACTCAGTAACAGCTTCGGCTATCTGTTAACATCTGGATATTCGTTTGAGAAAGCACAGCGACTCAAATATGCAAATTTCAAAAGTAATTTCAAAATGTTTACCATATTTCATTTCAATTGCTTCATAAGGTGGAAAATCAAAGGTTGGCTTGTCATAAAGTTTCAGCCTTGCCTGAAAGTTTTACTCCAAAAGTGATTTTATTTTCCTAGCAAGGCTATTTTTCAAAAGCAGCAAAATATATTCTCCAAGAAGCAGTTGTAATCTCTCTTCTTTAACACTCTAATATTATATGTGCTCTGTGGATGACTAATAAGTGAAGGTGTACATAATTTGCTATTATAATGATATAATATTTCTGTTGCAATGTACCTGTATCTATCTCCACACATATATTCAATATTCCTTTCATTGAAACTTAAAGAAGCATTAAAAAATGAATAATGATTTGAGTTAATGCCAGCAGCAGAAATGTCTTCTTTAATTGCAAATATTTTAAGAAGGTACAATTTAGTCAAAATATCAGACATTTTTTCCTCTGCATTTTTAAAAAGTAATTCTCAGTGCTGTAAAGGAGTATGGGGTAAAAAATAATTTTCACTGAAGTTCTATTGAGATGAGAGGAAGGAGGTAAAAGTACTTATGTAAACTTAAACATTTTACATGTGAACACTTTAGTATTGAATATAATGACCCTAAGATAATTTGATGTGCATTATTTCCAAATTACTGTCATTCCTACTTTTATATCAAGAGCTGTGTGCTGACAGACAAAAGGGATATTTAGCTCAGTGTAGGAACTGGATTTTTTAAAGAGATCGGTTTAGGGAAATGTAGTAACAAACTGAATTCTGGGTAATGTAGTCCATGACATATGTGTGTTCTTATTGGCCATTGAGCTATACCTAGTTGGATAATTGTGCTATTGTGCTATTTTAAAGTCTTACAAAGGACCATGTAGTATCCAGCAGATAGAAGAAGTGAATCTTTTTTCACCTACGTGTAATGGGACAGATTATGAAGATAAAATCTGAGGATTATAGAGATTAAATCTGAGGAAGTTCATCTCTTAGTAAGTCTATGATATTGAGATGCCAATAAATGTAATCTGTATGATTTACCCATTTGCATGGTTCAGTTTTATCTGATTAAGAAAAGCATTTCTAAGCTTGGACCAGAACAAGCTAATTGAAATGAGATTAACAAACTCAGAGATGCGGAATGGGACAACTTGCTGTATCCAGTTTACCATGGCCAATTTACCATGGCCAACTCACTGTGGGACAACTTACCAGGAGTCAAGTTGCCATAGGACAATTCAACAATTCAATTTAATTATTTAACAATATTTCTATTTTTATTATCTACATTTCATTTTGTCCCTCTTTTTTTGCAATGAGGCTATTCCACCATTTCTTTGATGTTAGTGTAACTGTTGTCTTGTAGCAAGTTGGCCATGTGAATTGGCCATGATGAGTTGGCTGTGGTGAATTATCCTAGACCCAGAGATGATTGATTGAACTTTGATGATTGTCAGAATATGAGACAAATCTGGGAATAATGTACAAAATTTAGAAAATATTCTCTCTATCCAAATTTGTCTTGGTGCATATGTTCTCAGCATAAAAGCATGGTCACTTCCACATAACTACTTAGATAAATCAAGTTTGTGCTGCATTTTTCTCATGATCTTTATCACTGGTTTGTAAATGAAAGGGCATTTGTTTGTGAAATCTCTTTAAAAGGAGTTATTCAAAGAAATTCTTATCACTGGATTGCACCTATCAGATGGCCATGGATGTTTGTGTGTTCTTTGTTCAATTATAGTGTTACTTCTTTAGCAATCTGCATCTTCCCTGTCTGTTCACACTTCACAAGGCTTCCAAGGAAAGGTATTATATAGAAATGATTTCTCCTGGTCTTGCCCACCTGCCCCCCGATTGTGAAGTATAGAGAAGGAGACTTCGGAATGATGAAAAGATGTTGGTGAAAAACAATAAAATGGGAATAAGAATTCTTTAGCATCTCTAACAAGGATAACCATGGTCATATATGTAATGACTCAGACTCTGATTCTACAGTAATTCTTCACTATTCATTCTCTCCAGCTGGTTGTCTAACCCTCAGTTTGCAAGAACTACTGTGACATTAGAGCACCGGGTCATTAGCTCAATGTGAGATATTGAGTCCAATTCACACTTCCTGAATGTAAAGATCAGAAGAAGGTAACAACTTTTCGGAATAACAATTTTGAGAAAAAGGCATACACTTTCAAGAGCTTTCATCAGATTTATCCCTATTTAAATCTTACATCAGTTTAGCTATTCCGTGCTTTGGATGAAATAGGCTACAGCACCAGAAAAACTTATGCCTTTAAATAAAATGTATTAATCTAAAAGATGCTATCAAACTCCCTCTGATTTTTGGCTATCACAGACTAATGCCGCTTTCTTCCTACAATGAAATCAAAGAATAACTTCTAAGCCTAGTAAATACCTCTAAGGCAGTGAATACTCAGAATGTTTATGTATAAGAATAATATTGTCCTTCAGGGACACCCTTGAGCAGATGTGCACTGAAAATCAAACAGAGGGGCAGGCAGAAAAGCAAGATCTGCAAAATAAAACATAAGGAATTTAGACGATAAAGAAAAATAATTAACATTTCAACTTGGCAAACAGGCAAAAGCTCAGTAATTTAAATTAAGAGGGCTGAAAAAATTGTCAAATACTTCATATAAGCATTTGTGTGGATTACTCTATTAAGCATTGGTGATCCCAATTCAGAAACTGTATAAATCTAGAAATGGTATAATTTAGGTTTCATTGAAATTAAATTTAGATTATCAAAGCCAGTTCAAGAGAATGGTTAAGTTTCATCTTCCAAAAATTAAGTTAGGTGTCTAGCCCCTTGGATAGTTCCAAATGAATTTAGCTGAAAGTTTGATTAGCAAAGAAGGTTTGATTGTTGCTTAATAGCTTAATAGTTACTTCAAATTCAGTAGCTTCCTCCAGATAATTCGCTCTGCCTGATAAAAGCTCCAAACTCTTTTGGAAACTACTGACTCTAGTACCACAAAGCCCCCTTCTCCTACTTCTCAGAACAATGAAAAAGTTGGAGAGCAACAATTGTATGACAATGATATAGCACAACAAAAACCGATTTAAAACTATATGAAAAATTCTAATGACATAACATTTAATTTACCTTGGGCAAAATATTTATTCTTTGTTGCAGCAGATCTAATTCAATAGCAATTTGTTTGTATGCTTTAATAGCTGTGACACAAAGCTGCATTAAATGGCATTAAGTCTATTGTCTTATTAGAGAAAAGTGAGATAAAACCTTCTAATCATCCTGCATATATTCCAACAAGGGAGAGACGAGAGATTAACAGCTACTTCGCAGGGGTGAAATTCAGCAGGTTCTGACAGGTTCTGGAGAACTGGTAGTGGAAATTTGGAATAGTTCGGAGAACCAGCAATTGCGTTGGATATGGAATAATATGCGGACATGACAGCTGGGTAAGAAAGGCCACTTTATTAAATATAAACATAGAAGACCTGCAGAGGTCACTAACTGTGAGCCGGGGTGGCGCAGCAGGTAGAGGGCTGTACTGCAGGCCACTGAAGCTGACTGTAGATCTGAAGGTCAGCGGTCCAAATCTCATCACCGGCTCAAGTTTGACTCAGCCTTCCATCCCTTCGAGGTGGGTAAAATGAGGACCCGGATTGTGGGGACAATAGGCTGGCTCTGTTAAAAAGTGCTATTGTTAACATGTTGTAAGCTGCCCTGAGTCTAAGGAGAAGGGCGGCATAAAAATCAAATAAACAAACAAACAAACAAACAAATAAATAAATGAATAAATAAATAAATGGGGTGGAAGTTCCTATGTGTAATATACTTGGGCAACTAAATGGGCGTAACTCCAGCCTGGGCAGTGCGAGGCTATCTTTAGCCTACGCCCAGCCATGTAAGCCATGCCTCAAGCATGTAGAAGGGCTCACCGTCATGACCTGAAACCAGAAATGATGTAAGTGAGCCCCAAAGGCACCTCCTCTCCACCACCCTGGTCATGTAGGCAGCATGAGCTAGGGAAAGGGGCAGCCGATCATCTTCCCAAAGATGCCCAATGGAGAACACACAGTTGCTACTGACACCCTTTTCTGCCCCATTACTGCTAAACAGTGACTGAGAAGAAATTAGTCAATTGCTACATGCTGACCTAATTAACCCCAGACATGCCACATAACCAAAATACACATCTCCGTCTTCCAGGCTGGAGTAGGTGAAAAAACAATCTAGACTCAAATGTGCTGCAATTGCAAAAAATTCCTACTAGGCCCCCAGTTAGGTGACCTTTTAAGCATCCTAAATTGAGCGGAAAGTGGGTGGGTGTCTGCACTTGCTAGCAGCCAGGCCAAAGAAGGGAAGAGCAGGGCGGCTTGCAAGCCTTTTAAAAAGGCTGCTTGCTAAGTCCAGTCACCCAGAATGTGCCGCTTGCTAAGTCCAGTCACCCAGAATGAGCATTCTGGGAGGTCTCGCGCTGCTGCACGAGATCTCCCAGAAACCAGGAAGTCAGCTGTGTTGATCCAGCACCGAGTTTGCGGAGAGGGGCAGCATATAAATCCAATAAATCTAATCTAATCTAAACACTAATGTCGGCCCTGCACTGAGTGGGCCTGGCCTCTCAAATACCACCTCTTGCTAGAGTGGGGTGGAATGGAGATTTTGCAGTACCCTTACCTTGCCACGCCCACCAAGCCACGCCCATCAAGCTACAGCCATCAAGCCACACAACACTCACTAAGCCATGCCCACAGAACTGCTAATTTTAAAAAAATGGATTTCATCACTGGCTATTTTGATAATATGAGCAGTACAACAAAACATGTTGGATGGTTTTTATTGAATTTGAATGGCAGGGAAAAGTTATTCTTGGAAAAAGAACTTTGGCTAATCTACCACTGAGAACCATTCTAAGCAAAATAGGTCTGACTCTAAAAAGGGTGTGTGCTGAGCAGGTAAGATAAACCTAGTTAAATATCTATTTAGTTCATTCGATATCAAGTAATCTGGTTTTAATAATTTAAAAGGCTTGTTTGTATTCCAAGGACAATAGCTGGTGAAGAGGGAAGTCAAGGAAGATATTCTTTTGAGTGCCACTTAATTACAGTTTATTTGGGGGTTAGGGCTTATATTGGGTGCATGTGTAACAATCAACTTAGGACTTATTTTTGGGATAGGTCTTTTTTCCAGGGAAACAAGGTAGTAGGTAATAGGAGCACTGAAGTTGATTTGCCCAAACTAGCAGGATCAGTTCTGGCTGGGAGTGGGGGTGAGGGGAGAAAAAGTTATTGAGCAAATATGGGGAGGCATGTCTTTTTCCTCTAACTTCAGTGACCTTACCACAAGCCTTAGTAATGCATTTGATAAAGATTTTGGTGAAGGGAAATTGACCCTAGAAATCTATTTTGCATTGTTTATAGTAATTTATAATTAGAGTACTAGCCTGTGTGAAATAAAGCATTTGGGCCATCATTTCAATGGTGTGGCCATATATTCTTTTCCTAGGGTGAAAAAAGAAACTAAAAAACCAGCAACATGTAGGGCCATCCCTAGATATTCAAAACTGTTAACTTATTCAATTTCATTCCCTTCAATACTCCTTTTATTTTTGGATTGTTTTAATTTATTTGTTTTTTTACAAATACTAGTAATTTAGTTTTTCATCAATTAATTGCCATTTTTTCTTTTTTGGTAATCAGCCAAGATTCTAACATGCAATCTAAGGTCACCTGAAGCTTGTGAGATAATAATCAGAAAATTAACAGATAGGAGAATGGGCACACTAGGGCCTACAATCTGAGTTGCGTGGAAATGAGAATAAGATAGATAGTCTCACGTGGAGTTTTAAGTTCAGATTAAATAATTGGGTGGGGGTGGATCAAATACAACCCTGTCTGATTTTTTAATGTATTAAACTGATTGGTACATTACATTAGTTACATTTGACTCTGGTAGTAGAATTTTTATATATTTTTAATTTTTGTATAAATGTTGAATAAATAGAAGTAAATCTGCTTATAGAATAGATTTTTTATTGGCCAAGTGATTGGACAGAAGGAATTTGTCTTGGTGCATGTGCTCTCGGTGTACATATAAGAAAAGATTTGTTTATCAAGAATCATAAGGTACAACACTTAATGATAATCCGGGTACAAATAAGTAATCAAATCATATTAGGAACTGGTCAATATAATAATAATAATAATAATAATAATAATAATAATAATAATAATAATAATAATAATAATTATTATTATTATTATTATTATTATTATTATTATTATTATTATTATTATTATTATTTATTTATTTATTTATTTATTATTTATTGGATTTCTATGCCGCCCCTCTCCGTAGACTCGGGGCAGCTAACAACAATGATAAAAACAGCATGCGACAATCCAATAATAAAACAACTAAAAACCCTTATTATAAAACCAAACGTACACACAGACATACCATGCATAACTTGTAATGGCCCAGGGGGAAGGAATATCTCAACTCCCCCATGCCTGGCGGTATAAATGAGTCTTGAGTAGTTTACGAAAGACAGGGAGGGTGGGGACAATTCTAATCTCCGGGGGGGAGTTGTAAATTGTAAGCAACAAAGTTACAGTCATACAGTCATTAGTGGGAGGCAATGGGTGATGGGAATGATGAGAAGATTAATAGTGGTGCAGACTTAGTAAATAATTTCACAGTATTGAGGAAATTTGTTTAGCAGAATGATGGCGTTTGTGAAAAAAAAAATTCTTGTATCTAGTTGTTCTGGTGTGCAGCGCTCTAAAGCATTGTTTCGAGGATAAGAATTGAAACAATTTATGTCCAGAATGTGAGGGGTCTGTAAATATTTTCACAGCCCTCTTTTTGACTTGTGCAATGCACAGGTCCTCAATGGAAGGCAGGTTGGCAGTTATTGTTTTTTCTGCAGTTCTGATTATCCTCTGAAGTCTGTGTCTGTCTTTTTAAATTTCTAGAAAAATTATGGTCCTCTTAAGACAAGACAAGTGTAGAGTAAGAACCTTATTTTAACATTGGGTACTTTTTGCTTCATCAAGGTCTGTTGTCCCTACAGTCAATATAACTTAAGGCTTTTAAGTTATAAGGCCACGAGTCTTTGGAGAAGGGCAGAATACAAATCCAATAAATAATAATAATAAATGTTTCCTGCGTATTTATGTAAATCACTGCCAAGTGTAGAAGTTTGAATAGTGTTTGTCCTAGAATGCTGTCTTGAGGGATACCACTGTTGACAGGTGCATGATTTGATAGGGCACTTTCTATTTTAATCACTTATTGTCTATTTGACAGGAATGGGGTTATCCAATCATGAAGGAGACAAGAGATGCCATAGGATTTGAGTTTCAGAAGAAGTTTGTCATGTACCATTGAATTGAAGGCTTTACAGGACTCTATATAAATTGCATCTATTGTTTTACATCAAAAGATGCATCCTCTGATACTAAGAATACACATCAAGATGTGAAGTCCATATGTTTTTGCAGTGTAGGAGTTGTAGGTTACAGGATATTTTTTTCTGAAATCAAATTGTTTGTTAAAGAGTAGGTTGTTGATTTCTAGGTGGAGGGTAATGGATTGGTTTATGATTGATTCCATGACTTTGCAGATGTTGGTCTGTAATTTTCAAGATTACTTGGATCTCTTTTGAAGGATTTCTCAAAAATTATTCTTAGAGGTTCACCTATGAATGAGGAGAGTATGCACATAGTCCATCAAGTCCAATAGACAGGATAGCTTTATGTTGCATAAAGCCTTTCCAATATTATCTTCTGTAAAATTGATTTGTGCTAGATTTGTGCTACGACTAGGAAATATTGGGCATGAGCCATTGATGGTTACGAAGACTGAGCCAAAGAATGTGTTAAGGAGGTTAGCTTTAACATCTTCATCATTATATTTTTTACCATTTGCTCCTTTTAGGGATGGGATGGATCTTGAGTCTTTGAGTTGGTTGTTTAGAAAGTTATAGAAGACATCTGTGGATTTCATGCACAGAAGATTTTCTTCTTGATTGATGTGGTAATCGGTGCATTCAGTTTTTATTTGGGGGCATAGATTTTTGTAGTCTTCATTTAGTTACCACAAAAATTGTATGTTTCAAAATTTCACAACCACACACTTATGTTCTGATGTTTTATTTTCTTCTGCTTGTAAATCTTCTCAGGGAACACATGGAGGAGTACTCTATCCAGATGAAACCTACATCAAATACTGCAATTTGTCATTGGAAGAAGGCAGTTCCATCTTCAAAATCAACCTTTTTGCAACTCAAGGAAAAGACAAACATGGCCCTTAGATAAATTAAGCATAAGCAAATGTTGCACATTTGATGAGTCAAAAGATTTTGCTAGAAATCCAAAATATGTTTTGCAACCACCTAGTGGACAATTGGTTAACCAATTGACTGGTCAACCTATAAAGAAGTTTTAAAAATTCAATTGGTAATAGAATAACTGATAAGAAGGGGGAAATGTAGTATATGGACTATGCCAATCGAAGGACTTTTTTTTAAAAAATAAATTTTTGGATAATATTGGCTGGGCTTAAAATTTCACTAGAGGAAACTATCAATGATCCTTAAAATGTTGGCTGATAGATTGTACATACACCAACCTAGCATAGACCCATTTCAAGTGCACAGTCAGGTTACAGTATGGTGTTGGGGAAGTCAAATTCCTTCTGGGTCCAGGATGGCAAAGCTAGGTGAATAGATCTCTGTATTATAATAGCATACATGAGTTCTGGAAATCTAAATTGACTTCCTACATGCTTTCATTAAAATAACTGTTTTATTTATGTTTTAATAATAATTGTTATGAAACTGAGCCATGAAATGTTCAGAATGGAATAGTGCCCCAGTAGTCAATCCAGCTGCTTGTATTTGTTTGTGACCTACCTTCAAGGATGAAATGCTATGAGCAGATTCTTTTGAAGCAGGAATTCCCTACTGACTTCTATTCTGAAGCTCTACTTTGTCAAGCTGTACTGTCCAGTAACCACTGTCAAATAGCTACCTGGCAGTAGATTTATTACTCCATTTATAGTGAAGAAATAAAACTGTCTAATGTAGCAAAACATAGAGTCAAATGCAGACCTCATCAGCCATCTAAATTAACCAGGATAAGAATTCTGCTGTCAGAATGCTGTAAATAATCAAAGGAAAGGGATTACTTTGAACATCTTAGCACTGAGGATGCTTACAGAAAACTGTTTTCCTCACAAAAAAATAAAACCATCTTTTAAGATTGTCTCATTCAACTTGAAACAGCACATATTGAATTCATACAACTTTAAAAACACATCATTTTTGAAGACAAAGATTTGGAAGAGGTTTTTTTCCTTTTAAAGCACAAAGGAATAACAATAACAGTTATTGTTATTTTATTATTATTTGTAGTGGTGCTCCAAAACACTATTGGCATTGATAAATTCTCTCTCAATCAATTGTAGAAGGAGGTTTTACTTGGAATCTACTGTCGCTACTTCATCCTGCGACAATATCCATAGCACTGTCAAACATCCGAATTTTCCTATCCCAAATCCTTGGCATGGACTTGATCGATATACAAAAATGCCAAACCCAGTCTGAACATCTGGTTAGTGTGTGATGATTAATAATAATAATAATAATAATAATAATAATAATAACAACAACAACAACAACAACAACAACAACAACAACAATTGAAGTAAACAATTGGAAGCTTTTGAAAACACAGCAGACAAAGAATCAGTGTAGGAAAACTGCAATGCAAACCACAGCCGTCAGTTGGCACAATAAAAATTTGCATGGGATGTTCTTTGACAAGATTGAAGGAAAAGTTGATAAGGATAAGACCTGGTTATGGCTCACTAATGGAACACTGGAGAAGGAGACAGAAAGTTTGATTCTTGCAGTCCAGGAGCAAGTAATCAGAACAAATGCAATGAAGGCCAGGATTGAAAAATCAGCTGATGACCCAAAATACAGACTTTGCAAGGAAGCTGATGAAACAATTGATCACATCCTCAGATGTGCAAGAAAATCGCACAGATGGACTACAAACAGAGGCACAACTACATGGCCCAGTTGCTTCATTGGAACATGTGACACAACTACCACCTACCAGTGCTAAAGAACTGGTGGGATCATAAACCTGAGAAAGCAATTGAAAACAAACATGCCAAAATACTTTTGGACTTTCAAATTCAAACTGACAGGGCTTTGGAACACAATATACTGGACCTTATGGTTGTGGAAAAGAATAGGGTGTGGATATTTGATGTCGCCACATCAGTGAAATTGATAAAAACAACAACAAGAAAAATGTAGCCGATATCAGGCTCTTAAAATCAAACTACGACTCTGGCATTAACCAGTACAGGTGGTCCCAATTTATTGAAAACAATAAACATTGACAAAATCACGAGCACATCACAGTGTTAGACACTTGGAAAGTGTTCAACTTGTGATATTGTGATATGAAATCTAGCATATAAACCTTGTTTGCTGTGTATTACTGTTTTTTGTAGTAATAATAATAATAATAATAATAATAATAATCATCATCATCATCATCAGCAGCAGCAGCAGCAGCAGCATCGTCGTTGTCGTCATCGTCATCATCATCATCATCCTCTTCCAATGAGGCACTATCTTGACATTTTTGTGGAGTTTGTATGTTCTGAGGAAGGTAAGAGCCATGCCAGAGGTTCAGCTGTTCTGGACAGATCTCCTCAGAGTAGCCAAATGAAGACAATAATTTCTTATAATTCAGAAAACTATATTTCTTTCAAGGCAGCCTAAAATTGCATTGCCCTTTTTTGTATCCACTCCATACCGCTAACTTATATTCCGTTTGCAATTTCTACTATTTTCACAAATACTTAAATCAGGAATTTCCCATACTGGCCTGTATTTTGATTTTTATATCCTAAATAAACAATTTTACACCACTTTTCTTAAATTTTCTTCTGTAACTTTCTACTCATTTTAACCTATTAAAATAATTTAAATTTGTTTGTATGCTTTAAGATTTACTTACTCACCTACTCACTCATTCACTCACTTACTTATATATTATTTGGACTTATATGCCAAAGATGTTAGCTATATTCAGAGGTGGGATGCTAAGGTGGAATGGTGACATGTGCTTTTCCTCGTGGCTCTGAGTGCTAGCGGAGTGCAGTACAATTCTGCTACTGCAGCTGTGCAGGTAGCAGAATCGCGCACAGAGACACAGGTGTGCAGTCCACTTCTGGCTATACTACAAAACTTTATCACATCTGAATGATAAACATTCTCTGAATATCTTTATCAGCTAATTAATAAAACACCGAAGACTAAAGAAGTCAGGTCCAATTTTTGTTGCACCCAGCTTGATATCTCTAATTTGTTAAGAAACAGTTGATGAACAATTTGAACACAATTTTCAAGGCAGCTATGTAAGCACTTAATTGCCATGCCATCCAGTTTCACTCTGAAGAAGCTTGCTAATTGATATGTCATGAGGTACTTTGTCAAATGCCTTACTGAATTCAAGTTAATTCTATAACATGTCCACAAGCCATTAAGGAAATTATGTGATTAAAAATGAGATATGGTTAGGCAGACAAGATTTATTTTTAATTGATATGAATTCTCATAATTACCACATTGTTTTCAAGATGCTTGTAGATCAATCTCTTTATGATCCACTCTAGAATCTTTCAGGCTTGGATTTCAGAATGTTATTACCTTAATCTTTCTCCCAGCCCTTGGGAAAGTAAATTTTCCCACAATCATCTAGCATTTTCCTCATCTTCATAATTTTTCAAATAATGTTTTGGTCAGAATATTTTCTAGTTGTTGCATTATCTTAAAATGCCACTCTCTGATCCTAGAGATTACTTTTCTCAAGGAGAAAGTCCCTGGTCATATTTCTATCAGTTTCAAGTTTGAAGCTGATTATTCATCATTATCTTTATAAATTTATAGCAGAAAACATACTTTTTAGTTGAGGAAGATAGATCCCAAGTATCTGAGGTTTTTGTATTTTGTTAGGTAAAGGTAAAGATTTTCCTTTTCCAATCATGTCCAACTCTGCAAGTCGATGTTCATCTAATTTTCTTTAGCCAAGGAAGCCAGCATTGTCCAAAACCACTTTTGTGACCATGTGGCCAGTATAACTATCTGCCAGGGCACATGGAATGCTGTTACCATCCCACCAATATGGTGCTATTTATCTACTTGCATTTTACATGCTTTCAAACTGCTAAGTGGGCAGGAGGTGAAGCAAGTAACAAGAAATTACCCCATCACATGGTGTTTAGCTCCCAAACTTCGGATGTCAGTTTTCCAGCTAACAAACTCAGTGTCTTTAAATACTGAGCCCTCACACCCCTTTTTGTCATTTATACTGAGCTGCTAATATGTAAATTCTTTTCTTTTGCTTTTCTTTTGAACAAATTTACAGAAGTGATTTTTAAAATTATTGTTAGCATCCTTTGCTAAACTCATCTCATTTTGGATTTTCTTGATCCTTGCTTTCTTTTTCTTGTGTCCATTTTGTGTCAGCAACCCATCGGAAATCCTCTATGTCCCATTGACACCATTTGTATAACCATTGTAATATATATGGATTTGAAGTACAGTATGTTTTCTGTCTGGCTGGATCAAATATCAGAAATAAAGACTCACACACGTTCTTTCAAAAATACCCTTAGGCAAAGTTTATTGGTAAAACAATTTCTGCAATACTAGGGTTAACACAAAGAATTTCATGCTGGCTGTGTTTCTCTAATTAGCAGGAGATAAGGAAAGTCTGGGATGTTAGCCAGATAGAGTCATAAATCTCCGCTACTGATGTGTCTCTGGTAATTTGAACTACACTCACAGTCCAGGGATTTTAACAGCTCATGCAACAGGCAGGAATTGAAGTTCATGGAAGCAGAAGAAGTCTCTCAGCTCTGAACCATCTTCCTCCATGATGGAGAACATTGTTTGCCACAACTCTTTCCCATCAGCTTCTCCTTATATACTGCCAAGGTGTGGCCAAATGTCCCATAGATCTATTTAACACCAAGAACCCCTTCTTGTGAGATATTCTTGCCTAGATCTCATTATCCTTACCCTTGCATCTAACAGGGGGTCCTGATCCTCAAATTCCCCATTGTCCTCCGAGTCAGACAATACCATAATTGGGGGTTCTACAGTCTCTAGTGTACAATTCACAGTGTCTTTTGCTTGAGTCCATGGAGTCTGATACAGTTGTGTTGCTTTGATTATAGCATAATAGAAGAGCTGTGGTAGCACAGTGTTTAGAATGCATTTTTGCAGGCTAATTCTGCCAACTGCCAGGAGTTTGATCCTCAATGGCTCGAGGTCGACTCAGCCTTCCATCCCTCCAAAATTGTACCCTGATTGTTGGGGACAATATGCTGACTCTTTAAAGCCCTGAGAAAGAGCTGTAATGCACTTTGAAATGGTATATAAGTTTAAGTGCTGTTGCTATAATTTTCCTCCTTAACAACAAGAACAACAACAACAACAAACGCATTAGCAGTACTTTAAAAATGATGGAGGTTCTTCTGCAATATCCCTAATCCTTCCTTTGGCCAAACAGCATATTTCATGGGGCAATGGGCTCATGAAAGTAGAATGACTCTTTTCTTAACCTCTTAGAAGGCATGGTGGTATCTTCTGCACCTTCCTAAAGAGATCCCCAATACTTTCTTGTTCTGAAAATTTATTATTTATTTATTATTTATTAATTAGATTTCTATGCCGCCCTTCTGGAGGCAACTCAGGGTGGCGTACAACATTGTAAATGGAACAATATGTAAAGAAATCTAAATTATTGTAAAAAAATTATACAAATGACTAAAAAGTATTAAAAATCCCATATACAGTCATACGCACTCATCCAATTCAATCATACGTAGTATCAGCCAGAGACAATCTAATCACTAACAGCCCCATGGCTGCCGGCAGAGGTAGGTCTTAAGAGCTTGACGAAAGACCATGAGGAAAGGGGCAGTACGTATCTCCGGAGAGAGTTCGTTCCAGAGATTGTCTTTTCTTCCTTCCTATATTTTAAGAACTTGTTTTACCTGCCATGGGGCATATTACCAAGTCCATGCATCATTTTTATTGCTCTCCTTAGAGGTTTTCCTAAGGGTTAATATTTGGTAAAAGATGTCTTGCCATAGTTATATTCAATTTTTGATACTTAAAGGAAAGCTTATATTTAGTGAGCTTCAAAACTATGTTCTAGTTTTTGTTTTGTTTTTTTGCTTTGTCCTACTACGTTATGACAGGGTCTTGAGTAATCTCCTCTCCCATCCACCTTCAATTTCTCAAAATAGGCCTCCTGGCAATTGGGCATCTTAATTTAGAAACATTTAGAACATTTACCTCCCAGAGTTTTACACTGGGAAGATGAAGAAATAATCAAGGAGATTTTGGAAGTGGCTTGACAACAGTTATCCTGTATTTCAGCTAGAGACTCTAGTGTCAGAGGTACTACACCAGACCTCTATATAGTCCTTATCATTTCTTACGAGTAAGCAAGAATTATAAATAGCTGCATTTAGAAGATCTGCTATTCCTGGCTCATCAATAACCTTCAAGATGGTGCGTGCTCTTCCTCAATGCTGATGTTCTGTCACAACAGACCGTGCATAAGGGATCAGTGTCAAAGACACAGTCACCTTGCAAATATCACTTTATAAAGTGACAAAATATTGTGCTACCTGCTAATTTTATTCTTTGCCCTTTTTTAGCTCATTAGTAATTATCTTTAAAAAAAAAAAAGGGCAGTTTTTGTTATGCATTAAACATGAATCTGCTGCTTTGCACAGATACCATAGTGCACTGGTGGTCAATATAAGCTTTCTCCTTCCTTCCTTCCTTCCTTCCTTCCTTCCTTCCTTCCTTCCTTCCTTCTTTTTTTCCTTTCTCTCTCTCTCTCCCTCCCTCCCTCTCTCTCTCCCTCTTTCTTTCTTTCTTTCTTTCTTTTCTGTTAACAATTACAATGTGATTTTCTGCCTTGTTGATTTAAATAACAAACAGCTGCATTATGGCTCCACTAAGCTTAACATATCTGTTAAAAACCCAACTCCATGCATTAATTGAAACAAAGGGGGAAAAATATCCATTAGAATTTAGTGTTGCTACCAAACAATCTGAATATCACTTGGTAATAATAGTAATCATTAGAGTGAATGTTCCAGTACCTGGAGACAGCAGAAGACAAGAGAAAAAAACTTGAGAAAATAACAAAATATAATGTCCTACACATAGAAATGGAATGACTGTGGCAAAAGAAAGCAAAGATAGTACCTTATAGGCAATCCCAAAATATTCAGAGCCCCATTTAAATGCTATCAGCATTGACAAAATCATCCTCCGTCAATGGTAAAAGGCAGGTTTACTTGGAACAGCTTATATTCTATGACAATAGCTTTAACACCATCAAACAACATCTCCTATCTCAGGTTCTTGGGAAGGACTTTATAGATGGACAAAAATGCTAAATCTGACCTAAATAGCTGAATGTCTACGCAGTTATTCATAATAATAAATCAGGCCCTTAACGAATAAAAGGTTCCTGACCTGTTTTGGTTCTTTTGTGTTTGTTCCTTCAAATAAGTGTAAACCCTGATGACCACTTGGATTAGTCACTGCAAGTATTTTTTGCAATTTTTGGGGGGAAATGGTTTGGTGTTGCTTGCTTTCCAAGGTTGAAAGTTGCCTTTGTTCCTAAGGCAAGACTACAATCCACAATCTCCTGTTTCTAGACTGATGCCTTAACTTATTTTATTTTTTTTATCTTTCAAATTTATAGGCCGCCCTTCTCAGGGTAGTTTACAGCAATAAAATAATAACAAAGAATACTACAAAAAATAAGATAAAAACAAGTAAAAAAAATAAAACCCAGTATAAATAACATTCAGTCATCCCTCATTCATTCTACTGGCAGGAGCTAAAACTATCACTTACAGCCCCAGGCCTGCTGGCATAAGTGGGTTTTTAATGCCTTCCAGAAGGCAAGGAGAGAGGGGGCAGTACAACTCTCTGGGGGGAGTTGGTTCCAGAGGTCCAGGGCCACAACAGAGAAGGCTCTTCCCCATGGTCCCGTCAGCTGGCATTGCTTGGCCAACAGAACCTGGAGAAGGCCAACTGTGTGACCTAATCAGTCACTGGGACATGTGAGGCAGAAGATGGTCCTGTAAATAATCTGGTCCTAAGCCATGTAGGGCTTTATAACTAGTGCCTTGAATTGCGTTCAGAGACTTAACGGGAGCCAGTGCAGCTCATGGAGTGCTGGACTGATGTGGTGTATCTAACTATACCCAACACGGCTTGCACGACTGCATGCTGGACCAATTGAAGTCTCTGAACGTTCTTCAAGGGTAGCCACAAGTAGAGTGCATTGCAGTAATTGAGCCTCAAGGTGATAAGGGCGTGAGTGACTGTGAGAAGAGACTCCCTACCCAAATAGGGCCACAACTGGCGCACCAGGTGAACCTGTGTGAAATTCCCCCTAGCCACAACTGAGAGATGTTGCTCTAGCCTAACTGATGATGGCATGATTAAAAACTAGAATAGAGGTAAAAATAAGAATGCACACTTTTATTTAAAGCAATAAATAAATTAGATGGAAAGATTTGAAATTGAAAGATGGTATTATTATGTATGTTTATTGGTATTAGAATATATTGAAACATTGAAACATTGAACAACTAAATAATGAAGAACTATATTTTAATATAATAATGTGTATTAATATTAGGATTAATAATGGTGTCCTGACTAGAAGCTAGAATAGAGGTAGAAATAAGAAATGAGGGAATATTAGCATATATAATTTTTGTCTTCCCTGGAGCCTGGAGAGGGTAAACATACCCTCCCCCATCGCCCTGGAGGCTCTCTGGAATACAAAAATGTCCTCCTGGAGCCTCTATGTAAGCCAAAAATCAACTGCCCAGCACACACCTTCACGTTGGAGCTGAGCTAGGGCAATGGCTCATGTGCCAGCAGATATGGCTCCCCCTGCCACCTGTGGCACCCATGCCATAGGTTCACTATCACTGCTCTAGAAAATTGGTTCTCAACTTGTGGTCCATGAACTTCTGGGGGACAATGTTATTATTACAGGGGGTCTGCAAAGGCTTGAAGAAATGATATGATTTAAATCTTGAGTTAAGTTTTGGGGTCCTTGGCCGTGACCACAAATGACATTTGTGTTGGAGAAAAGGTTGAGAACCACTGCTCTAGAAGAGATAATTCTGTGTCAAGACAGACATAGTACTAATTACTATTGGGAAACAGTTGCATAAAAACCAGTGTCTTTTCCAACAAAATATGTTTCTGTGTAAAGTAGAATAAACTTTGTCTTAGTGCTCACAAGCAGAGGCGTCATTATTCTCTGTATTATGTGGTCTAAAGTTATCCTTGAATATATCCATGAAATAGAAAATATAGTACAATATAAAGCTGTAATATGATTACATGCACACAGTGCTCTAGAAAAGATACAAGGAACATTCAAAGCACATAAACCTGGCTAATTTTCTCCAAATAAATGCCAAAAGCCCCTTTTAATTGCACAATGTGCCCCTTCTCCCTACTTTTACTCTCCTCATTGATTCTTTCTGTAAAACAAATCAATGACATCTATTTAGGGTGGATTTAGCAGAATTAGCCTTAACAGCCAGTTTATTTATATACAATTAGTTTAAATGGAGAAGAAAATTAGGTAGGTTTAATACAGGAATATTTTCCAGATCATTTACTCATGTATCTCCTCCTTAGGGCATTTCAATGAGGACAACGCACATTCTCATCACTATAGGGACTATTGATCCCCTTAGATTTATTTTTGAGAGTCTCAACTCTTCCCCATCCACTGACTTTTAGCAAAGTGGTTTCAAACTGCGATAAGAGTTAATGACCTTTTTGATATGATGCTTCTTAAAGTTGAAAAGAAGACTGCTCAAGGAAAGAAGAGAAGCATCCTGATTGTGGTTACAGAGCTAACTCTTTAGACTAACCCAGGTTATTTATTCTCATGCTAAGGCAGAGGTAAGAGGAATAAAATTACGAACATGCAAGGAGGGTCACAAAGCCACTTGCATGACAGATCTATAGATTGGTTATTAGACAACAATGGTAAGGAGGGAAGGAAAAAAATTAAACAGGTGGAAAAAGAGAAGTTGGAAATCAGGACAGTCTTATTATGGAAGAAAAGGTGTAAATTATTATTAATAATTACAACCCACGGGAAATATTCTTATTATTTCAAAATCTTATTCCAAATTTCTGACTTCTTAGTCTACTTATAACTTTTCAAAATCTACATTAAAATCAGCTTTTTGTATTTCTTTCAAAATAAGAATGTATTAAGTCTTTAAACATATATAGAACTTCTTTTATCTTTCTGTAGTTCTTAATATCCAAAAGCTGGTAGCAGGCAATTCCCAAAAGTACTTATTAAGCACTGCTTAAGGACAGAATAGGGATGCGGTGGTTCAGTGGCTAAGAAGCTGAGTTTGTCAATCAGAAGGTCGGCAGTTCTGCGGCTCAAATCCCTAGTGCCACATAACAGAGTGAGCTCCCATTACTTGTCCCAGCTTCTGCCAGCCTAGCAGCTTGAAAAAAATGCAAGTAGAAAAATAGGTATTACTTTGGTGGGAAGGTAACAGTGCCTTTGATGTTTAGTCATGCCAGCCACATGACCACAGAGATGTCTTCAGAAAGCACTGACTCTTCATCTTAGAAATGGAGATGAGGACTGCTCCTAGATCCAGAAATGACTAGCATGCATGTGAACCTGTACATTAAATATAGAAGTATGCAAATCCAGTGCCACAGCTTTTGTTGATCAATATATTGTTTTCTTGATTGTTGATCTTGATTGAACACAGCTCACCTGTCTGGAACCCATACCACATCTCAGACATCAACACCCTTGAAAACGTCCAAAGATATTTCACCAGAGGAAGCCTTTACTCCTCCACTCGAAACAGAATACCCTACGAAAATAGACTAACTATCCTGGGCCTAGAAAGCTTAGAACTACGGCGCCTAAAACACGATTTAAGGATTGCCCACAAGATCATATGCTGCAACGTCCTACCAGTCAATGACTACTTCAGCTTCAACCGCAACAACACAAGAGCACGCAACAGATTCAAACTTAATATTAAGCGCTCCAAACTTGACTGTAAAAAATATGACTTTAACAATCGAGTTGTCGAAGTGTGGAACTCATTACCGGACTCAATACTGTCAACCCCTAACCCCCAACATTTCTCCCTTAGACTATCCACGATTGACCTCTCCAGGTTCCTAAGAGGTCAGTAAGGGGCGTACATAAATGCACTAGTGTGCCTTTCGTCCCCTGTCCAATTGTCTTTCCTTTATCTCATATATTATATATATTTTCTTCCTTCCATATATCTTCTCCTCTATTTTTACATATTATCTTTTTATATATTACTTCATGTCTATTCTCTTCCATATGTATTGTGTATTGGACAAATAAATAAATAAATAAATAAAAATAAAATAAATCTGATGTTAATCTTGGAGTTAATCTATACTGATATGGGGGCTGATTGCTGGTGGGGATGTTGCTTAGGTCTTTTTGTTCTCTTTTTGGTTTGTTGATTGTCTCTTTTGTGTAGTAGGTAAGGTAAAGGTCACCCTGACCCGTCGTGTTTGACTTTAGGGCATGGTGCTCATATCTGTTTCTTGGTCAAGGGAGCTACCTTTGTCCAATGACAATTTCCATGGTCATGCGGCCAGCGTGGCTATACACCAAAGGTGCATGGAAACTGCTACCTTCCCACTGAAGTTGTATCTATTAAATCTACTGGCATTTGCATGTTTCCAACTGCTAGGTAGGCAGAAGCTGGGGCAAGTAACAGGAGCTCAGGTCTTAAACCCAGGCTATTAGCTTTCCAACTGATAAATGCAGCATCTTTAACCACTGAGCCATTGCACCCCCACATAGTATGTAGATGTTGTTTATCACTGTGTGTCTATAGATGGCTAATTTGTCAGAACACCAGGATTCTAGAAATTTCCTAGCAATTTTGGACTTGGCTTGATCTAGGGGTGGGTTCTAAATCATGTCGCCACTGGTTTGCTTTCTCCTGTGCTGCATAGTCATGCCACGCAGGCACACATACGCAGTGCTAAAAACTCAGTGAAACAGAAAACTCAGCAACAAGCAAACCCTCCCCCAAAAGCCAAGTGCTGAAAAGTGCTGAAAACTCAGCTTCTGCACATGCGCAGAAGCAAAATTCAGCAAAAAAAATCCCTCCCAAAATTGATGGCAGCATCCACGAACCAGCACTGACAAAACCAGCTCTGTAATGTCACCACCAGTTTACTATCGGTTCTAGAGAACCAGTGTGAACTAGGAGGAACACACCTCTGGCTTGATCACACCAACAAGAGAACCAAAAGACCTAAGCAAGGTCACAATTTCCTTATCGAAACTATGATTAAGTCAGTTGATACCTTGTGAAATTAAGAAGTTTTCATCATGTCTTCTGACTGGTAGTGGGCATTCATGGATGCCTGTGTATCCTCAATTATGGTTGTTGCAGTCATTACACTGTGTAGAATAGATGACCTCTGCATCGCTGAGAGCATATGCACCAAGACAAATTCCTTGTGTGTCCAATCACATTTGGCCAATAAAGAATTCTACTACTCTACTTCTACTTTCTCCTGGGGCTGCTGGGTCTTTTGGTTTACTTAGGATATTTTTGAAGTTGCATTTATTTGGCTTGTGTGCTACAAACAATTGCAGATAGAGGTTACAATAGCATGATAAAGAAATGCAGCAGGTGCAGATGCATTTTGACAACGTATGGGAAAAGTAAATAAAAAAGCTTTAAAAATTTTATTGTATAGAAGTGAGACTATTCTGCCATACCCAAGCCCCATTACAGAGAACCAAAGTAATTTAACAGGTTTAATGAATTAGACAAAAGATATTGCGTTATTAAGAAATAGGTGAGGTAAATTGAATTAATAATAATAATAATAATAATAATAATAATAATAATAATAATAATAATAATTTATTAGATTTGTATGCCGCCCCTCTCCGAAGACTCGGGGCGGCTCACAACAAGCGATAAAACAATATTGTACAGGCACAAATCTAATATTAAGAAAAAAAACTAAAAACCCTATCAATTTAAAAAACCAAACAGCACATACATACCAAACATAAATTATAATAAGCCTGGGGGAAAGGTGTCTCAAATCCTCCATGCCTGGCGGTATAGATGGGTCTTAAGTAGTTTACGGAAGACAAGGAGGGTGGGAGCAGTTCTAATCTCCGGGGGGAGTTGATTCCAGAGGGCTGGGGCCGCCACAGAGAAGGCTCTTCCCCTGGGGCCCGCCAGATGACATTGTTTAGTCGACGGGACCCGGAGAAGGCCAACTCTGTGGGACCTTATCGGCCGCTGGGATTTGTGCGGTAGTAGGCGGTTCCGGAGGTATTCTGGTCCAATGCCATGTAGGGCTTTAAAGGTCATGACCAACACTTTGAATTGTGACCGGAAACTGATCGGCAGCCAATGCAGGCCATGGAGTGTTGTAGAAACGTGGGCGAATCTGGGAAGCCCCACGATGGCTCTCGCGGCTGCGTTCTGCATGATCTGAAGTTTCCGAACACTTTTCAGAGGTAGCCCCATGTAGAGAGCGTTGCAGTAATCGAACCTCGAGGTGATAAGGGCATGAGTGACTGTGAGCAATGACTCCCTGTCCAAATAGGACCGCAACTGGTGCACCAGGTGAACCTGGGCAAACGCCCTCCTCGCCACAGCCGAAAGATGATGTTACAATGTCAGCTGTGGGTCGAGGAGGACGCCCAAGTTGCGCACCCGCTCTGAGGGGGTCAATAGTTCCCCCCCAGGGTAATGGACGGACAGATGGAATTGTCCTTGGGAGGCAACACCCACAGCCACTCCGTCTTGTCTGGATTGAGTTTGGGTTTGTTGACACCCATCCAGTCCCCAACAGCCTCCAGGCACCGGCACATCACTTCCACTGCTTCGCTGACTGGATTATTTTGCACATATGGGATAGCAATCTTAATTTGGCACTGGGCAAATACAGAACTATACTAAAATTCAAGGCAACCTGAACATTTGGGTGACATCCAAATATTTTCATGAGAAATTATTGACCAACCAGGACTTTTGACAGAGCTAACTAACCATACTGTTCAGTAAAGAGATTGGAAATGTTTCAATCAAGCTGCTGATGAAACCTCTCAAAATTCAAAAGACACTGGCTGTATGTTATGATTTATTTAACATATACAGAACGCTGCCTGCTAAGATGAATAATCCAAGACCCAGAACAAAATAACAGTCCTTGATTTCACACAGTAAAACATCACTCCAAGATTGTTGGTTAAAGCGAAAATCAACCTGTTTTGTGTCTTTACAAAACAAACAACAAGCAATCAAACAACACCTAAATACATCTAAAGGCATCCGTTTAAACCTAATGCACCAAGGCAAATTCCTTGTGTGTGTCCAATCATACTTGGCCAATAAAAAATTCTATTCTATTCTATTCTATTCTATTTCTATTGCTAATCATGATAATCTTATTTTTGAAGATTGAATATATTTTGCATATAAAGAGTATGTTTTATCTATTGTTTTATCCACGTCAGAAGGGTGGAAGGGCTGCGTATGTGTGTGTATGTGCATACATGTGCACACACCTGCACACACATATATGTAAAACATAATTTTGCTGATATTGAAAATGAAGGGAGACTAGTATAGGTCTATTTCAAGCTATTTAGCTCTCATCAGCTAGCCATACCCTTACGGGGATTTGAATCTGGGCAATCTGCTTATAAGGCAGTAGCTTATAACCTCTAGGCTCTCCTCCCACCTTGTACCAGGGAAGAGTTATCCTCATTATCAGCAAAAAGGATTTGCCTCATTATCAGCAAAAATATGTTACACATATAGATTATAGTTTGTCAGCTATACAAGTTTAACTGCCTTGCATATGGCCCCTGGAGGGGCCGAGAGGCAAAAGGGAAGCAGTGTCTTCCTCCAATATTTGGGTATACCAGGTGATTTGACAGGGGGGGAAAACCATATGACTCTCCCCTGGTACAAGCTGAGAGGAGGTGAGCCTGTGGTCTAGAGGTTAAAGCCACTGCCTTACAAGGCAGACTCTGCAGTAAGCATATGGCTAGCCTTGGAGACCATAATAAGCTTTAAATTGATCTATACTAGTCTCCCTTCCTTTTCATTATCAGCAAAAATATATTACACACAAAATATTGTTTAAATAGTGTAATAAAAAGCAGAAGTAGCTTTTACAACCTGCCCTTAATACTTGGATCTACTTTGGAATGATAACATCATTTCTGGGACATGATTATTGATCCTATATGCACCATATATATAAAAACTCCAACGTGGAAATGAAGATATTTTAGCAATCATTTTAAAAGGGTTTTTTTTACCCTTCCCTTCCAGGAAAGGTGTGTGTGTGTGTGTGACTGTTTTATTAATTCCAGATAAGTCTGTATTTATATCCAAATGTGTAGTTGAAGAAGACAGAACAGTGAAGATTGATCAGTGAAAAACAGAAAATTTTGGAAAATAATTTTAAAATGTAACAGTTTGGGCAAAGAGTTTTTTTGGGGTGGGGGTGGGGGAGAAGTTATCTAATGCCTTTTTCTGATTACTGACAAACTACACATTTTCTCACTTAAAAACTGTCAGAGGATTGTCTATTTCTCACACAGATTTTTTTTGTTTGTTTAAGATTTAGGCACTAACGCTCCTTCTGTTACAAGCAAACAATCCATAGAGATGCATACAATTTGTTTCTCTCGACAGTGCGAGCTAGTCCTAGTCTTCTCTATTACAGCAATCCTTCAGACCAACAAATGTGTTCCGCCTCCAAACTTCATCTCTTTTCTCATTATAAGCAAGAGTCCTTCTGTCCTTCATCAACCTCCAAGCTATCCTTGCTGTCAGTGGTGGGTTGGCAAGAACCAGAGGGCTGCCCCATAGTGAGAAGATCTCATTTGCATGTAATCCTACCAGCTTTCCCACTGAAAGTTCAGGTGGAGAAAAAACAGCAAATGCATCAAACATTAACACATGTTGCAGTCTCCTTTGCTTGCCACAAATCACAAAATGACAAGTTACATGTCAATGGCAGTTTGGGGCATCATTATAACTGATTATGGATGCAAGCTGTATGGATGCAGATTCTTAGGCGTTTAATTTCTGATGCCGAAGCAAGGCATTAACATTAGCTGACTCAGACCTATAGTAGAAGAAAATTGAAAAAAGCAGGGAAAGATCTCCTTGCCTCCTTTTGTAAAATAGAGGGAGAAATTTGGAGAATTCAGCTTTCTCTGCAAAAGCTGTTGGAAATAAAGCCTTTGTGAATTTGCAGGAAGTGAATGCCTTCAAATTGATGAAAGTGACCTGCTTTGGAAGAAACTAAACTTTCAAGGAAATTCTCCTGGGTACAGGTTGGGTTCTTGCCTTTCCCATTTTTCCACCCAGGAAACTAAGGAGTGTGTGTGTCTGCATTGTTATTCATTGTACAATCCATTGTCTCTCACTGGCTTCAATTAAACATCAAGAGAAGATGCTATGAATAAACTTTCCCCATGGGGACTTTTTAGGTCTAGAAGCTTTGTATGTCAAGCAAGCTAAAAAAAACCAAAAACCCCAACAACATCCAAAGACATTATAAATAAAATCTAATGCCCTGGCAGACTGAAGCATTTAAACAAATAGGTCTTTTATAAGAAAAGGAAATGTTTAGAAAATTAGAATTAGGCATGATATTGAGCAATTGAAGGAAAGCAGCTGCTTTATATGAAAGAATGAAAACACAACAGTGCTCACGGTGGCAACAACATGTACAACCCCATGTTTTCTAGTTAGTCTTAATTCTCAATGCTTGGATTCAGAAATACAGAGAATGAGCACATCTGAGTTTATCGTAGGATCACAGTGTTAAGGAAGTGTCTAAAAAGTATTTATACAGCCCAGTACTCATTTACTAATTAATATCAAGACCATGTATCTCCAAGGAACACAATAACTTTAAGCAATTCAATAGATTGCTCTGGGCCAAAAAGCACTAATGTTCCAGACTGGAACCACTGGAATTTATTGTCAAACTTTTGTTTATTTAACAGATGACCTTATATTTTGTTTGTTGAGATAGTAGACAGGAGCTCTTTCAGAATGATTCCCAGATTATGGATGTTCCTTTTGTGATAGTAGCAATAAAAATAGCACTTAGGCTTGTATACCACTTCACAGTGTTTTACAGCACTGTTGTTGAGGTTTACAGAGTCAGCATATATTTCCTCCCAAAATCTTTTTTTTTTCAGATAAAGGGTTTTTTAAAAATTTTCTCCACATCAAAATTATACATGATATCATACTTTCCTCTCCCCACTTTCTATCTCAGGTGGCTACTTCACCTCTATTACCTACTTTCTTACTTCTTCTCTCCTCTCTCCCTCTCTCTTCTCCTCCTCTTTCCATCTTTCCTCTCAACTTCTTCTTTCTCTCCCTCCCCTTCTAATCTCTCTCCTTTCTCTCCTTCTGTCCTACTTCCTTCTACACCTTCTAAATCCTTCCCCGAATGGATAATTCTAATTCAATTACATATCAGATTGAAAAGCTACTCTAAATTTTAACTTTTTATAATCACAGTTTTTACTTCTTAATGTTATATTCATTCTATTTATATTTTATCCTTAAGTATATGTTGTTTATCTAAAGCTTCCTCCTATATCTAATTTTATCATCTGAGTTATACAATTGTTTCTCAGCTCCTTTCATCCCATTCATTTTAAATTTGGCAATTGAGTTTTTATCTACAGTATATTCTTCTTCAAACCAATCATAAAATTTCACCCAAACATTATAGAATTCTGAGTCATTCTTATCTTTCATTTTCATTGTCAGTCTATTCATTTCCACGCAGTCCATTATCTTCTTAAGCACTTCTCTCTCAGAAGATCTGTTCAATTTCCATTTTTGCGCATACACTATTCTGGCAGCTGTTACTACATGCACAATTAAGTATGTTTCTTCTTTATTAAGTTTTTATGGCAATATACCTAATAGAAATATTTCTGGCTTTAAATCAATACTTTGTTTTAAAATCTTTTTTATCCATATTTTAATCTGTATCTAATTTTTTTTGGCTTCTGTGCAAGTCCACCACATATGATAAAAAGGGCAAGATGTGTGGTACACTTCCAACATTTCATTAATTTGTTCTTAAACATTTTTACTATTCTCACTGGATTCTTTCTGCTTTTAAATTTTATTAATTTTTATCAAAATATAAGATACAAGGTAAAATAAAAAGTAATGAAAAACTAGGGGAAAGGGAAAAAAAGAAGAAAACGTGGGGTAAAAAGGGAGGAAAAAAAGCATTAATGTCCAACTCTCTTTGGCACAAAAGAAGATAATAACTTTACAACCTCATTTTCCCTCCTATATACAATAGTATAGCCATAACAAAAAAAACCAACGTATCTAATAAAAAAAACAGAGTCAAAAATTTTCCCCTTTACAAGCACATGGTCCAGAAGCAATTTCCAAATAGAAACAAAATTAAATATATTCTCTTCTTTGGATAAAATAATTGATTTTGCTTTTCCTTGCTGTGGGAAATAATACATATTTAACAACAACAACAACAACAACAACAACAACAACAACAACAACAACAACAGAGTTGGAAGGGACCTTGGAAGTCTTCTAATCCAACCCCCTGCTTAGTCAGGAAACCCTACACTATTTCAGAGAGGTGGTTATCCAACATCTGCTTAAAAACTTCCAGTGTTGGAGTATTCACAACTTCTGGAGGCAAGCTGTTCCACTGGTTAATTGTTCTAACTGTCAGGAAATTTCTCCTTAGTTCTAAGTTGCTGCTCTCCTTATTCAGCTTCCACCCATTGCTTCTTGTTCTACCCTAAGGTGCTTTGGAGAATAGGTTGACTCCGTCTACATTTTATAAACACAATACTACATTACAACTTTCTTTCAATGCATATGTCAGGCTTGTAAAGATCCACCCTAACTCTGATTAATTCATTGAATTTAAGTCACTCCCTCCAGCTTGTCTTTATAAGATAAAATCTTTTCCTTCTCAGAAATGTCTTTCAAGTCCCATCACCTGCACAAATTCTTGTTCATATCTATGACAATGCAAATAACTTAACTGCAATTTTGAAATACAAATTTGACACCAATTTAAATTACAATGATGGTTTGAATACAATCTTCTTGGCACAATTGAAACAAGACTTTCAAGAAAATTTGCAATTTTTAATAGTGTAAGTTTGGGACTTTTCCTTCATGGATACTAACAAGGTGAAGAATTCTTACAGAAAAAGAACGGATAGACATCTCAGAGAAAAAAGATGACTTATTTTATGTGGAAGAGCTTCAAGCTAATCTACATATTTTTAATAAAAGTTTTGAGAAAAACATTTAGTTCTTCCAAAAATTGGTAAAATTAGGAACTAAGGGATATTTACAATAATAGGCAATAAGAAACAGGCTGCAGTATTTCAAAATTGCAAGTTGCTAAACGTTCTTTGTGAAAAACTAGTTAAATTGAAGTATTTGGAATTAAGTTGTAATAGTACCACAAATGTTTATGGGGCTAAACTGAGTTGAATTCAGCTTTTTGAGATTTAATAGGGAGTTGGGTTTGGGTGACAGTATATTGTTGTTTCAAGAGACATAAATGGAAATTAAAAACCGGCTAATGCAAAGCAGATGTTAGTAAACTCTCTCATTTTTTTATTCTTCTTAGAACGTTATAAACATATGGAATGGCCTATCAGGCGCCATTGCTTAGGCAGAACACAAGGATCATTCAAGAAACAATTAGATGCCTTTCTAAAGAAATTGAATACTTCACTTGGATTAGATCTTATGGGCCAATAGCCCTGATGGGTAAATAGCTCCAGCTAAAACATTTTATGTTGCTATATTCATTTGCATGTAAATATCACTTCACAAACATCTTTGTTCTTAAGCTGGTAAAAATGCTTTCTTTTCACCCCTCCCCCTCCTGTTCCCCCCACTTTCCTGTTTCCCAAGTTTCTTTTGTGGTGTGGTATTGTGGCTTTTGCTTTTTAACCTGCAAAGTCTTTTCAACCACAGTAGTGAATTCCCACTACTGCTAACCTACATACAAATTCAGTTTTTTGGTTGAAAAGCAAAATGTTACTGTTCAAACACATGAAAGAATGTCAAACTGAAGTGAAAAGAGGGAGAAAATAAAAGACATGAGAATGATGACAACAATAACAACAATAACCACAAAAGAGAAGGGGTAAAATATTAACCTAAAACTTCTTTAAATTGTCATTTTCTTGATTATTAGAAACATAGAAGACTGACGGCAGAAAAAGACCTCATGATCCATCTAGTCTGCCCTTATACTATTTTCTGTAATTTATCTTAAGATGGATATATGTTTATCCCAGGCATGTTTAAATTCAGTTACTGTGGATTTATCAACCACGTCTGCTGGAAGTTTGTTCCAAGGATCTACTACTCTTTCAGTAAAATAATATTTTCTCATGTTGCTTTTGATCTTTCCCCAACTTTCCCCCAATTAATAAGACATAGTCATTAATTGTTCTATATCTGTAATATGTTGGTGACAACAGCCACCCTGTTAGGGTGACTCACCCCCTCCTTAATCAGGGGAGGGTTGACAAACCCTTGCAGTGTAGTGCTGAGGATTTTAACAAGTTTTTGGAGATAAAATTGCCCAGATCCAGACAGAACTTGACTCCAACTGGAATGCAGTGTCGGCTGACAACGAGTCAATCAAGATGACAGGGGCTCATCTTAGTCCTGTTGTATGGGGGAGTTTGACCTGGTGATGTCTGATGAAGTGGAAAAGGCCATGGGAGCTGTGAACTCCGTCATCTCTTTATTGGACCTGTGTCCCTCCTGGTTGGTTTCAGTCCAGGATATTATCAACGCTTCGTTGAGGAAGGGGTCCTTTCTGGCTCCCTACAAGGATACACTTGTGCACCCCCTCCTCAAAAAGCCTTCTCTGGACCCAGCTGTTTTAAACAACTATTGTCCCATCCAGGGGTGGGCTGCTGCCCAGACAGGTGGGAATGCAGTGGGGTAGCGAAAATGGAACTCCACCCCAGAACACCCAATTTGCACCGAAAGATATTGAAATAAAATGCAGGACTTCTTCTTTGGGCAGCCTCTGTGTCCTTCCTGAAGGCATTTGAAAACCCCAAAGCCAGCGATTCTGCTACAAACCAAAGGAAAAGTATAAGGGGATAAGATCTGGAATTAATTTTATGTGATCTGGGTTTCCATTTCCTCCTCCTTTCTGAATGGCTATAATATTCTCTAGAACAGAGGAATTCATAGTTTGCTGGAGAATTCTGGGAGTTGAAATTCACAAGTCTTAAAGTTGTCAAGTTTGGGGACCCCTGCTCTAGAAAATAAAATGAATAATGCTTGAAACGTAATGTTTTGCCAGAAACCTTGATTTTGTTTGGTAATCTTCAGGAAGGAGGGTTAAGATAGTTATGTGGTATGGAACATTTCAAGATGTTCACTTAGGATGTGAAAGTAGCAAGGGACACTTTAGATTGTTGCCTTTGAGTAAGCGATTATTTTGTGAGTGGCCATTTTAATCATGACAGTGCTCAAAATGTGCTTTCAAAATTGTAAGTGAGATGTTTCTGTCATTCATGGTTCTATAGCTGCTCACTTCTAGGATGTGGATGAATTTGATGACCTGCTTGTTTTGAGTCCATTGATATGGGTATTGTTTGAGACTCTTGGAAAATCCTTGGTCAAATCACATGATTGTCAAGCCACTCCCACCTGGTCACATAGACAGCAAGCCACTCGTACCCAATCACATGACCATCAAGCCACACCCACAAAATAAGCCATGCCCACAGTGTGGTAGTAAAAATTTTGGTAGCCCTTCACTGGTCCCGTCTCTAAATTTCCCTTTATAGGGAAGGTGTTGAGAAAGTGGTATCATTCCAGATCCAATGGTCCTTGGATGAAGCTGATTATCTGGGCTCTCAACAATGCTTCACTATATTGATAAAGAGAAATTTTAAAAGGAAAACCATCTCATTGAGTCAGATCGTGACTAATCTGTAAAGGACTAGAGGCAGCATGAAGAAATTGTTTCCAACTAAAGGCAGCTTTCTACCACTAGCAATATAATGAGCAAGATCATTCTCCATGGTAGGAGGAGTTAGCCTCCAAGGATGGGTTCGACCTTATCCAATAGCCAATCAGGATTGAGTCTTAGAAAATTATAAATGGTGCCCTCCATCTTACACTCCCCATCTTCAACTCAGTCCGAGTCTAGGAAGCGTGCTTTTGCAACAATTGGTACCAAGAGTCAAGAGTTTCTAACTATCATCTACTTCTGTCATCCTTTGATCATTAATTTCCTTTCCCCTGCGAGCTCCCCTAACATCAATCTGACCTATTAGTCAGTCAATATTTAAGGTTTTAATTTTTAAAAAACAAAAATCCATAAACCCTTTCTTACTTCTATTTTTCTGCACAACTTTGCTTCACTTTTAATTGAAATTCTCTCTGGAAATTTTGTGAGTGGTTTTCAAATGTACTGGTTTTGACCCTTATATGGCTTGATACTATATATTCAGAACTGTCTTCTTTAATCAGTATCAACCTATTGAGAGAGAAAGTCTCTTCATTGCTTTGCATTTCTGGAAAGTCATGGGGGCAGAAGCCAAGATGGCTCCTACATCTTGAAATAAACTTCCATGTGATATCAGATTGGTATCCCTTCTAGAAGTTTCTTCAGACTGACTTGTTTCAGACAATATTTGGTGACTGTTTGACATTTTCATCAATAATTTCATTTAAAATTGTTGTTATTATGGATGGAAATAATGTATGACTATCAAATGATTCTTTTCAGTATAGTGTCCTGATTATGTTTGTCATTTTCTTAACTAGATATATTTATGGTATTTCAAGCACCATGTAATTCTTATTGTAATTGTAAATGCATTTTTTATTTATGTTATTATATATGCTTTAACTGTCAGCCTTGATCATTGCCACAAATGTTTTAATCATTATCATTGTGCTTAACTCTGTAAATTTACATGATTCAATGACATATAATTCCAATAAATGAAAATATAATGAAATAAGCTTCCAAACCACATGCAATTAAGTTTCAAAAGAAATTGCTTTAAAAAACAAATTCCTTTGTTTTGTAAACATGTAAATTTTCCCAATGGATTTTTAAAAGTTGAACACAACCTTAAGAAACTTCCATTATCTTTCCCAATACAATTTTTTTCTGTGAATATGCAGATTTTTTGACAGAGAAAGGAAGCTACAGTGATACCTCGTCTTATGAACCCCTCGTCATACAAACTTTTCGAGATACGAACCCAGGGTTTAAGATTTTTTTTCCTCTTCTTCCAAACTATTTTCACCTTATGAACCCACCACCGCTGCTGGGATGCCCCATCTCCGGACTTCCGTTGCCAGCCGAAGCACCCGTTTTCGCGCTGGTGGAATTCCCCTGATGCTTCCCTCCATGGGAAACCCCACCTCCAGACTTCCGTGTTTTTGTGATGCTGTGATTTTGCTGAGACTTCCCTCACTGGGAAACCCCACCTCTGGACTTCTGCTGCCAGCAAAGCGCCCATTTTTGTGATGCTGGGATTCCCCTGCTAGAATTCCCCTGCAGCATCACAAAAAGGCGGAAGTCTGGAGGTGGGGTTTCCCAAGAAAGAGAGCCTCAGGAAAATCACACCAGTATGAAAATGGGTGCTTTGGCTGGCAAAAGGGATGAATTTTGGGCTTGCTCGCATTAATTGCTTTTCCATTGATTCCTATGGGAAACATTGTTTTGTCTTACAAACTTTTCACCTTACGAACCTCGTCCTGGAACCAATTAAGTTTGTAAGACAAGGTATCACTGTATTAGCAATCCCTATTTAACCCTGCTGAAGTTATTAATAAATAAGCGAGGTTATTTTGTTTGTACTCACAAACTACAGTCAAAAATTTATGGCATATTTTTTTACATCCTTTCAGTCACTACTTATCATGGAAGACATCCTCTTAAGTAGATCATTTATTTTCACCAGATGTTAAAAGCCAAGGCAAAAAGCCAACACAAAAAGCCAATGGTTTTGAAATGAAGCAAAGAAGTGTTTCTTTCATTTATGGAAACAAACATTATAATGGAAATTTCCATGCAGATGGAAAATACATATTTAATTTCTTTCCTGATTGAAGAAACATTTAGCAAATTCTTGCTCAAGTGAAAGGATGAAAATGCTAACAGTATGTAGAAAGTACATACTGGGTCATTTTCTTTACTTAAAAAGTTTTGGAGGGCTTTAGTTTGTTTGTGCAATGGTGTTATTATGTGATTGTAGTAGTCTGTTGCTTGTTTCCAAAACATTTTTGCTGTATGGCAGTGCTAGACCATGTAGCACTATTCATAGCTTCTGCTGATTTTAACTTCAAGTTAGGTGCTTAGGCTATTTTGGTAAAATTGCACAGTATGCATTTGGTTGAAAGATGTTGAAATAATAGAAAATAGTCTCTGTCCTTTTTCTGTTGTTTTCAGTTGCATTTATACTCATCTGAACAATATTCCAAAAGACCTCCTCTTGTGGCAGGTTGGTTTGTTACTTTGATTATACAGTAGTCCCTCGCTATACCGCGCTTCACCTACTGCGGCTTCACTTCATCGCGGGTTTTAATGAGAAAAATCATTCGCGGATCTTCGCTGGTTCGCGGGTTTCTGAGGAAGTCAATCGGCAGGTTTTTCAAAAAAAATATATCTAAAATTGTAAATACTGTATTTAAATACTGTATCTAAAATAAATACTGTGTGGGAAGGGTTTATAAACACTTAAAACAATGAAAAATTATCAAACAATTACAATATAAATACTTAAATAAGTACTATTAGTCGATAAATTCCCCATCGCGGATTTCACCTATCGCGGCCGGGTCTGGAACGTAACACCAGCGATAGGTGAGGGACTACTGTATTACACACCATTTGGAAAAGACACTAAAATAGCTAAGAAGGAAACAAAAAGACCAGAACTTCTCCTCTCCAACAGGTAGCACCCAGATAAGCAGGGATTAACATTCAAGCAAAAGACAATACCCTACCCAAGGAACTAAGGAGAAAACCACACTCCCCCAAAACTGACAGGGGCAAACAATTGTATATAAACAGAGAACAATCCTCATACTTAGTAGCACGGATGATGTTACTAGCTGAGTAATGAAATGTCTGCAAACAAACAACCAAGTTCAGAGAACATTAAATACTCTATAGTTAAGACACTATTAAAGATTCCAAATGGTACAATCTCTGTATCATTTTAACAAAAACCATAAAAGCAATACAAATTCCAACTAACTTCTCAACAGAATGAATGCTTGTACTTTTCAAAACATCAGGAAAAAAAGATTTTGTACAACAGACCCCCAAAATCTATGCAAGTTAGACTATGCAAATAATAGATCTGTCTGGTATCAGATACAAGGGAAATTCCGGTTTAATGAATGTTTCATTCTCTTTTGTTCATTCTGTGAAAGGATACATTCTGGTATTAGTGTTAGGACTCTCCCACTCTTGGTATGTTTCTTTGTACAGGGAAGAAAATGAATGGGATAGTCTATGAAGAAGCCACTTTTAAAGCAGCCATTGTAAGAAAAGGAATGTTGAACCCGTAGGAGACTGATTTGGAGAAAGGAATTAAGTCTTCAGTTGTTGAATACAAAGGTTCTTCATAACAGAAATGAAGTCGCAGCTGATGTGAGAACCAAGTTTTTCCTGCAATATAAAAGGAATATATTGAAGCAGAAATATAATCTGGCTCTGATCTTTGGATAAAGGACAAAGTATTACTAGTAGCTGTCTCTCATGCAACCAATTAATACATGCTGTCCTTTTACAAGAGAAGTGAGAAGTTTAAAAGTGCAGTTTTCCAGGACTTGATTTCCTAGGTGCATATTCAAAGGTTAAGTTTTTCACTATAAAGCTTAAGTCGGAGTCTCATATTTCAATAGAGCATAGTGTCCTACACAGATAGTCCTTGTTTAGCAATTGCCTCATCTAGTGACTTTTATGATGGCGGTGAAAAAGTAACTGCAATCATTCCTCACATTTGTAACCTTCACAGGTCTCTAAAGCAAAGAAAAGTTGAAGAAGTAAGATTGCACACAGTTATGGTTGCACTTCACTTAATGACTTGAGTTGCCAGTCATAATTGTGGTCATTAAAGGGGGACTACCTATAGTCCTACTTGAGCACCGCAGCATGGAGGTACATAAGTGGTGGTCTTATCAGCTATGCCAGTGATAGTGGACATATAACATGGGTGCCACAGGTGGCACATGGAGCCATATCTACTGGCACGTGAGCCATTGCTCTAGCTCAGCTCCAACGTGCATGTGTTTGCTGGCCAGCTGATTTTTGGCTCACACAGAGGCTCTGGGAGGGCGTTTTTGGCCTTGGTAGGATGGGGGGGGGGGTGTCATTTTTACCATCTCCCAGCTCCAGGGAAGCCTTTGGAACCTGAAGAGGGTGAAACATGAGCCTAGTGGGCCTACCAGAAGTTGGGGAAAAGTCTGTTTTCAGCAGAGGACCTCCGGGAGGCGGGGAAAGCTGTTTTTGCCCTCCCCAGGCATTGATTTATGGGTGTGGGCACTCACACATGCATGATAGAATGTGCCATGCTCTTTCGGCACCCAAGGAAAAAAAGGTTTGCCATCACTGAATTAAGCAATGCTTCTGCATGGCACACAATTAAAATCCTGGTGCTCAGATTAGATGGCTCTCTAGCAAAGTATCCACAACTCTAAGAAAATGGGTACTTTCTGACTCACTAACTTGGTGATTATGAACTTTTTAGGCTCAGGGGCCAAAAGATTAGCAACAGTGCGAACTGACACCTATAAAATCAATGCCTCATCCCCCATGTACACAATTCCCTGTGCTGTCCCCACTCCACATGTGCATGGGCTTCATGAAGCCTCCAGACTTCCGGTATGCCCCTTGGACCATTTATTTTCTGTCTCTAGGCTTCAAGAGGCTTTCTTGAACCCTGAAGATGGTTAAAAATGGCCCAACTGCCCAACTGGAAGTTCATTTCCGTATTCCTGGTCAGCCCATTGGGCTGTTTTTTGCTTTTTTGGAAACCTGGGAACAATGAAAAATGGCCAAAAAAGAAGACTGAAAATCAGCTGACCAGCACGTGCATGTGTGCTGAAACTGACATCAGGCAACACCTTGTGTACTCTCAGATATGGCTCCACATGTTACCTGTAGTACATAGGTTCGCCATCACTGCACTACCTTTTCAGCAACTGTAGCAATGGAGGGATTGGTTTCTATTTCTTCAGAATTTCCACTTTTTGGAACCATCCCTATCACTTTCCATTTTCCATCACTACAGCTATAGGTCAGAATTTGCACAGATGCACATATTTCAGGCTGAATTCTGCCTAACCTTTGCATGCTGAAATGCAATTAAAAAAAAGAATTTCAGTTAAAAAGAATAAAAATATTTTTTAAAAATAGATCACTGCATTTTTCTTTATATCGTAGTTTGGGGAATGGAAATTAATTCTTTTGCATTAAAATATGAATGGAATTAATTTTTCCTGACTTCTTCCCATGAACTAACTTCATCTACTCATATACCAAGACATAAATTATGTTGCCCTAAATGGCAGCAGATTTTTTACTATTAAAAATCAGAAGTAATATTACTTAATAAGTTTCAATGGAAAGAAATGCTTGTTTCAATATGTAACAGCCTGCTGTACAAATATCCTCGGAGCAGTTCCTGTCTGAATGCAAATAGTTTCCAAAACAATCTCACATTTTCTTTTCTCACTTGCTGTTATAGATGTCATTTTCTGAATGAGGGATTCTAAAGGTTCAGAATGAAAAGCATTTCTCATCCATAGAAATAATATTTATGTATTTGAAATGATTATACGTTATGCAATAAAATACCACATGCCTTGAGCTATAATGTTTTATATTACCTTAATATTTGGAAATAGGAAGATTTTGTATTGCAATTTGTGCAGCATTAAGAATGATAAAGGTAATGTTCAGATTATGGCTATCATGGCTTTAATTAAAGCAATTCTCAAAGGAATATAATCTGCTATATCCTGAATATTCATGATCTAAGAAAATCAATAGCGGTGTGCAGAGACATTGTTGATGTTTATGGTTGTTTTGTTTCTTTTTAATATATACAACTTCTACTAAAAGTCTCATTGACATGACCTTTAGCTGCGCAAAATGATCGCAGAGTAACAATTTTTGAACTGAGATATCTCAGATGGACTAAACTATTGAATGAGTCCAAAATCTGGACCCATGACACCTGAGAGAATGAAATTTGGAGACGTTGTGGCTGCTTCAATGCTACTGACTGCTGCATTTACATGAAGGAGCAACATTTTGTGACCGTTTCCTACCAATATAGCATGCCTTTGCTTCTCCTCTGATTGAGTGGAATGAATGAATGAATGAATGAATGAATGAATGAATGGAGGGAGGGAGGGAGGGAGGAAGGAAGGAAGGAAGGAAGGAAGGAAGGAAGGATCAGTGAGGAAGCCAGCAGGATGTAAGAAGTCACCCCTGCTTCCACTGTTTACCACCACCACATACACAAACACACATACACTCACCTCATCATTCTGTTTCTCTGTTTAGGTTTGAATATAAGTTTGAAGAAGAGAAGAGGGGGGGGGAATGAATCTCTGTGCACCCTTCCTGGCCCAAATTACCTCCTCATGTAGACTTATATTGCCATGCCTATGTGCTGTTCCCGACACATACAACATCTCTTGCACACCTTCAAACATCCTTCCCAACCAGTGTTGTGCCCCATAGGCCTTTTCTTGTTCTGTTTTTTAAAAAGCAAATAAATATGTCTTAAACAATGATCCAATTGGACACAACAGTTGTAGCATTAAATAAATATACTGGATAATTCTATATTAAATAGCAATAGCAATAACACTTAGACTTACTGGTATATAATGCTTCACAGTGCTTTATATCCCCTGTAAGTGTTTTACAGAGTCAACATATATTCCTCAACAATCTGGGTCCTCATTTTTCTGACCCCAGAAGGATGGAAGGCTTAGTTAACTTTGAACAGGTCAGGATTGAACTCCTGGCAGAGGGCAGAGTGAGCCTGCAATATTCCATTCTAACCACTGCGCCAGTTTGGCCCATTAAGCTTAAGATTGCAGAATGTCTTTTATAACAAATAATTGAAAGTATTTTGCAGTAATGTATTAATGCCATATTTTGCTTTAGAATGTAAAGTTTAATCAACTTTATGTTTACCAACATTAACATTTTAGAAATCATAGTTCATATTAACACACATTTCTTATTTATCTTTAAACATTTAACTTAAATAAATATTAGAGCATTAATAATTTCTGAATACTATATACACACCTCCATACTGAATTAATTTAAAACACACACATACACATGCAGAGACACAGGCATGCATACACAGAGACTACAAAAGCCAAATATTTTTCACCTTCTATTTTCTTCTTAATCCTAACAGGGAAACATGAATGGCTGAGGGTTGTTTGTTCATTTTTTCCCTGTAGAATTAGATTAAATTTACAGAAAAGACTATTATGGTCTGAGAGATGCTATATGATACACAGGTTAAATCTGATTTTCTTTAAAAATGTCTTCAATTTTACAGTTTGGGGACAGTACAGAATGAAATCAGCAGTGTTCATGGCCTCTAAAATAAGGGGAAAATCCATGCCAAATTCAGAAAAAATGGTTTGAAAAGTATCGTTTACAAAAAGAAAGAATAGTCGCAAAGAATAATGGTGCCATTTTTTGAGCACACTGAAATTTATCCTCAGAAACTGAGGCAGAAATATAATAAATTACTGTTCCTCCCCTTATCCCCCCCTCACCATAAAATATATCATTCTTTAATTCAGGTCAGTCAGACTAGCTTAATTCTTTTCCCCTTTCTCTCACGCACACATACATTTTGAACAATAAGGCTGTGGGAAGCTTTGAATGAATGCTTTGTTTTGCTTAAGCTTTGAATGAAACAACCCTCAACACTGCTTTTTTTTTTTTTTGCAATAACATCCACTTCTAAGAGGAAAGCAAAACATGGTTGCATTCTAATCCTCCTACGCCTTGTGCCATAGAGCTAGTACTTCAAAGGAAAGCTGATAAAAAAGAGAGGTGTTCTTCACTGAGCACTTTGGGATGAGGTAAAGCAAAGGGTTTCTTCTCTCTCCCTTCAGAAATACTGAGCGAAATTCCAAACAGTAAAAGCTTTTCATGCAGACTGGAAAATGCTATAGCATGCATGAAAATAGTCAGTTGAAAGCCCCATCATTTTGGTCAACATATCTGGCAGGGGTGGGTTCCTTTACCTTTGCCACTGGTTCACATCCGAACATCCCCTCACGCCATACTGTTTCCATGCATGCTCAGTAGCTATAATAAGCCAAAACACAGCTGGGGAGCTGATCAGCTTTACTTCAGGTGAAGGAACAAAGATAAGTATAATTCTGGGGGCAGGTGGGAGGGTCCTTTTTCAGGCAGCAGCAGATGAAAAAACTTCCAAACAGTAGAAAATAATGTAAACCCCCCCCCCCCAAAAAAAAAACAAATTGGCACCGACTAAACCAGATCCATGACATCATCATGATGTCACAAGTGGGGCGCTACCAGTTCAGACAATCTGGTCTGAACAGGGAGGAACATACCCCTGGTCTCTGGGCATATAGAAAACCACTTCCATAATGTTGTCAAAATAATTGCAAGGACCTATACTGGCATTTGCCAGGACTCATGACTAATTTGAAGGCACCAAGAAAGAAAGAAAGAAAGAAAGAAAGAAAGAAAGAAAGAAAGAAAGAAAGAAAGAAAGAAAGAAAGAAAGAAAAAAGGAAGGAAGGAAGGAAGAAAAAAGGAAGGAAGGAAGGAAGGAAAACAGGAAGATTATTAATGATCTGTTCCTACTGCCAGATAACAAAGCCAGATCAACGTTTTCTTAAAGGATCAGTTGCATCCATATCTCAGGAAGATGTTGATCTACAGAGTAGGTCTAACAATAGAGAAGGGATGTTTTCCCAGATCCTACTAGGTGGCCCTCTTTCACAAAAAGGAATGCTGGAAGTCTTTCAGGCAGGGCAGCTTCATGAACTGATTATAAACAGCAACATAACACAGTCTCCAAAATGATTCACTTGAACATCTGTAAAAATTATCATGTGCCAGTAATGAAAAAATAGTGGGAATATATAATTTTATTTACTTATCACATTTCTACAGTTCTCATCTCACCAAAATGAATCTGGCTGGTTTACAACAGTTGTCAAAGTAGTGAAATTTAAATTTTTGTGGATTTATGATTACCTTAACTATGGTTGATTTGGCAATATCAGGGGAGAGTAAAATAGAAAGCAAAGATTTCAAGATCACAAGGTTTCAAGTTCTGGAAATTGAAATTAAAAGATTATGGCATAAAATGGCTCCAGTGGTCGTAGAGGTTAGCAGCACACCAGGTGGCATAAAACTTTGGATGACATTTAACAAATCTATGCATTGACAAAATTTCCATCTGTCAATTACAAAAGGCCACACTGCTTGGGTCTGCACACATATACTAGCCCAGTGAAAGCAAAACTTTTTTTCCTTGGGTGTTGAAAGTGCATGTGTGCACGCTATTATGCATGTGTGAGGGCCCACACCCATAATTCAATGCCTGGGGAGGGTGAAAATAGCTTCCCCCAGCGGCTTCCCTGGAGCATGGGGAGGGCGAAAACACCCTCCATCATCCCCTGGAAACAGAAAACCTCCCACAGCCTCCCAGAGCCTCCATATGAGCCAAAAATCAGCTGACCAGTGCACACATGTGCTCTGGAGCTGAACTAGGGCAATGGCTAGGATGCCAACAGATATGGTCCTGCATGCCACCTGGGGCATGCGTGCCATAGGTTCGGCATCACTATGCTAGCCAATACAGTTCTTATTCTAGGTTCTTGGGAAGAGCTTGAAGTTAATACCAACTAAGGAACAGGAAACTGATTTTACGTGTATATATGTATGTATGCATGTATGTATGTATGTATTTGACTTATATGCCGCCCTTTTCAACTGACTCAGGGCAGCGTACAGCATAATAAATACAATATAATACAATGTGTAGAGATCTAATTTTTTTTTTAAATACTACAAAAGTAACAGAACAATTTTTAAATGCCCCTCTATCCCAACACAGTCATTCACATTCATCCAATCCAGTCACTCAGAGCCAAACTCACCACTCATGGCTCCATGCCCGCCGGCAGGGATAGGTCTTCAAAGCTTTGTGAAAGACCAGGAGGGAGGGGGCAAAGATATCTTCGGAGAGAGTTTATTCCAAAGGGCCACAGAGAAAGCTCTTCCCCTAGGTCCCACCCGACAATATTGCCTGGCTGAAGGGACCTGGAGAAGGCCGAATCTGTGGGACCTAACTGGTCACTGGATACATTGTTGTGGATACAATAACAACATATTAAACTTCTATGCTGACTCTCAATGACTCTGGACAGCCCACATCAATCAACAACAAAAAAAATCTTCACTGCTAATATAAACAATAGCAGAGTGGAGGCAAACTCATTCTAGAGGGCAGGTGATGCGACATTGAAGGTACGATTCAGGATCCTGATGGATGGCATTGTTTAACTGAAGGAACCAGAATGTGTCAACCTCAGCAGATGCTATTGGACACAGGCAGGCTCTCCAGTAACCAGACTATATGCCTGTGATGGCAAATCTATGGCACACATGCCACAAGTGGCACGCAGAGCCATATCAGTGGGCAACTAAGCTCAGGTCCAGTATGCATGTGTGTGCCAGCCAGCTGATTTTCAGGCCTTCAGAACCCACTGGGAGGCAGGAAACAAGCTGCTTCCAGCCTCCGAGGCTAGGGGTGGGTGGGTATGGCCTTCTTTGTGCTCTCCCCAAGCTCCAGAGCCTTTCTAGGAGCCTGGGGAGGGTGACAACTGCTTTCCCCATTCCCCAGAAGTCTTCTGGAGGATTGGTTGGACCAAAAGTTCCCCTTTATTTTTTGCTCTCCCAGGCTTCAGAGCCTTTCTAGGAGCCTGGAGAGGGTGAAAATGGCCCAAGTTAAAATGAAACTTCCGGTCCAACCAGAAGTTGGCAAATGGAATGTTTCTGGCCTCTGGAGGACTTCTGAGGGTTGGGGAAGGCCATTTTTGCCCTACCCAGGCTCCTAGAAAGGCTCTGGAGCTGGGGAGAGCAAAAAACAGGCATGCCGGGATCAGCCGGTGGGGGGAATCACATATGCATGTGTGTGGGGGAAATACATGGAATTATAGGTGTGGGCATGCACATGTACAACCCCTGTGCTCCCCCCTTTTCAAAGGCAAACCAAAAACGTTCGCCATCATTGCTCTATGCCATGGCCTCTTATCTATAGCAGTGAATCAGGCCTCCTTTAATATTTTCATTCACTTTGTTGAATTGAATCATAGCTACTTCACGAAGGCCTATTATATGATACCCCAAAATGAGAGATGGGGTAACCATGAATTGGTAAACCTAAGAACAGGCCTGTAATAAAGTTCATGGCAGTTTGATCATGCCATAAGATTCAGATTGATTTGAGTCCAGTGTTATCCCTCTTCCTTCTTCCCCTACTGTATATGCCATGGCATTTTACCTAATCGTTATTTGAAGCACAGCTGTTATGATACTGCCAGTGAAGACCAATCTGAAGTTCCTGGAAAGTGAATCAGGAATGAATTTCTATGGACTTTGGAATCTGAATAAACAAGAATCTGAACTATCACTTCTGTACCAGGGAAATAAACATCTGCTTCAAAATAGTTCATTCCAGCTCATGATCCAGATTTTGATCATTCAACACATACTCTTCATAGTTAGCAGAGGTAATTCTCTAAGTATCTAATCAATCTGAAGTCCAAACTGGAAGGAACTATTTTCAGCAATGCTGCCTCCCCATTTTTAGAAACTCATCTGGCACTCATTATAATGCCTTTACTACACCAGATGAAAAGTATTTTAAAAACATTATAACTGTATAGTTTTGCTTTCCACTTTTCCCCATGCCGTGTTAACATAATGTTATTATCAAGCTCTTCTGATGGTTACTGTGGGTTTATTTCTTTCTAGAACTGAATTTAAGGACATAAATGTTTTCCCATGTTGCATTTGAATGTATTGTTAAACTGCTATATTTGTTATTGTTTTTAATTTTCTTTTACACTTGATGTTCTATTTTATGACAAGTAAAACAAAGAAATGTTTTTGATATTTTAGGATAATGAAAGAATTATATAGGAGGGTTTTGAATTCTGTAGACAAAACGTAAAAGCATACGTGCCCTGTTTAGCACAGCAAGCATGTTACACTATCCTGAATAAAGTCCATGTGCTCCGTTTTTATTTTCCCAATGTGAGGCACATTTAAAACAAATTAAGCAAAACAGACACCTGTACACACATACAGAGAAACCAAACACATTATTTCCTTTTAGGATAAACAGTGTTAGATGAAGCACAGGAAACGAATAAAATTTTAACAATACCTTTCGGTGTCTTCATCCCCGGCAGCTTTTGCAGCAGGGCCAGGGGAATTCGCGAGATCTCGGCATCATCAGGAGGCTTCGGCCTGCCTGATGATGAGTCCAGGGTGGAGCCTGCCAGCCCTATAAAAGGGCTGGGCAGGCTCGAAAACCTCCTTTTCGCCCTGGACTCAGCAGCGAACACCCACCCGCCCTCCCTATCTTTCAGTGTGCTACAGAGGGTCGCCCTAGGGGGCCGAATAGGAATTTTTGGTGGTCATAGCATTTGCTACGACCGTTTTTTCGCCTATTCCACACTGCGGCAACGGATAGGTGGTTAGGGGGTGCTTCGCCCCTATTTAGGCTAATTGGCTTACCTTTGGTCATTTGGGTAGGCAGGTTAGGGGCGGAAAACTGGGTGGTGGTTTAGCAACTGCGTGTTCTCCGTTGGGCATCTTTGGGGGTGATTGACAGGTTCTCTCCAAGGGCTTGTGGTTTGAGTGACCTGAGCTATTGGGGGGAACCTGTTTTTGGGTCCCGCCCATTTAATTCCACTTGTAGGGGTTAGCAGGTGGGACCTCCCACATGCAAGTGCATGGCAGGGTCTCAGGTGAGGGCATGGTCCCTCACCTGGATCAGCATGGAGCTACGTCCATAAGTTGCCCCGGACGTTTTTCTAACGTCATTTTCCGCCCCAGAAGCAATTGTTTGACCCTGCAGGTCCTTTGTTAGGGGTTATATTTAATTATGCTAATTTATTTAATTAAATTATGCAAATTTAATTAATAAAAATGACCCAGTTTTAAATCTAGCTCTTGTGTCGTGTCGTTACTCCACCTCTTCTGCAAAAGGAAATATAGAGGAAAGAGGATCTAATTTAATTTATACCAACACATTGACTATTCTTCTCCCTAATCTCTTTTTCCCTATACTGATTAGTGTTGGGCGAACCGAACCTGCACAATTCAGGTCCGTACCGAATTTTGTGGTGTTCGGCATGTCGGACCCGAACCCGAATTTTTTTAAAAAAATTGTGCTTTACTTGAGCGTTCATGCCAAACACCGCAAAAGCCACCGCTCGGCTGTCATTTGCTGAGAAGAGGATGAGGAGCCAGGCGCCAGTGGCGGCGGAGGAAGGCGAACACTGGGGAGCTGTTGGCCAGTCAGGAGGCTGGGAGGGAGGCACAAAAGGAGCTGGGGAATCCCGCGAAGAGATTCCAGGGGCAGAGCTTTGACATCACGTATACCGGCAGGCTGCTAAGGAGGCCAAAGTGATCACTTTGGCATCCTTAGCAACCTGCTGGTATACGTAACATCAAAACTCCGCCCCCAGAATCTCTTCGTGGGAGAGATTCCCCAGGTCTTTCAAAGGGAGGTCTTTTCATGTAATTTTTTAAAAATTTTTACGAAAAAGAATGCCGCAGCAGTGCTGCAAGCAAAGGGAAGTCTTTTTATGTAAAAATAAAAGTTTTTATTTTCACGTGAAAGGACCTCCCTTTGCTTGCGGCGCTGCTGCGGCATTTTTTTGTAAAAATAATTTTTTTTTTACATGAAAAGACCTTCCTTTGAAGGAGCTGGGGAATCCTTCCAATGAAGAGATTCTGGGGGCGGAGTTTTGACATCACGTATACCGGCAGGTTGCTAAGGATGCCAAAGTGATCACTTTGGCGTCATTAGCAACCTGCCGGTATACGTGACATCAAAGCTCTGCCCCTGGAATCTCTTCGTGGGATTCCCCAGCTCCTTTTGTGCCTCCCTCCCAGCCTCCTGACTGGCCAAGGTGCCAAGGTGATCACTTCCTGGATTCCATTATTTTCACGTGAAAGGACCTCCCTTTGCTTGCGGCACCGCTGCGGCGTCCTTTTTTGTAAAAATAAAAATAAATAAAAATTAAAAATCCGTAAAAATAAAAAACGATAGGATTCCGGGGGTGGAGCTTTGGCACCACGAACCGTTCGGGTTCAGGTTTGGGTTTAGCTGAATTTTGTGCGAAGTTCGTCTGAACTTGCTGAACCCGAACACCGTTGGGTTCGCCCGTCACTAATACTGATCCCATACATGCTTTTTACATTAATGTTATTTTTATCTGGCATAAAAGCATTATTTGAAACATTCATATTAAATGAGTGTATCTATATTAATAAAAAGTAGCATGAAATAAGACAACACACACAATACTTCTAATATCTAAATGCTTTTGGTACTTTTAGAACCAAACAAAATAGAGACCTATACATCCTAATATTAAACATAATGCTTGGAAAAAAGAGATCAGTAACCTTTTAATATGCTTTATGACACTATCCGATTTGTGTGTGAATGATTCCATGACCTCACCAATTATTATTTATTATAGGGTTGCATTACTATTTATTTCTCCCATCATACATTAGCCTCTCTCAGACATTAATGTCAACACATTTCCTGTGAAATCTTCAATGCCTGCCATTTTCATATTAATATCATATTTTGCAACTATCATAAAATATTCCGAGGCATCTATAATTTGACCCATAAACTGAAAACATATAAGGATATATTATATCGGCAAGTTCTGGGTGATGGTCAAAAGTGAAATTATTTTGCAGAATAGGTATTTAGCAAATATTATCCTACACTATTTCTTTAAGCTGTTAAAGTATGGGTTTAAAATGCTGCTGTTATCTATAATAGTTTTGCAGTCTTTCATTTAAAATCCATTCATCTCTTGAGTTGTACCTATGTATCAGGCTATTAAATTAACAATATTTCCTATATGTTTAGCTGAAATGACAAGATCTGATTTGAATCATTGTTTTGATTTGGAAAATGTATCAAATTCAATTTGATGATTCTATTCATGTTTTTAAATGATCAGTTCAGTTTGTAGGTTTCAATCAAATTGCCAAATTAAATCAAGCTGATTGAGTTTTTCAAAGAAGGAACTTATGTATCTGTACTAAGCATTCGTAAAAATTCAGAACCACACAATGCAAACTAAACTTGTATGAGCTTTACAATTTGATTTAGAAAATCTCAGAAAGGCAATTAGGTTCAGAGATTTTATTAAATTGACTTCAAATCAATCTTCAAACTGAATAGTTGCCCAAGACAAGCTATTCTTTCAAGAAATTAAGGTGAAGGCTTTTTAGTAAGAATCAGGTTTTATAATCGCACAACAATATATAAACTCCTGCTATTCTAAGTTATCAAATCATATCTGGTTGCTAAATCAATCCAAATGCCTCAGAACATTTCATTTACCCTAGGCTAAAAGAATTGCAACAAGGTCATATCAAATCTATTAGTTTGAAACTGATTATGTTTCCTTTGCAATACTTGCTTGTGAATTTTTTTTTTGAATTGTCATTCTCCTATTCTTTGAATCTAAACAGGGAATTTCAATGAATGTATTACATGTGGTACATAGAAAGGGCATCAACTTCAGTTCAATAAATAAAGCATTCAGACTAATGGATAAATTTACATACATACATATCATGCTATTTTTTTTCTGGACAAGTAACTTTATGTGGAGCACAAGAAGAGTAAGAACTAGTAGGCCAAAGGAATTAAAATGGTTATATATATATATATAATTACCATTACCAGCCTATATATATAATAGGCTCCCCCCAAAAGACTTCACATATGAAAAAGAAAAAAAAATCTACTATTTTATGCCAACAGCATACCCTGTAGTGTTCCACATCTTCTTATTCTAAAGTGCTTCCAATATGTCCTTATTTCTATTTCATACGTTGCCTATTGTTCTTTAAACTTTTCACCTTTTTCTTTTTTCAGAATCCCATTAGCTTCATCCAGTCATAACTTTTACTTTCCTATTTTCTCTCAACTACTCATTCTTTCTTCATATATTTGCTTTGATTCATCTCTTATTCAATCTGTCAGTGACCAAACAGCTTTCAGATATTTTTTGTACATCTGACTTACTATTTATTCAGTACCCATTTGTTCTGACCCCATCTCTGCTGGTATTATTATAAATACTTTTAAAGTAAACTATTGCTGATGTAGTCAACCTGGATTTATGTTTCTTCCGACATCCTTTCCTTTCATATGACATGGAAATGTGCATTTCTTACAAGCTATAAGGCCACTTATTATCTTCATATAAACACAGAAACATGTTAACGTTTATTCATTCTTGCCTTGCTATTTTGTCCTGGATAGTATTAGAGCCTAGATAATATTCAATTCATTTGTCAAGGTTGTTATAACTGGTTCTACATTGTTCTGAAGGGAAGCATAGGGACTGATCCTGACCTGTGGCTTTACAACATCTTTATACATGACCTAGAGAACTGAATGAAAATAATACTTTTCACTCAAGCTGGCCTTCTAGGAGTCCAAGATACATTTTAGCTTTCCCTTCCTAGTTATGTAGAACTTATCTAGATCCTTGGCACCAGACATTTGGAGGAAACCAGTCCCTTGACCAATTCTTCTCTGTTGAGATCTGGGATTTCATTATCTTTTATCTTTGTCTATTCTTCAATCTTTTAGAAAATGAAGTTATTTGGAAGAAAGGTCAGAAATGTATTGGAGGAGGATCCCCCAAACCATTTGGGTTATAGAAACTGATTCCATGGAGAGAGGTTTTTCCATGAAATGGAGGGTGTGTGATTTCATGTCCTGCCTGTATCCCATGGATGAGCCTTCCCTTGTTTGCATGGCCTGGTTTCTGGCATAGTTAAGGACCCTTGTGTTGAAGCATCCTCTTTTAGCCCTAGTTAGAATCCAAATCTTTCTGAGCAAAACATTTGCTTGCAGGATCCTGCTGCAGTGCCCCTGTGCTTGGATCTTTGTTAGGAATTACATTTTATTAAAAAGTATTAAAAAAGGAACACTAGACTCCAAACTTGTATTTGGCACTAATATAGCAACTCAATAATTTATTGTTAAGCAGGTATAGGTATATAGGTCTAGGCACATTCAGGTGTTCTCCCATGTAAATTTGATAGATTCCTGGTGACGTTTGGCTGTTGTCTTCAGCTTTATGCTTGGGAGAACAAAGCTGAAACACAAAGTTCACCCAAGCACAAAGCCAAAGACAATAACCTGAAGATGAGGAGTGGGACCTTGTCGAAACAGTTCTAGGAGTCTATCAACTTTTCACGGAAAAAGACATGAATGTGCCTAGACCTACATATAAACCTGGTTCTACTCAATGCAAGTATGAACTGCTACATTGCATGAATCTTCAGTTAAGACACAAACTATATAGAATGATCTCCTGTGACACCAAAAGCAGTAAATTCCACTGAAAGACAATAACTGCCAATAGCCTTTGAATTATCATCAAGAGACGAAGCTAGCCTTTTACAACTAATGTCATGATACACTAACCAATTTAGAAATTCTGTATAATGGGGTGCGGTGGGGGAAGAATCAAGTTAAAATTTGGCTTCTCAGTATCAACCAAATCCAATAGGTTCAGCTAAATGCAACATGGAATGAATTTAGCAGGTATAAAATCGTTTCCAATATTTAGGTTCTCTTATTAAAAATAAGAGAAATAAAATCTGTAACCAGAATTTGCAACCATTGGAAGAATATGATAATAGTGAAGTATGGGATTAAACCCCAACCATTCAAAACTGTCATTTTGAACAGACACATTTATTGAAATTGTACTTTTCTGCATTAATTTTCAAACAATTTTTGTGAACTATTTATGTATATGTTTATTGTTTGTGTAATGAACAGATGAACAAATTTTCCGCTGTTTTATCATCAATTTTCTTATAAAGCATGCATAAATAATGTCCCAGAATTCTTATTTCTTCCAGATTATTGATATTTCTTCCCTTTCTTTTACATGATTTTTATTTTATACAGTGCTTTACAGCCCTAAGTGGTTTACAGAATCATCATATTGCCCTCAACAATTAGGTTCTTCATTTTACCAACCTTGGAATGATGGAAGCCTGAGTCAACCTTGAGCCTACTGAGATTTGAACTGCCAAATTGCAGTCAGCTGGTAATCAGCAGAAGTAGCCTTCAGTACTGTATTCTAATCACTGCACCACAGCTCATAATTATAACAAAATAATTCTTTTGTACTTGCTGTAATGACACTTGTATCCATTTAGATGATTCTTATTAAAAAAATACCGCTAATAACTGAAATTGATGTGATCCTTTGCACGACTCTAGAAGTTTTACTTTTTAAAATACAGTGATACCTTGTCTTACAAACTTAATTGGTTCCAGGATGAGGTTTGTAAGGTGAAAAGTTTGTAAGATGAAACAATGTTTCCCATAGGAATCAATGGAAAACTGATTAATGCGTGCAAGCCCAAAACTCACCCCTTTTGCCATCCGAAGCGCCCTTTTTTGCACTGCTGGGATTCCCCTGAGGCTCCTCTCCATGGGAAACCCCACCTCTGGACTTCCATGTTTTTGTGATGCTGCAGAGGAATCCCAGCAGGGGAATCTCAGCAGTGCAAAAACAGGTGTTTCACTGGCAACGGAAGTCCAGAGGTGGGGTTTCCCAGCAAGGGAAGCCCCAGTGAAATTGCAGCATTGCAAAAACACGGAAGTCCTCAAAAGCCCACCTCCGGACTTCCGTGTTTTTGTGATGCTGCAATTTCACTGGGGCTTCCCTTGCTGGGAAACCCCACCTCCGGACTTCCCTGCAGCATCGCAAAAACACAGAGTTCCAGAGGTGGTTTCCCATGGAGGGGAGCCTAAGGGGAATCCCAGTAGCGCAAAAACAGGCACTTCGCTGGCAACAGAAGTCCAGAGGTGGGGCATCCCAGTGGCGGCGGTTTGGGTTTGTAAGGTGAAAATAGTTTGGAAGAAGAGGCAAAAAAATCTTAAACCCCAGGTTTGTATCTAGAAAAGTTTGTATGACGAGGGGTTTGTAAGATGAGGTATCACTGTACCTATTAATGCTGAGATAATACTGTTAACAAACTTTGTTGTGAGCATGCATATGACTACACTTAGATTTAAAACAAATAAAAGAATGGAATGGAATGGAATGGAATAGAATAGAATAGAATAGAATAGAATAGAATAGAATAGAATAGAATTCCAAGAGTCATTGGACACACAAGGAATTTGTCTTTGGTGCATATGCTCTCAGAAAAAAATACATTTAAACTTGAGAGGCAATGCTTGGAATTTCATGATGGTTTAAATAATTACTTGGATTATATAATTTAAATAATTACTTGGATTTAAAAAAATATATATTTAGGAAACAAAATGGAGGCTGCCAATTAAGACTGGTGGACAATATAGCACTTTTTTGTAGGTGGCAAAATGTCTAGGAATCCCTGAACCCTGTTTCTGCAGTTCCCAGAAAGCCTTCTGATCAAGATTGCTAAAAATCAGTAGCCTGTTCCTGGATTGACAAAACGTGTTGTGATAACAAGTTCTACTTCTTTTATTTCATAACAGAAACAGATCATAAAGATCAGAGCTTGCACCAAGATATAATAATGCACATTTTGTCCACTTGACAAAAGTTCTGGATTCTGTGGACCTGACTCATACCTGATCCATCCCAAGACCCAACACAAGATCCTCACTTGATGCACCCATGTCTGAAGCCCTGATAAACAGAACACTGATATTCCCTCCATCCACTGAAGATGTTACTTAGCCTGGTAACAAAACATTCGGAACAGTGATGGGTTGCTCCCAGTTCAGCACGGTTCTAAGACCCTGTAGCTCCATTGTGGGGGGCTCCACCCACCCATCCGGAAGCTTCTGAACATGTATAGAAGCATTGCACATGCATGCGCTAACAGGTAGTAAAGGGTTTTAGAACCCACTACTGGCTTGGAAACCAGCCCACAAGGTTGGAGAATTAATCTTCACCCTCATCTGTGGACTTTGTTGGTTCCTTATTTTGAGATGGAGAATGATGATGTTCTGTCGGGCTCTCTGGTAGACTCCTCCCAAAAATTCACAGGTACAAATTTCAGACACACACACACATTTGAAAATTCAAAACAATGTTCTTTATAAGGAAAATTCACTTAACCTAAGCCTTCTTTTGGTATAGCAAAGAGTACTCATCTCCAAACAAACTGGCAATTTGTACAAGTCCCTTATCAGTTCTGTGATACTTAGCTTGCAGTTGTGAGGCAATTCACAGTCCTTCTTCTTTTACAAAGTGAAACACACTTTGCTCTGGTTTAGTTTCAAAGCAGGGAAAAAGCAGCACACAAAAGGTCAAAGTCAGTAAAGCAGTCACGAAACAAGGATCAGATAATCCTCCACAATGGCCAAACCCACAGGCTGCTCTTTATAGCAGCCTCACTAATTACCACAGCCCCACCCAACCACAGGTGGCCTCATTTTCTTTGATAATAATCTCTCAGTTGTTGTTGCCTATGCATCGCTCTCTGCATGCGTGGCTGTATCATTAACTCTTGTTCTGAATCCAAGGAGGAGCTAGATAATTGATCTCCTTCTGAGCTGTCTGCCACACTCTCCTCCTCCCTGTCACTCATGTCTTCTTGGTCAGAGGAGCCTTCATCAGCAGATTCCACTGGGGGCAAAACAGGCGTGCAGCATGTGGATGTCTCCCCCACATCCACAGTCCTTGGGGCAGGAGCTGGGCCAGAGCTAACCACAACAGATGATTGTAGTATAGGTATAACCATTTTACATGTTTTTAAAAAAAACAAGCAAGAAATACAGAACACTCTTTCCAAAACTCAGGAAGATTCTGAATATTGTGGCTCTGACATAGCTTTGTCTCCTTTTTATTTTCTCCAAAAATTGTTTCACCCGGCCATTGTCATCAGCAACAATAAATGTTGTTAACCTCTAAATCTCTAAAATTGTTATAATTTTTTCCTAAAATCTTTGTAATAAACATAACAGAGTAATTGACATAACAGTCTAAGTAATTGATATTACTGAGACTGTTAAGTACTAAGAGAAAGTTCACTTTATTTCATGCTGAATTGCTATTCTTTCTCTTCTCCATAAAACAGAAACAACCTATTACATTGTCTTTTCAGGTTCAAAGAACACTTCCCAAATCACCTACTGAAGGTCACAACTCATGTTTTTTTCATTCATTATGTCAAATATTCACAACATAACAAGCTGATGGGAATCTAGAGCTTATACCTCTGAAATTAGAAAGCAGAAGTAAATTCAGAGTAATAAACAATCTCATCAGGTTAACCTGTCATTTTTAAGTTGGTATTGATGTAATTGAAAAGTGCCATGGGCTAGAAAAACAAGATCTTCAGGGAAGACATGGGTCAAATTGTTTTATGCATGCTCAGAGACTCTGACCCCAAACATCTCTAAATCAATGAAATGATTCTTGTTGACTATAGTTAACAATTTCAGGGACATTTTAAGTGCCCAAAACAAAAAGCACCATCTTATGTATTACAAAAGCTTTTGGTCCCTGGAAAGAAACACCAGAAACTACCTGCATACAACATAAAAATAATAAACAGATATAGTTATTATTTTCCCTACTATCTCTATAGAATAAAACAATCCCTTTTCTAGATTGCATTATTTTTCCATTCTGCATCTGTACACCATTCCTAATCTTCAACACACTAAACATTAAACCAGTGCTTAATGTAAAATCTATTATGTCCGTTAAACAAATGGAAAAACCTTAAAACCAATATACTCTATTAAATTAATGTAAATCACCTAAATATGTAAATTGTTTATTCATATAATGAATCAAATTATGCATTGATATTTGTCAATTCATGCAAACTATTGTGAAATATACATAAAGAAAACAATAGGTCATTTTTGATTAGTGGAAAATAGACCTTGAAAAAAAGAATAAATTAAGGGAAAATAAATTAAACAATATGTAAAGGTTATTGGTGATGGAAGTATGTTACAGATTTATCATTTTGCAAAACTATCTAGAAATCCCCCTCTCTTTCCCGTCAGACATGCCTCTCTTTTTAAACTGCTGTCTAAAGATATTCAAATCACATGTGTCCTAAATAGTATTATTTGCTATAGGTCAGAGGTGGGGGAACTATGGCCCTTTTATGGCTTGTGGACTTCAACTTTCAGAATTTGTGAGCCAGTTGGCTCAAGAATTCTGGGACTTGAAGTCCACAAATCATAAAAGGTCCATAGTTACCCACCCCTGCTTTAGGTAGTACCTATTTTGTTTTTGTTTTTCCCAAGTTTGAGGTAATCACATGACCTTGAAAGAATATACTCTCCTAAGAGTGATTTCTGTATGTCTGCGGTAACACTGAGTTCCTCAGAGCAAATGGTAATGTCAAAAATTATTGCCCCATAACAGGTTTTACCACTGCAATAAAAATAATATATAAAGTGAAGATTTGTCAGGATGCCTTACATATTGCAATGTTATACTGAGATATTTCAGTAAAAGATATACTCCATTTTGATCGGATGGCGGGTGAGAATAGCTATTTATACATATATATACACATATATTTGCACAAGTTATTAAAAGGGACTTTGTCTGCAGGAGAAAAGGTGAACAGTTAATTGTAGAAATTACCATTAATTGTTCAAATTACAATTAATTAAGTCTGCCTGCCTGCCTGCCTGCCTGCCTGCCTGCCTGCCTGCCTGCCTGCCTGCCTGCCTGCCTATCTATCTATCTATCTATCTATCTATCTATCTATCTATCTATCTATCTATCTATCTATCTATCTATCATCTATCTATTGACATCAAATATATATATTTGTAGACTTCAGCTTGGCATTCAGTACCATCATTCCAGAAATCCAATTACTGTTCCATCACCTGGAAATTTCAATAGTTTAACAGAGGGATCCTTAGAAATGTAGTCATTAGTGTGTGTGTGTGTGTGTGTGTGTGTGTGTGTGTGTATAGAAAAAATACAGAGGTCACAGAGGTGATATTCAGCTGGTTTGGACTGGTTTGGGTGAACTGGTAGTAGCGATCTGCGGGTGGGGTGGACCTGCCCAAGGCACTATGCCATCCTATTCAGCCACATTTTCAAGCCACCCACTCTAACATTTTTGGTGCTGGGTAAATTATAGGAATCCCACCTCTGGAAAAGAACGATGGAAAGAGCACACTCTGAGGGGCACCTGTGCTAATTGTCTATGTATTCTTTTTTTTTCCAAATAGAAATTTTATTTTTTCTCCAACATAGAATAAAAAAAATACATAAGTACAAACACTGAAAACATGCTTAAAGTAAAACATTATATATATTATTCAATATAATTTTCTCTGGCTTTACCTGTTGTTTCCTATTTGGAAAAAAGTTCATAATCCACCTACAAGTATGGACAGGCACAGCTAGTTGAATCAATTTGGGTGTAGAATTTCTGGTATAAAAGATGGTATTGAATACCAAGCTGGAGTGTACAAAAAGGACTCTTGCCTAGATCATTGGGGATTAAAGATCTTGCAAGGTGAAGCACGGGGCCATATTGACAACATTATCTGCCAATTGCAAAGATTCTAAGAGTGGATTCGTGATGCTTTGGGCCAAAAGTCTTCAGAGTGATAGGTCTGTCATTCTGCTCCTTGAGGGAGAGTTTCTTGGGCAACAGAATTATAGTAGAACGTTTGAAACAAGAAGGAACATAAGACATCTCCTGGTCTTCAGTGATTTATTTAAGATGCTGGTGAAGATGGGAGGCAGTTGATCAACATAGGCTTTCAAGCAATTAGGAACTATTCCTGGGCCTGATGCTTTTCACTCACAAACAGAAACATCTCCTCATGGTCATTTTGAGTGCTTGGAATCTAGCTTATGACTGGTTGCAGTGTCCTTGCCAGGTTCCAGATATTTCTACAGGGATGCTGGCATTTTGGTGGGAGGAAGGGCGGGAGGAATGGAGTGATCTGCATATGATATTTCTGTTTCCGTTTCCTGCAATGCTGTAGTGTGGGAGGGGTTTGGTTAACATTGCTTTAAATAGTTGGTTTAAGAGAGAAATTTTAGTTCTTGCCTAGATCTCTTGTTATCACAAACCTTTCAATAAAAGCTCCTTTTAAACTGAAAGTTAAAAACTGAAACTGAAACTGCAGTTTTAGGAGTCCAGCTTTATTGGAAAGATTGGATCTTTGACCATGATTTGCAACATTCTTTGCCAAACAGTGTCCATTTGGAAGAATGGATTCATATCTATGATAGTGGCATTTGCTAGTGAAGTTTGTTTAATGACCACTGATTTGCATAATGACCAATGAAATCGGGTCTGGTCATTCAGGTGCCTCAATTTATTACCTAATATATGACCCTAAATCAATCCCAATTATAGTTCTAAGTTGAGAACTATAGGTAAATACATGCATTGCAGAAATCCAAGAAGAAAACTGTAATTAATATTCAAACAATATAATTTACATTAAAACCTTTTGAAAAGGTTTCACATTCAAGACAATCAAATAGTTTTCATTAGTTACAATTAGCAGTTTGTACCATGACACAGAGATTTGAAGCAAATAATGGCCTATGGGAATTAAATACATGCAATTAAATGTGAGAAAGCGAAAGCAAGGGATTTTGAGAAGTGATTCATTTTAATCATTGACACATTGCTCAGCTATTGGTAAGAAGGGAAGGGAAGAGAAGAGGAGAGGAAATGAGATAGAAAGATGGTGACATTACAGCCTTTCACCATAGCAAAGAAAGAAAAAAATATAGTTATAACAATTATATGCACATAAATATGCATATAGAAAATTAAAGGAATGGAAGGTTTTATGTTGTGGGGGGTAGGAAAGGAGAAAGAATTTTTTTTTTACTGATCAGGGAAGGAGAGAGGAGGGAGAGAAGGAACCACCTTACTATCAGATCTGGATTTCACTAACTTGGAATGCTGTCATAGAAACAAAGAAACATAGAAGATTGACGGCAGAGAAAGACCTCATGGTCCATCTAGTCTGCTCTTATACTATTTCCTGTATTTTATCTTAGGATGGATATACTGTATGTTTATCCCGGGCATGTTTAAATTCAGTTACTGTGGATTTACCAACCACGTCTGCTGGACATTTGTTGCAAGCATCTACTACTCTTTCAGTAAAATAATATTTTCTCATGTTGCTTCTGATCTTTCCCCCAACTAACCTCAGATTGTGCCCCCTTGTTCTTGTGTTCACTTCCCTATTAAAAACACTTCCCTCCTGACCCTTATTTAACCCTTTAACATATTTAAATATTTCAATCATGTCCCCCCTTTCCCTTGCAAATCTAGGAGAAGCCAAGCTTAAAAAGAAGAGTATTGAAAAATGAAGTATAGAGGATGAAAAAGGCTGAAAGAATGAGAAACAGGCAGAGAAAAAAATTATTCAGCAGATTCCTTATTCTACAAAAAACTTAAAATAGGTTTTTTTTAACAGAAAAAAGTTTAAGAGACATCTTGAGAGAAGACAAATGAACAAAGACTAATACTGTACAGGAGCACACTCTATTCCTTTCATAAGAATTTCTATCCTGAGATAAAAATATTGATACTTCTGGAGTATCCCCGAAAGAGCCTCGGTGGTGCAGTGGTTATAGTTTGGCAGATCGAATCTCACCAGGCTCAAGGTTGACTCGGCCTTCCATCCTTCCAAGGTCAGTAAAAATGAGGATCCAGATTGTTGGGGGCAATACGCTTGCTGTCTGTAAACCGCTTATAGAGAGCTGTAAAGCACTGTGAAGTGGCATATAAGTCTTTATTTATTTGTGTGTTGATTGATTGATTGATTGATTGATTGATTGATTGATTGATTGATTGAGTGAGTGGACATATATGCCGCCCTTCTCCGAGGACTCGGGACAGCTTACAAAATATAAAAGTACAGAATACAAAAACAAAATTCAGATTCAAAGTCCAATATTAAATAATTTAATATGCTATTGCTATTTGAGAAAACAGGGAGAAAAGGAGAAAAGGAAGGTCACAAAACCTAATAAAACCATCAGCGAAGGACATAGAAAGTCTTTGCTCCAGTGTCAAGTGATCACATGACCCTGGAACATTGCAGCCATCATAAATATGAGTCTGTTGCCAAGTCTGAATTTTGATTATGTGCAGCATGGGGATGCTACAATGATCATAAGTGTGAAAAACGACCATAAGCCACTTTTTCAGCATCATTGTAACTTGAAAATCCTACTAAAGGAACTGTTGTAAGTCAAGGATTATCTATAATGAACTGAGTCTTTCAATTATATATGGACATTTACATACATGCACATGCATACATAAAAGTATTGGCAATAAAATATTGCTGATAAAAACTATATGTATATGTGGAGAGAGAGAGAGAGAGAGAGAGAGAGAGAGAGAAATCTCAAAATCTTGAATGCAACTGATTGCAGTGTTAGGAAGAAGCAGATGCTCCCTGTTTCCCATTTTCTGTTCATGTGTTTTGGTTGTTTATGTGGCACAAATAAGAGAAACACATTTTCTAAACTCCTACAGTGCACTTGATTAGTCCTTTGGTGGCGGATGAGTTTCAGTGTAATGGAATCCAACAGGTATAAAGAAGAGCCTAGCTCTGTGGTTGGTTCAAAATAGCAGCAATGGAATTTCTCTTGTTTGTCATCTCTATGGCAAGTATCAAGTATTTTGAGATCTAAAGTCTGAAGATAACAGCCCTCTCCCTTGTTTGCAGCCTGACAAATCAAATTAAAAGTGTAATATATTGTGCCCAGGATGAAAAAGTCCTGTGCCTGAACAATGAGAAATGGATGTGATAACGGCATGTATCTTTTCGTTTATATATCTATGTCTATCTATAGCTATCTATATTTGTCTGTCTGTCACTGTATATTGTGCATGGATCATTAAAAAAAAGAGGATATTCCTCTGCATTCTGCTTATCTCCTTGGCTCTAACTGTTTACACATTTTGTTTTTACACAAGCCAACATTTTTCACCAGTCTTTTTCCCTTCCCCCCTGTACTCCCTCTGTGTTTGCCTTCTGGTTGTAACAGAATAATTTCTAAATCTATACAATCTGTGTGTTTAGAGGGTGGGGGATAATAAAAACTTCTCTTTGCTTACATATATATTTTTTTAATTTTCTGAACATGAACAAATTACTCTACTGGGGAAACAAAGCCAATCCACCCCACAAACCAGTGATACTTGAGATTCAGCATATCAAATCAGGATAATGAGAAGGGCTTTATGACCTTGCTACTTTTTATCTGGAAAATAACTCTTTACTTCTACTGCTTATGGGAAACTTGGTAGAACTCCATGTGTTCCTTCCCCTGTTCCATCTTACAAGCCTATATTTCTCATTCTTATACTTTGTCAAGTATCTCATCAGCAAGCACTTAGATTAAAGGCAAGAGTTGCCTGGGCAAGAGTTCTTGGTTGCTGGCACTCCTGGTGTGCTCCTGGTGACCGGCATGGGTGCACAAGCATCGGGCAGGTGTGTGTGCACACATCAGCATGAGATTCGGCTTCTGTGCATATGCATTAAGCCAAATCTCATGCGAGAATACTCACGCATGCGAGATTTGATGATTTCTTTGCTTCTGCGCATGTGCAGAAGCAAAAAAACCCACCCCAAACTGGCAAAATCTAACTTGTGCTAGATCTTCATACAAGATGCAGCTTCATGCACATGTGCAGAAGCTGAATCTCATGTGGGCATGCCCGCATCAGAAATGTGGAGTTGCATGCAAGGCAAGACAAGAGTTGGCAAACTTTTCAGCACTGAGTCCTGAAATGGGAGTGCACAAACAGGATAGGCAGCACTGGAAACCGGAAGAGCAGCTCCCTGGCAGGCACATGCAAGGGCATCAGAAACTGGAAGAGCAGTTTCCTGGTGCACACATGTGTGTCGGGAAGCTGAATTTCCAATTTCTGACTAGTGCATGTGCACCAGTCACCTGGACTTCTGATTTCTGATGCATATGCACATGTGAAGACAAGTTGGCCAGCGTGCATGCATGTGCCAAAAACCAGAAGCTCAGCTTGCTGGCACTCCAGGGAGTTGCTCTTCCAGTTTGCGCATGTGTGAAGACCAGCTGGCCAGTGCACTGGAACCTGGAAGAGCAATGGGTGACAGATGACATGCCCAGAGAGATGGCTCTGGGTGCCATAGACAGGGGTGGACAGGAATCACCACCGGCCGTGCATGTGCCGTGCATGCGAGATTTGGCTTCTGCACATATGCAGAAGCCGAATCTCGACACCCCAGCCAGCAGCAACAGTGGCCCCCCACTATGTGGGCCCAGAGAATGTGGCACTCATCCAGCGGGTGAGGGGTGCCTATGCTGCTGCTGCTGAAGCAGCTGGCTGAGGGGTGTGGGGCTCGGTCCTGCAAGGCATGACAGTAGACAGTCCTGGCCGGGAATCACCAGTGAGAAGAAATCCTCCAGGAAGGAGAGCAGCTCATTGGGGAGACTCTGGCAAGCAGGCAATGCAGGCGATGGGGGAGTGTTATCTCCCCAACGAGCTGATCTCCTTCCAGGAGGATTTATTTCTGCTGATGGCTCCCGGCTGGGACTGACCGGGGTGCCTCTGCCGTTGCTGCTGTTGCCGATGTGGTAGGGGCAGTGGTCAATCCCAGTCGGGAGCTACAGTGGAAAGAAATCCTCTAGGAAGGAGAGCAGCTCATCAGGGAGACTCTGGCAAGCCGGCGATGGGGAATCGTCATCTCCCCAATGAGTTGCTCTCCTTGTGGCAGGATCATCCAAGGGCATGGGGTGAGGTATCATCAATATGCCGATGATACCCAGTTATACATCTCCACCCCATGTCCAGTCAACGAAGCAGTGGAAGTGATGTGCCGGTGCCTGGGGGCTCTTGGGGCCTGGATGAGTGTCAACAAGCTCACACTCAGTTTGATTGATTTATTGGATTTGTATGCCGATCAGTTTCCAGTCACAATTCAAAGTGTTGGTTATGACCTATAAAGCCCTTAATGGCACCGGACCAGATTATCTCAGGGACTGCCTTCTGCTGCATGAATCCCAGCAACCAGTTAGGTCCCACAGAGTGGGTCTTCTCCGGGTCCCATCAACTAAACAATGCCGCTTGGCGGGACCCAGGGGAAGAGCCTTCTCTGTGGCGGTCCTGGCCCTCTGGAACCAACTCCCCCCAGAGATTAGAATTGCCCCCACCCTCCTTGCCTTTCGTAAGCTACTTAAAACCTACCTCTGCCGTCAGGCATGGGGGAACTTAGATACTCTTTCCCCCTAGGCCTTTACAATTTTATGCATGGTATGTCTGAATGTATGTTTGGTTTTTACTTTAATGGGTTTTTAATTGTTTTTACTATTGGATTATTGTGTATACTGTTCTATTATTGTTGTTAGCCGCCCCAAGTCTCCGGAGAGGGGCAGCATACAAATCCAATCAATCAATCAAATCAATCAATTTCTTCCTGCTGGTGGCTCCCATGGGACTGCTTCATTCCATGACTCTGCACATGCGCAGGAAGCTTAAGGGTGGGTGCGCGTGCGTGCATACACTCCCCCCCAGATTGTTCCAGTAGGGCTGCAAATGGCTGCCCTTTATTGGCAATAAGTTCAATATCATGGCACTAGACTGTCTTTGTGAAACAAAGACTAACTCCATCAATTCCAAGACCTTTTAACTAACTACGTTGCTTTTTAGTTTTACTTACTACATAGAGATGCTTCTTCTGGCCTTTGCTTGGAAGCCAAGTTTGGTCAGGCCTGGTTAATACTTGGATGGGAGAGTAACAGGAAATACCAGTCCTGTAGGCTGGATAGCAATGCAAACTGCTTCCATTCTGCTGCCAGGAAAATGACAAAGTTATTTTAAAGGAAGTTACCAGGAGTCAAGCTTGATTTAAGGGCACCTTTATCTTTATATTTATGCAGCAAGAAGGATTTTGGGTGACCTCTATGCTAATACTAAATTGCTTGGCACTCAGGTATAGTAAATGAATGCATTTGATATCACAGCAGGCATAGCAATAAATCTCAGCTTTCCAGACACTTAACCCTATACTCAGGGACTAGCTAACAACAGCTCTTGTCCTTTATCACAGACAAGAATGAAGCCATATCTTTGCAAAAGATCTGAAAGCTATAATGCACAAAACTCATGGCATACATGTGTGCATATATATCTGTCTGATCCAGGATTTAAATTCTAGGGGTTTTTTTTTAAGTCAATAAAAATTTGGCTGTCCTCTTCTTGGCCTTAGGACTGGGAGACATGCTCAATATTTATATAACTGTTCTCCTCATCCTGGGAGTAATTGATTCTTTCATTAGTATCCTCATTCTTTATATTTGAGAGCCATAAGTGTCTATGTAGGAATATTTCTGTGAAACATTTTGCTACTATGCTTGCATAATTAAGATCCAAAAATGGATATTGGTATTGCTTACACAAATAACAACAACAACAACAAAAACCAAACAAAGAAAATGCAAAAAGGACAAAGAACTGAAAGGATGTGTTTATGAAACAACAAATTCTTACTGTTCCTATTTTAAAGTCCTTGTTAGTGAAACACAATTAGAGTCTATGGATTTTATTGTATAAATTTGTAGTGTGTTTTGGTAAGTCTTATAACCATATGAAAGTTTTGGATGCATTTTTATCATATTTATATTGCTAGCCACATAAGATGTCCAAGAAAAAAAGGGGGGGGAAGTAACAACACAAATAATTTTATTATATTCTGATATATGTTTTAATGAATGTTTTTTTAAAAAAAAATTCTTTCAACATAAGCATTTTAAAACCATAGCTACTACTATTTGGTCCAAGTATCAGTAGCTTAACTTTTTCTCCTCTTAATGCACTTCTCATGGGGGCAAAATGTTCAAATTCACTTTCAGCAGAAATGGAGTTTTTATATCCCTATTGTGTAGTTTTGCTAAAAGAAAATTGAGTGAGTGAATGAGTGAATGAATGAACAGGTTCAGTAATATTTATTCTTAAATACATTCTTTCCAGATTAAGAATTTAGACAAATGTGGATTAGAACTCCCCTGAAGTAATCTAAAACCCATGCCCTCATCATCTTGAGGCTAGACTACTGTAACGCTCTCTACATGGGGCTACCTTTGAAAAGTGTTCGGAAACTTCAGATCATGCAGAATGCAGCTGCGAGAGCAATCATGGGCTTCCCTAAACATGCCTATGTCACACCAACACTCCGCAGTGTGCATTGGTTGCCGATCAGTTTCTGGTCACAATTCAAAGTGTTGGTTATGACCTATAAAGCCCTTCATGGCACAGGGCCAGGTTATCTCCAGGACCGCCTTCTGTCGCACGAATCCCAGCGACCAATTAGGTCCCACAGAGTGGGCCTTCTCCGGGTCCCGTCAACTAAACAATGTTGTTTGGCGGGACCCAGGGGAAGAGCCTTCTCTGTGGCGGCCCCGGCCCTCTGGCACCAACTTCCCCCAGAGATTAGAATAACCCCCACCCTTCTTGCCTTTCGTAAGCTTCTTAAAACCCACCTCTGTCGTCAGGCATGGGGGAACTGAGATATTCTTTTCCCCTAGGCTTCTACAATTTATGTATGGTATGTTTGTATGTATGATTGGTTTTAAAATAAGGGTTTTTAGCTGTTTTAGTATTGGATTGTCGCATGTTGTTTTTACCACTGTTGTTAGCCGCCCCGAGTCTACGGAGACGGGCGGCATACAAATCCAATAAACAAATAAATAAATAAATAAATTAAAACCGAAACTAATATATACAATTGTCAAGGCTTTTCTTATTTTATAATTTTCAACAAGAATATTTATTTTATATTTTCATTCGCAATTGCTATAAAAATATATCTTTGTCATTTCAGCAGGTTCTGACTAGTTCTGAAGACCCGGTAGTGGAAATTTTGAGTAGTTCAGAGAACTGGTAAACACCATCTCTGATTGGCCCAGTCCTCATCTATTCTCTGCCTCCCGAGTCCCAGCTGATCGGGAGGAAATAGGGATTTTGCATTATCTTTTCCCTGTCATATCCGCTAAGCCCTGCCCACCAAGCCACACAATGTCCACCAAGCCATGGCCACAGAACCAATAGTAAATTTTTTCTTGAACAAAAGCAAAACACATTTCTAGCCATTTCAGATGACTATAATATCCCAGTGAAAGAATGTGATCTAAATCTGATCTCACTAATTGGGGGCACTGTCCTTAAAAAAAATGTTATGAATTTTTCAAATGTATAGCTTCTATCCCTTGAAAGCTATTTTGGATATAAAAGCTATATTGTCAAGAGTAAATTGTGCAACAAAGAAAACATTTTGTCTATTATGGGGGTTTTCCCCCCTACTAGATGCATGAAGTTTAAAAGTAGAACGTTTCTTTTCGGATCACTAACAAAAAATGAAATTTCCAAATATATAAAAAAAATAAATATGTAGCAATTCTGTCACAAAATGAATTGGTAGAGATTGGTTGAATGAAGAGAAAGCATTTAAAGTAGTTCAATAGCAATAGCACTTAGACTTATATACTGCTTCATAGTGCTTTTACAGCCCTCTTGAAGTGGTTTACAGAATCAGAGTATTGCACCCAACAATCTGGGTCCTTGTAAGTTTATAAAGGATTAAGGAATCTACTAAAATGACACAATTGTGAGCAAAGTTCATTCATAACCTGGCAAACCCAGCACACTTTCCCTTGCTTTTTGTCCAAGTAAGAAGCATTTTGAAGGAATAATTGATTGTCAGTCAAATGAATGGGTATTTCATGGTTTTTAGGCAGTTCTTATGCATTCCTTCAGTAATCCTGCTGCTGCTGCTGCTGCTATTAATACATACGATAAACGAGTGAGTCACTAATATGGATAAAAAGAGAAAGGAAAATAATAGGAAAATAAACTGACCTGTTAAAAGTTGGGAGAATTGGACTCTGTGGAAGCATGAAAAAAGGAAAAGAAAAGATACATGTATTTATTCATTCACTAAATTGTTTCCATTCTGAACAAAAGTGCAAACATAAGCTAACTTGCTTGGGTATACCTCCTACTGAATTCAATGCAATATATTTCTAAAATATCCATAATATTTTCCTTTTCATATAGTCTTCTTTATGTAATCTATTCCCCTCCTTTTTTTTGGAAGGTGGGTTCAAATATTTGTTTTCTAGAATATATGGAGTACATGGAGCTTTCCACCTTATTATTAGATCCTTAGAAAGGTGTTGTTGAACGTAACCATAATTATTTTCAAGGTAGTTGGGAATGAACATGATAAGCTAACAAAATACAAAGACTATGGTTTGAAATCATTATTGATTTCACTTTCCTCATCTGTATCATCCTTATTGAGGAAATAAATGGTGGTCTGCTTACAAACAGAAGTAAGAGTGATGGCACTTAAAGAGTATGTAGGGCCTTAAGTCCACTAGAATCTGCAGCTGTTGAAAAAAATCCTTGTACTTTTCTTTTAAAAAAGTCTTGTTCAATTTTTCCCCTTGTTCTAATTCTTTCTCATTAAACCAATTGAAAAATAAATATTTAGTAAAATTCTTATAAGTGATATGTTGAATTCTCTTCTCTTACATAATACATCAATGGAAGGAATGAATAGTATAGCTTTGCAAAGCCTTTGCAAGACCTCAATTGGAATACTGCATCCAGTTCTGGTCACCACAATACAAAAAAGATAATGAGACTCTAGAACAGTGATGGCGAACCTTTCTTTTCTGTGGTGACGAAAGCATGTGTGTATGTACTATCACGAATGTGTGAGTGCCCACACTGGTAATTCAATGCCTGGGGATGGCAAAAATGGCCTCCCCTTCCCCCCTCCACCAAAGGCCTGAATCAGCCCATTTCCAAAACTCTGGTGGCCCTGGTATGCCTGTTTTTCACCCTTCCCAGGCTCTAGAGACAAAAATGCCCTCCTTCATCCCCCAGAGACTCTCCAGAAGCCGAAAATGTCCTCCCAGAGCCTCCAGGCGAGTCAAAAATCAGCTGGCTGGCACACACATGCACATTGGAGTTGAGCTAGGGTAACGGCTCATGTGCCAGCAGATATGGCTCCGCGTGCCACCTGTAGTACCCGTGCCATAGGTTCACCATCATTGCTCTAGAAAGAAGCATAGAAAAGCAACAAAGATGATTAGGGAACTGGAGTTTAAAGCATATGAAGAAGGGTTGCAGGAACTTGGTATGTGTAGTCTAAGGAAAAGAATGACATGGGGAACATGATAGCACTGTTCCAATACTTGAAGGCTCCTACAAATATGATGGGTGTCAACTATTTTCCAAAGCACTGAAGGACAAGAGAAGAAACAACTGTTGGAAACTAACCAAGGAGAGAAATAAGAAGAAATTTCCTAAAGGTGAGAGCAATTAACCATTGGAATAGCTTTCCTTCAGAAGTTTTGGGTGCTCCATCATGGAAGGCTTTCAAAAACAGCCTTGTCTTAAATGGTATAGAGTCTCCAGCTTAAGCAGAGAGTTGAACTAGAAGACCCCCAAGATCTCTTCCAACTCTGTTACTCTATGTTCTATGAATGGGGAGACAGTCTCAGTGTATGTACGATTTTCTTTTCTGCTTTATAGAATACAGAAAATTATCCCAGTCTAGGTGGGATTCATCTTCTTTTTTTCAAACCAGGAAGCAGATTAAAGGACTGATGTGAGACAGAAGAAAACTAACAACAGCATTCAGAGCTGCTTCTTCTTTATATAGGAAGCTTTTAAAAATATCCCCAGAGGAAAAGAGAAGTCTCTTTCCACAGAGAATAAAAGTTGAGAACTGGAAGACAGTTCTCACAACACTATTTCTTTTTTAAAAAATTACAAGTTTGGAGGGAAGTCGAAGAGGGAAACGGACATGGGAAGAGAAAGAATAACTAAGGTATAGAATTTAAAGAAAGTCTCTAAACATCAAACTTGGAAAGGACTCCAGTAACCAAATAAATATCAAGGTGAACATCCAGAGTATGTCTGGTTCCATAGTGTCCAGGGGCCAGTAGAGGCTTGTTTTCTACCTGACAGGGATAAAAACAAAATAAATGTTGATATACCAGAGCAGAAATGTGTTGTTATTTTCTCATATGATGATGATGTTTCCCATTGATCCTTTGGAATCTGCTTAATTTATCTTTGTTCTATTATGTATAAAGAAAGTCCTATTGTGATTTGTTTTCAGTTTTTGTTGATTATTATGCCTCTTATTTCAAGGTTAGACTACTATCTGATTCAGTTTAGCAAAACAAGGATATAGGGCAGTGGTGGCGAACTTTTTAGGCACTGTGTGAGATAATTTAACATGTGTCCAGAAAAATAATAAAAGAAAAAGCTTTTTATTTTAAGGACATGCACATGACCGACCTGGGCATAGGATAAATATCTGTATCACAAAGGTAATTTTCAATTACAAAATGCCATATATTTATACTTCTTTTTCTGTCTCTTTTGGACGTTCCCCAGAGATGGGCTGCTGCAGGCAGCAGCCCATCTCTGGGGAACGTCCAAAAGAGACAGAAAACAGGGGGGAATGAACAGGGGGGAATATTTTTGCTGGGGTAGCAAAAATGGAGCTCCACCTCAAAGCATCCAATTTGCACTGACAGATGTTGAAAGAAAATGCAGGGCGTCCCACATAAGCCAAGCCCACAGTGTGGTAGTAAAAATTTTGGTAGCCCTTCACTGACCTTCCCCTTCTAAGACACTCCTCCATTACAAAACACTCTTATATAACATTATTGGCAAGCTTTTACATCTTTTCATGGCAGATTTTGGTACTTACCAACATGTGAGATGGTCATTTTCATTAATCACTTATATTTCCACTAATGTTCCAAGTTTATGTCTTTATTAGGTCAGATTACCCAGAATCTCCCACATATTGGGCAGACATATCCTGTTTATTAAGGTTAACAGCAGATTAGCACTCCAAAGCACCTTTTTTTAGTATGCATTCATACCATGCCTTTGTAACAACTTTTGTTACCAGAACAAAAGTCACAAGAGGGAATAGAGGTTTTTATTCTGCTCTTACACAACAGAGTGTCCACACCAGAAGACATGCACCAGAGCACTAGAAACCTGATGACCGGCTGGCCAGCATGCATACTCATGTCAGAAACCTGACAACCAGCTGGCTGAGCTGGGATGAGAGCACATGTGCCCAGAGAGAAAGCTCTGTATGCCACCCCAGGCATGTGTGGCGGAGGTTCACCATCACAGATATAGGGGTTTCTCCCCTATTGTGGATAACTTTTTTTAAAAAAAATATTTATGTATTTATATGCCGCTCATTACAAAATGGATTTTAAGTTATTCAGTTATTAAGCATATGCAAACTGTATTTCTAGAAAGTTGACTTTTTGTCTTTCTATTTGTAAATTTTAAATCTGTTTACTAAAAAGCATTCACATTAGGTGTAATCCACTTTTTTCTTCAAAATATATGTGTGTGTGACTTGTGCATCTTAATTAGTGCTGAATAAAACCTACCCATTTCTAGAAATTTGGAATGTGTTT